>NC_082662.1:153126723-153429753 GCF_025265405.1 Mesoplodon densirostris | reverse complement strand
ATAGGAGGTCATACGGCACAAAGATTGGAAACATAGTTGTGTGCTTCCTGTTACAACAGGTATGGTAGATTCAGCATACATTATCTCTACTATCTCCTGAAGCCCTACTAAATCCCTACAGGGATTTTTTTAAGGAATAAATCTTTAAGGACAAAGAGAATAAGAACACCAAACATATAATTTTGAAGTGGAAAGCAGATGGGCATTTGATAACAGACTCACCAGAGCTGAGAAAGCTGAAATCTTAGCTGGCAGTGGAAGCAACTGTACCGCAGAACCCCTGAACGTTACAAGATACCTCTAACGATGAAGGTGATGGTGCAGGTGACAGCAGAAGGAAGGGCAGAAGGTTGGTTTAAGAAGCAATAAGATGCCCAGATACCTTCCACCACCACCCTCTCCCACCAGCAGGAGACTGAAGAGGGTGGACTGGAGGGATGCTGGATCAGGGCCACAAGGCGCATCTGAAGGCAGAAGTGCTGTCCTGAAGACAGGGAGATTCAAGAAAAGTCTGCACACAGCACTGGAAAAGCCTTCTACATAGTACAACCAGGACATTAACACTGGGCTCGTCCCCTCTAGGAAAAGAGTGAAAGGTTTTTTATTTGTTTGTTTTTCCTGGAAAAGAAAAAAAAGGACTAGTCCAAGAGACAAGACTAAAAAGATTCCACACTGGAGCAATTCAACCAGGTCACCCAACAGTGAAGCTGTTTCTGGTCAATGAACCCCACTCACAAGCATGGAGCTTTTCAGGACACCACTCTTAAACTAGAAAGGACAGTCCAGAATTTCCAGATGTTTGAAAAAACTCTCTCATATGAAAGACAAAAACAAACAACAACAACTACAACAAAAGAGGAAAAAGGAATTTAGAAGAAAACCAAGAAAATTCATGGAAAAGAAACCTTTAAATTTATATATGTTTTTCAATATCCTGAGAGAGAAGGGAAAGAATTTTATTGGTAAAACAAACAAAAGATGCTCTACAAAGAAGAGAGGGCATTTACAGGATTAAAAAGTAAAGAAGTCTTGGAAATAAAAAGCATGAAGGCTCAAAAACATTGGGAAGGTAAGTTGAAGAAATCTCCCAGAGAACAGAACAAAAATACAAAGAGATATAAAAAAATAGAAAATGAATGAAATTAGAGAGATAACCCAGGAATACCAAGGAACTCCAAAAAGAGAGAATGGCAAAAACAGAAGTTATCAAAAAACAAATTCAAGAAAATTTCTCAGACCTGAAGGACATTAATTTCTGGATTATAAAAGTGCACCAAATGGCCAGCACAAAGGAAGAACACAGACTCACGCCAAACACATTATTGTAAAAAGTCAGAACCTCAGGGACAGAAGACCCTAAATGCTTTCAGGAAGCCATATACAAAGGATGAAGAATCAGAATGGCATAAGACTTGCCTCGTTTTCTTCTTTGCATTTACCACTAATCCATTGGCAACAGCATTGGAAACAGAACTAGAAAACATGAAGCAATGCCTTCAGAATTCTAAAGGAAAATAATTTCCAGCCCAGAATTCTATACATGGCCAAACTATCAATCAACTATGAGAGTAGAACAAACACATTTCCAGACATGCATATTTTCAAAAACTTAACCTCCCATATGTGCTTTCTTTGGAAGTTACTTCAGGAAATAGCCTGGTAAAGAGAAGGAGTTATTAAAGACAAGATGACATGGGCCCATGAGACAAGCGACCCAGCACAGGAGAGAGGGAAAAAATTCTAGGATGATGAGGATGAGGAATCAGGAAGACAGCTGCTCATGTGTTCTAAAGTATAGGTAGTACAGACGGGGGAAGAAACACATCCAAGAAGATGAACTTGATGAAATACCTGATGTGTGTGAATATATTAAGGAGAAATTTACATCTATGGAAGAACATCTAGCTAGGAATTAGTGGTAGGTGAACAGAAGACTAGGCAAATGAAGAAACAAGACAATTATTAACTCCAGGGAAAATTAAAAGTTGTGCAAGAAAGGAAATGTAATCATGCTTTCCTACACAGTCATGCTGTGAATATAGCCATAATTATGTAAACACTGACTGCTGATCTAACTAAAAATGATGACATAAGTCTATTGGGAGACTGAGAAGAGGAAAACTGTGGAGGTAGGTGAGGGAGGTGCTAAAGAGAGCTAACTCTTCATCTTCCAGAGTGAGAATTCAATAGGTAATTCCTAACATTGAAAAATCAAGAGGTTGGGAGTAGAAATGTGTTATTTAGCAATGTGGAAGTAAATACCCAAACAGCAACCCCAAATGGTTACCTCTGGGAAGCGGGAATGAAGGAGGGAGATGGGGAAGGTCAGGAAACTGCTATTTTTTATAATAACAGTTATAACTATTTGACTTTTTAGAATATGTATAACTTAGATGAAATTAAAAAAAAAGAATAAGTGAGAGTTCCCTGAGTGGAGAGGAGTAAGATGTATTCAAGGTTGAACAAACACTACATACAAATACACAGATATGTGATACAATGTGATGTACTGAGAATTGCCCTGAAGTGCAGAAGAGACTCAGCAGATGGGACAGGTAAGCAGAATCCAGGCCATGAAGGGCCTTGTCTGCCATGAACCCAGAGAGAACGCTTCCCAGGGGGTTGGGAAAAATCGGGAATTAGACTAATGAACCATGGATAATGGAACAGCTGCCAAGGTCATAAAACAAATGTTAGCCTGACTTCCAGAAAGGGGGAAGAGTTTGATGCTACAGAATAATGGCTCATTGGTTAGGTTAAATTCTAGAATGGACTTTCAAATAGATGGTTTTAGAGAAGAAAAGGATAATGATAACAGATCGACATGAGTTCATGAGGAAGTCACTCCAGAATAATCCTTCATCTTTATCCAGCATGGTTATGAGATTGAGAGACCAAGAAAAAGCTGTGCACATGGGGTCTCTTAATTTCAATTAAATATCTGTCTTCCTCTAGAGTCTGTCATACAGAGTGAAGTAAGTCAGAAAGAGAAAGACAAATACCGTATGCTAACACATATATATGGAATTTAAGAAAAAAAATGTCATGAAGAACCTAGGGGTAAAACAGGAATAAAGACACAGACCTACTTGAGAATGGACCTGAGGATATGAGGAGGGGGAAGGGTAAGCTGTGACAAAGCGAAAGAGAGGCATGGACATATATACACTACCAAACGTAAGGTAGATAGCTAGTGGGAAGCAGCCGCATAGCACAGGGAGATCAGCTCGGTGCTCTGTGACCGCCTGGAGGGGTGGGATGGGGAGGGTGGGAGGGAGGGAGACACAGGAGGGAAGGGATGTGGGAACAGATGTATATGTATGACTGATTCACTTTGTTATAAAGCAGAAACAAACAAACAAACAAACAAATAAATAAATAATCTGTCTTCCTGCTGGCCCTGTGGAGAAGGCCTATGGGCTAGGTGACAGTACAGTGGGGTCACTAACTGCCCGATTAACCACAAGCAATGGTGTATGTCATTCACTTAAGAGCTCAGAAGAATCAAGGCCAGTCTGCAAAGATACAGAGGAGACCTGTGTCAAAATTGCAAGTAGTTATCTTTGTCCTAAATGTTTCCTGTTCCAAGTCAATATTTTCAACCATGAATTGGACAGAGGCATTTTTTAACAAGTTCTTGCATGTTAGAACCTGAGAAGGTTGATTAATAGTTGGGATGGGGGCCTCCCTGGTGGCGCAGTGGTTAAGAGTCCGCCTGCCGATGCAGGGGATACGGGTTCGTGCCCCGGTCTGGGAGGATCCCATATGCCGCGGAGCGGCTGCGCGTCCGGAGCCTGTGCTCCGCAACGGGAGGGGCCACAGCAGTGAGAGGCCCACATACCGCAAAAAGAAAAAAAAAAAAAAAAAATAGTTGGGATGGAGGGGGCAGTCTCCTAAATGATCTTGAGATGTTTGAAAAATGGACTGAATCTAACAGTCTAAGCTTAATAGGAACAAGGTATATTCCTTCACATGGAGTACATGAGCCCAGCATCACCTGGCCACCAGTTACCCGCCCAGTTTGACTTGTAGCCAAAAGTTTCTTAGACTCCAGACAAAGTTAACAATTGATACTTGCCATTTGGCATGGGCCCCCTCTGTATCTTTGCAGACTGGCCTTGCTTCTTCTGTTCAAAATGTCCTCCCACTCTCCCTTCCCCCTTCTATGCTTATTCAACACAAACTCAACTGTCAGATTCGGTTCAAGTGCTCTATAAATTTCTTTCTTACTACAATTTCTCTTTCTACCCCAAGCCCAGTAGAGTTTAACAGCCCCTCTTTGGGCTCCCACTGGACCCAGCTGATGTCCGTCAGAGTAGCTGTAGTACTTTAGGACCATTTGTTCCCTCTTATGAGTGAGGAAATATGATGGGGTAGTTAAACAGCGACTGGAGCCTGGCTCTGCTACTTATGGGCTGTGTCATTGGGGAAGTCCCTTAACTTCTGTGACCCTCAATTTTTCTCTCTAGCAAGAGAGGGTGATAAGAGCTCCTACCTTACAGAATAGTTAAGAGGATTAAATGAGTTACTATTAATGACTAGCACATAGTGAGTGTTAGCTGTTTTTATATACATCTGTCCATCTGTCACTCTAGTAATAGCCATTGACCACCTTGAGCTTTTCATCTCTGTATTGCAGCACTTAAGGCAGGAAGGGGCACAGAGCAGGGCACCTACTTAAAACCCCTCAGCAGCTCTCCACTGCCCCCCAGGGAAAAAGCCCAATTCCCAACCTGCCTCCTGCCTCACCAGCCTCTACTCTCCACTCCACACCCCTCAGATCCTACGAGCCAGCCTGCAAAATGAACCTCTGGGGGCCAGACTATCGCAGGCACTGACCTTCTCCAGACCTTTGCTCTGTGACATTCTGTTTCCTCTGAATAGTGAAGTTCTGAACCAGAGCCACATTCACGGTGAGGCAGCTTGAAGGAGAGCAAAGATGGGTAGAGCCAGGCTCACTCTCTGTGTGGGTACATCACTGTGGACCAGGACGTATGTCACCCCCAAACTGCCATCAGGATCTTCCTTCACTTGAATGGCTTCCCACAGAGCCTACTGGCACAGTAAGGGACCCCTCACCCCGTGGAGCTATTGGTCTTCCAGGACAGCTTTTGCAGTATGTCCCTATGCCTTCTCAATGCAGACACACCCAACTAGTCCAGTTAATTTTGGACTATTGTAAAGCTGAATCAACACTGATCAGACCTGAGGATATTGGCCAAGGACAGCCTGGTTTCTCTTACATTCTAAGTGAGCTCTCTGAGGTCAGAGACTCTGTCATCTCCACATTCCGGACCACTCAGATTCTTCACTCAGAGTCATGAACTTGAGAGCTACTCCCCAAACCTCACTGTTGATTTTGATAAACTGGAAGCCCCCAGTTTGGGGTGAAATGAAAAATGTCCTTTGCACTGAGAATAAATGAGATTATATGACCCTTTATGGCAACTTTTAATCACTACTTTATTTTAAAAAATTTAAAGTACCGTGTAAGTCTTTTAGCTTTCCAGGGAATTTAGGCTTCCAAAAGCTGTTTCCTAATGCAGATGCTTATATTCTGAGTGGGACAGCAGTGCCATCCAGTGGCCATCTTGTGTAATGCAGGAGCTCCTCCCTGCTGCTGTGCCCGTCCTACTGATCTTGAACACAAAGTCTCACAAGTATAGAAACATGTCTTCCCTAAACCATTTGGATATGCTGACTTTTTCCCCCTTGGTCCAACATCTGTTAACCTTTTGAAGGATTAACGTTTCACAGAATTTCTTGGAGAAAAATTCTCTCAAAGTGTGGTCCAGGGACCCCCACAGCGGGGTTCTCAAGAGACTTTTAGGGGTTCTGCAAGGTCAAAATTATTTTTATAATATTAAGACATTAGTGGCCTTTTTATTCTTATTCTTTCATGAGTGTACACTGTAGTTTTCCGGGGGCTACATGACCTGTAACAAGCAAAGGCAGATATGAGTATTGAGCTAGAACTGATCTATTAAGCCAGATATTAAAAGAGACTTGCAAAGTTGCAAAAGCAATGCCACTTTTTTGGGGGTTTTGTTTTAGCAGTAATTTTTCTTAAAATTATGTTATTTACATTAATATATAATGGGTTTATTATTGTTATTTTAAATTAATTTTTAAAGTATCTGTTTTAATTTGGAAAATGGTTAAGTATTGAGAGATCTTACCCACCCATGCAAGCAAAAGCTTTTTGGGGTTCTCTATAATTTTGAGTGTAAAGGGGCACTAACTAAAAAGTTTAAGAACCACTGATTTGGAGGCTTCATTGAAATGTCAAGCTGTGTTACTGTCACCATTTCTGGACTGAATGGTACACAGGGAAGATCCAGGAGGCCACTGATGGCAGGGCACAATGTATGTGGGTATATTTTTCTGGGGGGAGGTACCTAGCTTCCATTAGGTTTCAAAGTTATCTGTGGCACTGTCCCCCCCCACGCCCCCCACAAAGGTTAGGAACCACTTGAAAGTGGACATAGCCTAGACTTGGAGCTCTCATCCTAATCTGTCTGTGCTTTCAAGAAGGAAGAGGTGGATACAAGATCATTCAGAACCCCTGTAGGAACTATGGAGAAATCAGATAAATCTCCCCTTTCATTACTTTACAGTTTCACAGATCATGAAAGATTGCTTCTTTAAGTGTGATTTATCCCTTGCCTTGTCCATAAGAGTACTTAACCAACTAATAAGAAAAACGTAACCTACACCCTGGGGTAACAGTAGGAGACAAGCCTGAAATTATAATGCTTTTCTAAACGTTTCTCTATGCTGTTGGCCTTCCAAATATCAAATTACTGATTTATCAATTCCATTGCTTTTTATTTTTCTATTTTCTAGTTCATTAATTATTTTCCTTAGTGACATGTTTTAAACATTTTATTAGTTTTTAGGAATAAATCATTTAACGCTATTCGTTTTCCCTTTAGGCACAGCTTTGGCTATGTCCTGTTTTTATATTAAATGTTTTAATTTCCAGAAACTTCAAAATAATCTATGATTGGAGTTTTAATTCTCTCACCCTAAAATCGAGAGGTTTTATAAATTCCTATTTTCTTTTAAAAAATACTTCATTATTAATCTCTAGTTCCATGAATTTTTATAACAACTTTACTGAGATAAAACCATACCATAAAATTCACCCTTTGAAAGTGTACAGTTCAGTGGTTTTTAGTATGTTTAGAGTTAGATAGTAATCACAACAATCTGATCGTAGAATATTTGTATCACCCCGAAAAGAATCACTGTGTCCATTCACCATCACTCCCCAAAACCCACAACTCCCCCACCTAGTCCAGCCACATTTAACCTACTTTCTAACCCTAGAGATTCTCTTTTGAGGACACTTCATATAAATGGAATCATACAAGTTGTGGCCTTTTGTGTCTGGTTTCTGTCACTTAGCATAATGTTTAAGACTTATCCATGTAGTACAGATCATGGTTTTGGTTAGCATTTCCCTGTTGACTAATGATGCTGAGTCCATTGCATTTTAGTCAGAGATTATGACCAGATTTTAGAACGTGATTTTTCTTTGCAGTTTAATATGTAATCAATGAAATGTACTATGAATTACAGAAGGGAAAAACTGTTTTTTTGTCAGATGCAATGGTTAGTTTTCTCTGGAGAACCCTGACTGATACATAATGTATATATTTTTATATACGTATTTAATTTTTCCTTATTATTTACCTGTTTAGTTTATTAAAGACACAAAACGTATCAAAATCTTTTACTGCTGTTGTATTTCTGCTTCTTCTCTTATATCTAACATCTTTTCCTTAAATACACTGAGGTAGTATTATTTGTCACATAAAGGTTTATGATAGTTTCAGCTTTGAGAACTACATCCTTGTTAATGAAATGGTTATTTTTTGGGTAAAAATGTTCGTAAAAATTAAGTTTTGTCTGATATTGATGGTGTTCACCATCAGTATATTGAAACTATCACTGATATTGCTATTGATTGGTATTGATATACTGATACTATCACTGATATTTTTTCTTGTTAGTTGCATTTGCATAAAATACTTTTGTCATGTTTGATTATAAATTTTAATGCTACCTTGCATTAAATAATTCTCAGATTTAAGAAAAACTGCATGCTGCTTAACTCAATCTAAATGTCTTTGTCTTTTAATGGAGGAATTAATCTAATTTACATTTATTTCTATAAATTGTAAATTTGGTCTTAATTCTTTTGTGGTGGTCTTAATCCTTTAAAAAAATTTTCTTGTTATTTGTTTTCAGCCGTTCGATAAACTACATTTTCTCTGCACTTATAATTTATAGTTTTTGAAACATATAAACAGTTCCTAATTATATCGTTGGTTTCCAACAAATTTTTTGAAAGCATTCTGTTAACTTGTATTTCTTTAAAATTAGAGAGAATTCAACAGTATTTCTGAAGTCCTCTCATTTGACACGATTTTTCTCCACTCCGCCCTTCAACCAGCACCAACTTCTAGGTTGTTGTTAACAATACCTTGGCATTTTTTGTATAATGCTGTTATGCTATTTTATATTTTGATGTTGTATTTTAAATAATCATTTTACATTTTCATAAAATTTTACAATCAGACCTGGAACAGGCATTTAGACAGCTCTATTTTAACTGGATTAAGAAGTCATTGCTGTTTCATTCCTGTCCTGATTTCCCTAATCTTGAACTTTAGTTTTGCTCCCTCATTCATTTGGGGCAAATCTCCAAGTAGCTATTAAAGAAATATACATGAGTAGGACCTTTTCTGAATGACTAAATATCTGAGAATATCCTTATTTTGCTGACATATAAGAAAGTTTAGTTGTGTACAAAATTCTCAGGTTACAAAATTTTCTAGATGTGCTCCATCATTTTCTGGAATTTATGATTATAAAGGAAAAGTATAATGATTAATCTGTTTTATTAGACAAAGTGAAGTAAGATAATACATAAATGCTACTCAGCAATAAACATACCTAATGCTTTGATATTACCATTTTCTGATTATCTTATGCCTATGAATTGTTTTTCATTTCTCAGATGACATTGACTGTGATGTGTACCGTTAATTTAATAACAGCTTTTGGGGGAAATCGACGTGGAAGGATATAAAAGTTGTCTTTATTTATTAATTTTTGCTAGCAGACAATAAAACACATTGGTCCATGTAATATTTTAATATTAAAATCAGAGTTTTCATCTAAGCCCTCTCATCTAAGTTTTAAAAATTATAAAACATTTTAGCCATTAGCAATCATGTATAAAATTATAGTAATTTTATGCTGTTTAAAACTATATTCATAACATTGGTCTTTTTGGCACCATTAGGATTAATAGCATAATTTCAAAGCACCTCAAGGAATGCCAGGATTTTGTCTACATTTCCTATTTGGAAATTTTTATTATTTTAAAAATTATATTATTTGACAGGACCTAAGTGATACCAGTTCTTCCAAACACATGAATTGGCCATACCTTACTCCTCTGGTTTTGAAAGTTCTATTTAGTACAAGGGATTTGGCAATATAATTTTTATTGTATCATCTAGTATATGATATGCAGTCTTCTATTTATAAGATAACTTTTTATTTCAATGCTTTCATCGTTCAAATATCTTTTTAGGACATTTTATACAACTATAGGAAAGGAAAAAATTCTCTTTTTCCTCAACACTTCTAAGCTCTTGGCCTGTAACAAAAGTTAGATTAACAAGAGAAAAGCATACAAATTTATTTAGTATAAGTTTTATGTGACACAGAAGCCTTCATAAGGAAATGAAGTCCCAAAGAAGTGGTTAAACCTGAGTGTTTTTATGTTAGGTTTGATGAAGACTAGAAAGTTGTGGGAAAATGTGCTAAGGCAAAAGAACAAAAAAGGTATGAACTAAGTGTAATAAACTGGGGAAATAGGAAGGCCTGCCTGTTCATATTCAGATTCCTCTCCACATTCCTGTGTCTTAGGAAATAAGGATGATCCTTTCCTCCAGGTATCGGGAGGCCACCTCTCACATGAGGGCCTTATGAGCTGTTTCAGAGAAAGATCAGAAAATCCTTCCTGCACCTGCACAAATCCCTTCAGCTTGAAATATTCATCGTGACATATTTTAGGATACTGTGTCCTGAAACCTGTCACAATAAAGAGGCATCCCGAATAAGCTAAAAGTTCAAGGGACTTGACAGCATTATACCAATGGAACGGTTAGTGTTATACTGATGCAAATAACTACATCGAATTGTCACTTCAGTTGTTAAGTTATAGTCTGTAGTTCAGCTCACACCTGGAAAATCACTGACAACCACACCATAACTCACTATTCCACCTGACAACTGTAGGTAGTCTTTTAATATCAACTGCACATACATTTAATTTGGAAAGATAAAGATGTCTTCAGACTTAGGAAATAGATTATAAACAACCAGTTGACATTACGCTTTTGGTCATTTTTTAAAAGGTTGCTATTAGGATCTTGTATATACCTTTTTATACTTGTCTAAACATTTCCTTCAGATAAAAGGACTAAAAGATCATTGAGCAAAGAGTGAAAGGAATATTTAAAGCTTCAATACACATTGTCAAATTGCTGTCTAGAAAATTTGTCTGAATTTATTTTCCTGTCCAGAATTGAGAGTGCATATTTCCCTGTGTCCTTGCCAAAATTGGCTTTATCATTTTTTTTTTTTGCTGTATGTGGGCCTCTCATTGTTGTGGTCTCTCCTGTTGCGAAGCACAGGCTCCGGACGCGCAGGCTCAGCAGCCATGGCTCACGGGCCCAGCCGCTCCGCGGCATGTGGGATCTTCCCGGACTGGGGCACGAACCCGTGTCCCCTGCATCGGCAGGCGGACTCTCAACCACTGCGCCACCAGGGAAGCCCATCATTTTTTTATATGGTAGATCTGCTGGGCAAAAATGAAAACTTATTGTTTTAATTTACATTTTTGATGTCTAGTAAGTTTGAACATTTTTCATAAGTTTCTTATTTTCTACTGAGTTGAAATACTATTGTATGTGTGAAGTACTAATGTGTAAAGTACTAATACTTTATCACCTATGTTAAAAAAAAATAGATTCCCAATGTCCTATTGACATTCTGATTTACTCTTACATTGATCACAAAAAAGTTTTCAATTTTAATGTAACAAAATCTATTAATCCTTCCCTTTATTCTTTTTCTTTGTTGTGATCCAGTCTGATTTTTCCCCACACTGGTTTCTTTTAAGATTTTCTCACTGCTGTCAACTTTTGGCAAATGTTAAAGATCCTGGGTGTAATTTTCTCTGTATTTATCTTGCTTGAAGTTTATAGTACTCCCTCAATGTGTGGCTCAAGATCTTTTCAGTTTAAGAAAATTATCAGCCATTATCTCTTCAAATATTCTGTCTGCCCTCTTTCTCCCTATCTTCTCCTTGAGATTAAAATCACAAATATGTTAGACCTTTTTTTTTTTTTACCATAATTTAGGTGTCTCAATTTTTTCTGTGATTTCATCATCTTCTCTTTTATTGATTCTTACCTTTTCTTCTTACCTATCTTCCATTTCAGCTATATCTAAACCTATTCAGTTTTAATTACATTTGTGTCTTTCAATTTTAGAATTTCCATTTGATTTTTTAGTTTTTCTGCCCAAATTTTCCTTCTTGTTTAATTCCATCAACATAGTAATCATAACTATTTTAAAGTCCATAATAGCTTCCCTTTTAATTCTCTTATCTGAATTTCCCATAGATCTATTTCTAATGTCTGTTTTAATTAGTTTTCAGTCAAATCTTGTGTTTCACATGCTTGGGTGTATTTGACTGAAGGCTGGACATTGTTAATGAAAGACTGGATAGACATTTGAGGCTCTAGATGATATGCTCTTCCTTCAGAGATAGTTTATGTTTTCTTCTCATGGGCTGCTAGGCTAGGAGTACTAGCAATCCCAGATCACTTAATACCATTGGAAATTTAGATGATTTGAAGGTAGCTTTCTGTCCCCAGGGAACAGATCTATTCCTAATTCATGCTTATTCCTAGGGTGTAACTTTTCAGAGTCCCAGCTGAAAACCTGTACCCTTCTTTCTGGTTGAACTCCTAACTCCCTGATTTTTCCCCTAGCCCTCTGGGTCTACAGCTCTACTCAGCATTTTATTCTCTCAGCACCTGCTTTTGAACTTGACAGTTGCCGTGGCAGGTACATGAAAGGTTGGGTTTTTCTCCTTTGCTTTCTTTTTCTCTCAGGATCTTAACCCCACAGATTCTCACTGCTTTGAAACTCTCCAATGCTTTCAAACAGATGAATTTTCTAGATTTTCTTGTTGTTCTTATCAAGAGAGAAAGTAACCTAGACTATCATTGCTGAAAATGTACCCGCAGCCTGAGTTAAAAAATATTTTTCTTTGCTGTTAATTCTGTTTTCTTTGATGTCTGTAAGACTATATTTAATTTAAAAAATTTGATCAGGCTATCTAGCTATGGGTTTCCTCTTAAAGTTATTAATTATATCTAAAGCCTGAATGCAAACACAGAGTAATTTTTTTCAGGTAATGGAAATGATTTTAAGATATTTCTTGGACAACTGCATTGGTTCCATTTACTCTGATCTTTCATCCAAGAATATCTATTATATTCATGTACTAGGCTCTCCATTTTCTACCATCCATATACATCATCTTCATGGTCAGCATTTTCCTCTATTTATCCTTTTAATCTGAATTCTGAATATCTTCCCATTTTTTCCAACTGTTTTAATTCTCTACAATCTCAATACTGCTCTTTATGTCTGTTAATTTCTTTTCTGTGATTTCATCATTTTCTCTTTTATTGATTCTTTCCTTTTTTATGGTAAATTTTAATTTTTAATATTTGTATTGCAATTTCCCTGCAAGCTTTTTTAGGTCTATTTTTAGTCTCATTTTATGATTCCCATCTCAGCTTTGTCTCCCTTTGTGACTTTTTTCCTCTTAATTCATAGAGTTCACATCTCTTAACTTTTTGAGGCTGTTGAATAATCTTGAAATAATCTAAATCCTGCAATAGGCCATTCTCAAATATATGTTCATCCTTTGAGTCTTCCAGATGCCATTAGATAGCTTTTCTTTATGGAGACTCAATTTGCACACCTGTAACTTCTACTTGAGGAATCATCTTAAATATATACACATAGGGAAGACTTTTGAGTCCCAGAATTTATAAATAGCTCTTAGGATCAGCATTAGAAAATCTGGAACTAATAAAACAAGAATAAAATTGGGTGATTACACTATATTCTTAAAGTTTCAATAATTGAATGGACCCCAAAGCTGCATTTCTATTTGTTTAAATTTTTGTAATACTCAAAACTACCTTAATGCCAGCAGCACATTTTAGTTTCTGTTACTTGTTCACCAGACACTTACACTATTGCAGTAATAATAAAGGGAACACAATATGAAAGGACATGTATCCTAATTTCTTACAGTATTAGTGAAGAAAAGAGAAGAAAAGGTATTAATGGAGAAAAATATAATCTATTTGAAAGAGGTCTGAAGAGGGAATTGGGAATTATCCCACCTATTTCATCCAGAGAAACTATGTATACTGTAAAGTGAGTCAATTGATTTATCTTAACTTAATGCCAACTGTAGAAACACTAATTGTTTCAGCTCCTAAATTGCCTAAATTTTTATAATTGATTAATTAATTAATTTTTATTTTTGGCTGTGTTGGGTCTTCGTTGCTGCACACAGGCTTTCTCTAGTTGTGGTGAGCGGGGGCTACTCTTCATTGTGGTGCACAGGCTTCTCATTTTGGTGGCTTCTCTTGTTGCGGAACACGGGCTCTAGGCACACAGGCTTCAGTAGTTGTGGCTTGCGAGCTTAGTTGCTCCCCAGCAATGTGGGATGTTCCTGGAGCAGGGCTCGAACCTGTGTCCCCTGCTTTGGCAGGCGGATTCTTAACCACTGTGCCACCAGAGAAGTCCCCTAAATTGCCTAAATTTTATGTGAGCTTTAATTGAAGATATATGAGGAACATCTTGCATTTGATATAAGAAAGTCCTTGTTTAACTTCAAGGTGGATTATCAATGCTATTATTTTCACGGTAATTATTATTCTCTTCTGTGATTCTCTAGGTCAATAGTCTATCAACTTCAGAGGACCAGTGAGAAAAATTCGCAGAGAAGAATCTATAAGGACTGATGCATAACATAACCTGTACATAACTAGATACCTTTTCCTTATACTTCTTGGTGTTTCCTTGAATGAGAAAAAAAACAGCTGATATTTGATAATTAAAACAATTCTCTCATGAATGAGATTTCTAAATTAAAGAAACTTATTATTTCTTTATATTTACATTTCTTGCCTCACTGTCTTTTTAAGTATACAAGTATTTTTCCTGCACTTCTTGGATTCTCTTCTAGTCCCATCATTAGATGTTATTTTGTCCATTTTAGCAAACATCAATGCCCAAGGTTACCCCTGAGAACGTACGAAGTAATTATAACTCATGTTTTGGGGGAATCCACTGGTCACATGCAAGTTCAGAAACACACATGTGAGTGTACGCACATAGCAGCATTGTTGAGATGATTTGTTCCCTTAAAAGAATCTTAGGGCTTCCCTGGTGGTGCAGTGGTTGAGAATCTGCCTGCTAATGCAGGGGACACAGGTTCGAGCTCTGGTCTGGGAGGATCCCACATGCCGCGGAGCAACTACGCCCGTGAGCCACAACTACTGAGCCTGCGCTCCGCAACAAGAGAGGCCGCGATAGTGAGAGGCCTGCGCACAGTGATGAAGAGTGGCCCCCACTTGCCACAACTAGAGAAAGCCCTCGCACAGAAACAAAGACCCAACACAGCAAAAATAAATAAATTAATTAATAAACTCCTACCCCCAACATCTTCTTTTAAAAAAAAAAAAAGAATCTTAGAAGTTTCCTTCCTTAGGTTCTATATTGTCAACCCATGAATATGTGATAATGAAAATCACTGTGAGAACTGTTATATAGTTTTTCCTTGCTTAGATGACATGCGTTTGACAGGATAGTGAAAGATTATGTGTCTTGCACTTTGCATTTTCTGTTTTATAGTAATGGAGATTAGGTGGAAATTTTTCTTTTTAATTTCAAACCCTGACCCTTCTACCCTCTTGAAAAGGTATACAAAGAGCTCTCCTCATGAGCTATTAGCGCAGAGTTTTATGGTTCATTTTCCAAAGCAAATTGTCTTCCATAATTGCATGTTTTGGATATTTTAACATAGAAAATAGTCTTTAGTTCAAAGACTTGAAATAATTTAACTCCTAGTCTATGACCTAGTGTTTACTAAGTTGCATACCTACTGATTAAATAAAACTGCTGAAACAGAAATACCGTATTGCAGTAACTCAAAAATACGTGAGAGAAGAGAGATATTCTAGAAGAGGAGGCTTACTCATTTGACCACATACTCGGCTCTTACTTCTCTCTAAAATTTGGAATAGACAATTTAGTCTATTTCTTGGATTTAAGCTACTGGTCCCTAAATTTCTACTGAGCCATGGTGATCTTTGCTCATCAAGGAATTATTTTGAGAAAGCATGATGAGTGCTAACAAAATTCACCATCGTGGCTAGACCATCATTTCAGCAAACATCTACTGCACAAACTATATCTCAAACAACATGCCAGATAGTGCAGGATGAAAGGAATGAGAAAAACATGGTTCTTGCACCAACAGTTTTTCTCAGGACACAAAATTTTATTCAGAAAGGGGAATTCAAAGTAAAGTCTAGAAGACAACCAACCAAGCCGAGATGTTAAGGACCCTGGGTTCACAGAGGAACAAAGTCCTTAGTAATTACATAGCAACATGGGGCCCATGTGCTCAAGAAAACTTAGCCATAATCATAACTGACATTTGGGTAGCACTTTACAACTGATAAATATCTTGTCCCTGCATAATTATATTTTATCCATACAGTGACTCCCCCAGCTACATTACCCTGGGAAAGACATTTAACGTCTATGAGCCTTAGTTTCCTTTTCTGTAAGAATAGGTATTATAATAGTACCTGTCTCTTAGGGTTGTTCAGGAGATTAAGTATAGCACTTTAAATACTGGCACTGAAAATACAAAATATTGCTGAGAAAAATTAAAGAATACCTAAATAAATAGAGGGACGTACCATATTCATGGGTTGGAATGGTCAACATTGTCAAGGTGTCAATTTGCCTCTAGGTGATCTATGTATTAAGTGTAATCCCAATCAAATTGTCAGATATTTTTTGGTAGAAATTGATAAGCTATTTTTATAATTTGTATGGAAATATAAAGGACCTAGAATAGCAAAGAAAATCTTGAAGAGTGAGGGTTCAAGGACCTAGTTTTAAAACTACAGTAATATAAAAACTATGTGGTATTGATGAAAGAATAAAATAGAGCAATGAAGTATAATAGAGTACAGGAATAGGTCCATGTAAGTACCATCACTTGATTTATGAAAAAGATACCATTATAAGCCAGTGGGGAAAGAATGGTCCTTTTAATAAATATCATTGAGTCAACTGGATTTCAATATGGAAAAAAAAAAGCTGCCTCACTTCACCTTGCACCATACATAAAAGTTAACTTAAGATGGACCACAGATAGACCTAAACATAAAATGTAAAATGATAACATTTCTAGAAGAAAGCATATGAGGACATCTTCATATATCTTGGGGTAGGCAAATACTCTTAGGACACAAAAGTCAATAGCCATAAAAGAAAGAATATATTAATTGGACTTCCTTAAATTTAAGAACAATTAACAGTAAAAAGTCAAGACATGGGGAGAAGATATTTGCCTATATATATATCTGTAGCAACAGACACATATCTAGAGTATATAAAGAAATTCTATAAACTAATAAAATAATACAAGCAACAAAATTAAAGAAACAAAAGACCTGAACTTCAAAAGGGGGCTATGCAACAGGCCAACAAACATAGAAAAATTTACTCAGCACTGTAAGTTATCAGGAAAATGTAAATTAAAGCCACAACAAAATACCACTGTACCCCTATCAGAATGGCTGAAATTAAAAAGACTAACAATACCAAGTGTTGGTGAGAATACAAAGCAACTGGCACTCTCAAGTATTGCTCTTGGGCCTGCAAGTTAGCATAATTATGTTGGAAAACCACTCGTCAGTCTCTACTAAAGGTAAACATATATAAATCCAATATCCAGCACCTTCCATCCTGAGTATCTACCTAAAAGAAATGAAAGCATGTCCATGAAAAGACTTTCACTAGAATGGTCATAGCAGCTTTATAATAGAAAAATCTGGAAACAATCCAAATGTCTGTTATCAACAGAATTCATAAAGTTTATTGATATAGTGAAAGAGTATACAGGAATAAAAGGACAAATTACTGTTACATGCAACATGGATGAATCTCACAGACATATGTTTAATGAAAAGAGCCAGAAAAAAGAAAAGAATGCATCTTCTATGAATCCACTTATATAAAGGTCTTGAGTTGGTATAACTCATCTACTGCAACAGAGGTCAAATAGTGGTTACCTTTGGAGGTTACTGCTTGGGAGGAGGAGTGCTGATATTGTTTTATATTTTGATCTGGATAGTGGTTTCATGAGTGTATAGATACGTAAAAATTCTCTAAGCTTTACACTTAAAATTTGTGTATCTTATTGTAGGTATGAATATGTATATTTACATACACATATACATATATAAACTTACATGCATAAATATATACACATACTTAGCAGTGTCTGGTACATAGTGAGTACTAAATAAATGTTAGCCATTTTCATTATTATTATTATTAAGACACCCCATGGAGTAAAGAGCAAGCAACATTATCTCATTTCAGAGATGACAGAGGTGAAGTTTGGCCATATATTCAAGTACTCTTCTAAGCCTATAGAACTGACAAGGGGAGAAGCTGGAGTTTGAGCCAAGTCTTCTGACAATTGATCTAAGGCATGAATGCCTTGCCTCGCCAGTGCTCTTTCAACAGTGACTGGAGCTCCTTCTCTCTGCTGCTTCCTACCTGTCAGGACATGCTTTCTACCTTCCCTGCATGGGTGCTGGGAGACTTCAAGTTCAGTTCAGCTGATTAGGGGAAGCAGGTCCCAATAAGAGCAAGTACACCCGAGCTTTGGACAGACTGCCTCCCAGTAATCGGTGACAAATTAAAGATGTATTTACAACTATGTACAGATTGCTTAGAACGATGTATTACTATAATTATTCACAATTACTAACTGGGTATATTATGAGCCCAGAACACAAGGATTGAGAAATAAGGGGGTTTTGTACAGTACGTGCAAGAGATGCCCCTACTTCTGGTATTCCCAGTCCTGAAGATTGCTGTGCTCAGGCAGAGGAGAGAAACAAGCAGAGGGGAAAAAGTAACTCCATTATAAGATTGCTTCTTGATTCCTTGTCTGTGATGCCATTTTCATTTTTTAAAAATACAAGTATGGCTACTATTATTCAGTATAATGTGAGCTGAACAAATCTTATGGGTAGTCATAGGTGTTACCAGAGTTTGCCCGGGCAGCTCTCCGTGTCCAGGGGAAGAGCCTCCTGAGGACAGACAGAGGCCCTGAAGTGGGAGCATGGTTGTTTTTTAAGGAATGTCATGGGGAGCAGTGAGGCTGGGGCGGGTGATGAGGGGGAGACTCGGAGGAGATAAGGTCGTGTATGAGCCAGAGCATGCACCAAGCAGTGTATTTTTAAAAACACTAAAAGAAAGGAACTTCTGAGAACTCTCTATTTTCTGTTTTCAGAGTCTTGTAATTAAAAGGTGTTGGGGAGGGAGAGGAACTGGGGCTGGATAGATATGTACCCCTGTGGTGTGCCATTGTTCAGAAACAAAGCACCATGCTGGGAATGACTTGATGAGCTCTGAACTAAGGAGTAGATTATTTAAAAATTCAATGTAGGTATTGAACTATCCTGCCCAAGATCCCTGGGCCTCATAGCACCACTGCTGGTTGGTCAAGTTTCTGTTCTCACATAGCTTCAGCCAGAATACATTCTTTCTCATCATATTCTTTCTCTCTCTCTCATATTCTCTCTCTCCCCCCGTCTCTTCCCTCCCTCCGAGTCAGAGAAGGTACAGAATTTATTTTTGCACTTTCGTGGCAAGGCTGAGTTATTTTTATCTTTATAAATTATTTCCCATTCTTTAAAAAATATCTTTATATTTAATGAGATGTATTTCTAAGTGACTAGAGTTATACATATTTCAGTAGGCACCCTCAGGGCCATCTGAGAGCCTAGCTTGGCAGGAAGTTTTCCACATTCTCTTTGTTCCTGTTCTGGGTGTGGCCCCAGAAGCCAGGTAGTAACTGAGCTCTGGGAGAGACAGAAAATGGAAGAGTTACATGGGGGGGTGGGGAGTGGAGGTGGGAGAGAGTCTCTGCCTTCCTAGTCCCATTCTAGATTGCTTTTGTTAGCCAATACCTTTGTAATAGCTGGGGTCAAATTTCAATGGAGTCTGGGGTAGAAGAGGGCAGTAATGCCTCTCAGTCCTCAGGCAACCATTTTTTACAGCTGCTGTGTAGAGATCTTATACTAGAATAAGTTGAAAAGGAAATCCCAGGTCTTCCCAGCCAGAGTAAACATGACATCCATATCTTCATAGGTATTTCCAGTTATGGGTTGAAAACACTTTGATGCATATGCAAACCTCTGGATTTTATAAAGGGAGCTGCCTTAAATAGGAAATCTGGGAAAAGCCAGCTATGGCTTTCCAAGGTAGGAAAAAGAAACAGGGAGAATAGTAAGTATGAATAAAAAGTTAAAATGATGACAACAATAGCTAAACAGAACAGCTAGCAATTATGATGTTCTCATTATGGTCTGAATACTGAGCTACAGTCCTTACCTATATTATCCCATTTAACCTTGCAGTCACTATGAAACAACTATTATTATCTCCATTTTTCAGAAGAGAAAACTGAATTTTAGAGAGGTCAGGTAACAAGTCCAATTCCAAACAGCTCAGGGGCATCAGAGGTCTGACGGCTCCAAGTCTTCAGATAAAAGGGAAATAGAAGGCAAAGAAATGGGAAGACATTGGGAGAAGCAGAGAGAATGTGACAGGTAGGAAGCAATACAGTAAGCAAGTTCTATATGCATGGTAAAAGAAAGAAAAATCTTTGGACTTATAAAATGAATAAATGACCTCTAAGCTTCCTTCCTGTCCTAAGGTCAAATCATTCCCTCCTCTCTCATGTTTCATTTACTCTCTTGGATCCATCTACCTGTTCTATCATTTACCTTCATCTCTAGAGGTGGTGCCCACACCTAAATCATTGCAACTCAGTACTGGACATTTGGGAAGCTTTAAAAATCTAAGATCAGGTAGAACAGTAGAGTAAATATTACTAATATATATACTGATACTAATAGAGTATATAATACAATTCCTGGATTGAGCACACAAGCAGGAAGGTCTGCCCCATTCCAAGTTTACTATAGGTCGACGGGTTGCAAAAATGGTATCTCTATGGGCCACTTTTCCAGAGTTGGTCATAGGCTGGTAACTCTTCCTGGTGATATGACTGGTAGGAGGAGGTACACTGGCATTATAGCTCTAAGATATCCCCTCCCAGCTTTTACTTTTCTGTCTTTGACTAGGTTGAAAGGCATATTTGGGGGAGGGCATATTTTTAATAGCATCTTTTGAAGATCTTCTTGATATTCTAACTTTGGTTCTTGAGAATTTCAACCCAAGAGCTAAGTCTTAGATTTGTCTATTATTGAAGGGGAAAAACAGAAGTTATTTGCATTGGAAGTGCTGTACACATGTCTGGAAAAATGACTTCTCTCTCATTCTACCCTTTCTATTCCACCTTTTACCACTTCTTCATCCTCTTCTACCCACTCCTTCAAGTAGGGTATTGTAACTCTTGAGGGCAAGAACATGTAATTTATCTTTGTATCAAAAAGGCACCTACTGCTGTGCCTGTAACATGTAGATGCTCAGTATTTGCTTGTAGGATGGATGGACGGATGGACAGATACACTGAGACTGGACAAAGAAAGGAGATTGAAAATTTCCTAACTTTACCACCTACCAGCTATGTGAATGAGGCAATTTGTCATCTTTCAGACAGAATTTTGTACCTTCCAAAAGTAGAAATTGCACCCGCCTCAACATTTGTTAAGAGCCAATGAGATAATCTTCAAAAAGCACTTTAAACAGTGCTTAGTGTTACTAACCTGCCAATAAGCATTACCTAGTTAAAGAAAAATAGTTAAATATGGGAGAGAGAAAATTCAAGGAGCTCATGGTAGATGACAGTAAAACACAAGGTCTTTTATACAAGTTGAGGTTTAGAAAATCTGAGAATTCTATGAGGTAGGGTCAATAAGAACCCAAAATCTGGTACCTAGTGAAGACAGGGAGAGTAAGGAGTTAGTTGGGAGGCTAGGATCTGATTGTGGGTCAGAAGGTTTGGGCAATAAAATTGATAAAACATTAGCCAGACTCATCAAGAAAAAAAGGGAGAAGACTCAAATTAATAGAATTAGAAATGATGGTGGCCTCATAGAATGAGTTTGGGATTATTCCTCTGTCTGCTATATTTTGGAAGAGTTTGAGAAGCATAGGTGTTTGTTCTTCTCTAAATGTTTGCTAGAATTCACCTGTGAAGCCATCTGGTCCTGGGCTTTTGTTTGCTGGAAGATTTTTAATCACAGTTTCAATTTCAGTGCTTCTGATTGGTCTGTTTATATTTTCTATTTCTTCCTGGTTCAGTCTCGGAAGTTTGGGCTTTTCTTAGAATTTGAACATGTCTTCAGGGTTGTCCATTTTATTGGCATAGAGTTGCTTGTAGTAATCTCTCATGATCCTTTGTATTTCTGCAGTGTCAGTTGTTACTTCTCCTTTTTCATTTCTAATTCTATTGATTTGAGTCTTCTCCCTTTTTTTCTTGATGAGTCTGGCTAATGTTTTATCAATTTTGTTTATCTTCTCAAGGAACCAGCTTTTAGTTTCACTGAACCAGCTTTTAGTTTCATTGATCTTTGGTATTATTTCCTTCATTTCTTTTTCATTTATTTCTGATCTGAGATTTATGATTTCTTTCCTTCTGCTAGCTTTGGGGGTTTTTTTTGTTGTTCTTCTTTCTCTAATTGCTTTAGGTGTAAGGTTAGTTTGTTTATTTGAGATATTTCTTATTTCTTGAGGTAGGATTGTATTGCTATAAACTTCCCTCTTAGAACTGCTTTTCCTGCATTCTATAGGTTTTGAGTCTTCGTGTTTTCATTGTCACTTGTTTCTATGTATTTTTTAATTTTCTCTTTGATTTCTTCAGCGATCTCTTGGTTATTTAGTGGTGTATTGTTTAGTCTCCATGTGTTTGTATTTTTTACAGATTTTTTCCTGTAATTGACATCTAGTCTCATAGCATTGTGGTCAGAAAAGATACCTGATATGATTTCAATTTTCTTAAATTTACCAAGGCTTGATTTGTGACCAAAGATAGGATCTATCCTGGAGAATGTTCCACGAGCACTTAAGAAGACAGTGTATTCTGTTGTTTTTGGATGGAATGACCTATAAATATCAATTAAGTCATCTTATTTAATGCGTCATTTAAAGCTTGTGTTTCCTTATTTATTTTCATTTTGGATGATCTGTCCATTGGTGAAAGTGGGGTGTTAAAGCCCCCTACTATTATTGTGTTACTGTCAATTTCTGCTTTCATGGCTGTTAGCATTTGCTTTATGTATTGAGGTGCTCCTATGTTGGGTGCATAAATATTTACAATTGTTATATCTTCTTCTTGGATTGCTCTCTTGATCATTATGTAGTGTCCTTCTTTGTCTCTTGTATAGTCTTTATTTTAAAGTCTATTTTGTCTGAAATGAGAACTGCTACTCCAGCTTTCTTTTGATTTCATTATGTAGTGTCCTTCTCTGTCTCTTGTAATAGTCTTTATTTTAAAGTCTGTTTTGTCTGATATGAGAATAGCTACTCCAGGTTTCTTTTGATTTCCATTTGCATTGAATATCTTTTTCCAACCCCTCATTTTCAGTCTGTATGTGTCCCTAGGTCTGAAGTGGGTCTCTTGTAGACAGCATATATACTGGTCTTGTTTTTGTATCCATTCAGCCAGTCTATGTCTTTTGGTTGGAGCATTTAATCCACTTACATTTAAGGTAATTATTGATATGTATGTTCCTATTACCATTTTCTTAATTGTTTTGGGTTTGTTTTTGTAGGTCTTTTCCTTCTCTTGTGTTTCCTGCCTAGAGAAGTTCCTTTAGCATTTGTTGTAAAGCTGGTTTGTTGGTGCTGAATTCTCTTAACTTTTGCTGGTCTGTAAAGGTTCTAATTTCTCCATCAAATCTGAATGAGATCCGTGCTGGGTAGAGTAATCTTGGTTGTAGGTTTTTCCCTTTCATCATTTTAAATATGTCCTGCCACTCCCTTCTGACCTGTAGAATTTCTGCTGAAAGATCAGCTGTTAACCTTATGGGATTCCCTTGTATGTTATTTGCTGTTTTTCCCTTGCTGCTTTTACTGTTTTTTCTTTGTATTTAATTTTTGATAGTTTGATTAATATGTATCTTGGTATGTTTCTCCTTGGATTTATCCTGTATGGGACTCTCTGTGCTTCCTGGACTTGACTATTTCCTTTCCCACCTTAGGGAAGTTTTCAACTATAATCTCTTCAAATATTTTCTCAGACCCTTTTTATTTCTCTTCTTCTTCTGGGACCGCTATAATTAGAATGTTGGTGTGTTTAATGTTGTCCCAGGGGTGTCTGAGACTGTTCTCAATTCTTTTCATTCTTTTTTCTTTATTCTTCTCTGCAGTAGCTGTTTCCACTATTTTATCTTCCAGGTCACTTCTGCGTTCTTCTGCCTCAGTTATTCTGCTATTGATTCTTTCTAGAGAATATTAAATTTCATTTATTGTGTTGTTCATCAATGCTTTTTGCTCTTTAGTTCCTCTAGGTCCTTGTTAAACATTTCTTGTATTTTCTCCATTCTATCTCCAAGATTTTGGATCATCTTTACTATCATTACTCTGAATTCTTTTTCAGGTAGATTGCCTATTTCCTCTTCATTTGTTTGGTTTGGTGGGTTTTTACCTTGCTCCTTCATCTGCTGCATATTTCTTTATCTTCCCATGTTGCTTAACTTACTGTGTTTGGGGGTCTCCTTTTTGCAGGCTGCAGGTTTGTATTTCCCATTGTTTTTGGTGTCTGCCCCCAGTGGGTGATGCTGGTTCAGTAGGCTTACGTAGGCTTCCTGGTGGAGGGGACTGGTGCATTTGTTCTGGTGGGTGGGGCTGGATCTTGCCTTTCTATTGGGCACGGCCAAGTCTGGTGGTGTGTTTTGGGGTGTCTGTGAACTTACTATGATTTTAGGCAGAGTCTCTGCTATTGGGTGAGGTTGTGTTCCTGTCTTACTAGTTTTTTGGTATGTGGTGTCCAGCACTGGAGCTTGCTGGCTGTTGGGTGGAGCTGAGTTTTAGCATTGAGATGGAGATCTCTGGGAGATCTCTCACCGATTGACATTACATGGGGCTGGGATGTCTCTGGTGGTCCAATGTCCTGAACTCGGCTCTCCCACCTTAGAGGCTCAGGCCTGACACCTGACCAGATCACCAAGACCCTGTCAGGCACAAGGCTCAGAATAAAAGGGAGAAAATAAAGAAAGATAAAAAGAAAGATAAATAAATAAATAAATAAATATATTAAAATTAAAAATAAGAATAATAAAAAAAGAAGAGAGCCACCAAACCAATAAACAAATCCACCAATGATAACGAGCACTAAAAACTATACTAAGATAAACATAAAAATCAGAAAGAAATCAGTCTCAGACAGCCAACCCCAAGTCTACAGTTGCTCCCAAAGTCCACCACCTCAGTTCTGGGATGATTTGTTGTCTATTCAGGTATTTCACATATGCAGGGTACATCAAGTTGATTGTGGGGATTTAATCCACTGCCCCCGAGGCTGCTGGGAGAGACTTCCCTTTCTCTTCTTTGCTCTCACAGCTCCTGGGGTTCAGCTTTGGTTTTGGCCCAACCTCTGCATGTAGGTCGCCCTCAGGCATGTGTTCCTGCCCAGACAGGATGGGGTTAAAGCATCGGCTGATTAGTGGGCTCCTGCTCATTCAGGCGGAGGGAGGGAGGGATACATAGTTATAATTGGAATGCAGGGTGAGCCTGCAGCGGCAGAGGCCTGCGCAAGCACTTAATCCTTAACAAAACAATGTAATTTCAGTTCAAGACCAAGGAGTAAAGCTCCTCTCATAATACAACTGGAAACAAGCTTTATATCTTTAGGGGGATGGCCCCTCATTTTCTTGTTCTTGTAGACTTTGACCTAGGAAATATTTGGATATTTGCCATTTTCTAGGTATTATGTCATTATAAAGGACTTCAGCAATGAATAGTAAGCCCACAGTTGCCAGTCTAACATGGGAAGAGCTTGGAAGTTGTCACTCCTGTCCTCATTAGAAAAAAAAAAAAAGGAAAAAAACTGAAAATCAATCACTCTTCAAACAATCAGAGAACAGAGGTCACAGGGCAAACTGCCACCCTGAAAACTGAAAAGACATGTAAATACAAAGAATCACAGCTTGCTTGGAACAGAAGCTGCTGCAAGAACCAGTTAGGAACATTTAAGAGTAAATGACTAATGCTGGAGACTGAACAAGGACTAGAAAGATAAAACTCCTGGGGGCCCAACTTTAAGGGGAGAGGGTCCCTATACTTTCATGAGTTTTACCTCCAGAAGTCCCACCAGGTTTGGGGGTGAATAGTGAAGAAATATTCCCCCATGCGTCTCACATGAAGAGATAAAGCAAACAACAAAACCAGACTCAGATAAGGCAGAGATTTTGGAATGATCAAACTGGGAATTTAAAACAACCATGATTAATATGTAAAAGGCCCTAATGGAAAAAGCAGACATCATGCAAGAGCAGGTTGGAAATGGAAACAGAGAGATGGAAACTCTGAGAAATAATTTTAAAATGCTAGAGATATAAAGCACGATACAAGAAATGAAGAATGCCTTTGATGATCATCAGGAGACTAGACATGGCCAAGGAAAAATGAGTGAGTTTGAAGATATGTCAATAAAAAATTTTCAAACTGAAAAGCAAAGAGAAAAAGATTCAAAATAGAGCAGGATTTCTAAGAACTGTGGAACAATTATAAAAGCCATAACATATACATAATAGGAATACTAGAAAGAGAAGAAAGAAACAGAAGAAATAGTTGAAGTAATAATGTCATTCCAAAATTAACGACAGACACCAAACCACAGGTCTAAGCAACACAGAGAATACCAAGCAGGATAAACAAACAAACAAACAAACTCCACCAAAAACTCTACCTAGGTATATTATATTCAAAGTGCAGAATATCAAAGACAGTCTTTTTTTCTGGCAGTGCTGCATGGCTTGCAGGAACTTAGTTCCCCAACCAGGAATTGAACCTGGACCCTCAGCAGCAAAAGTGCGGAGTCCTATCCCCTGGACCGCCAGAGAATTCCTGGGAAAGTCTTATAAGAAGTGGGGATGGTGGGGAAAACATCCTACCTATAGAGGAAGAAGGATAAAAATTATATTGGACTTCTCTTCAGAATCTGTGCAATAAGAAGAGAGTGGAGTGAAATATTTTTAGCGTTGAAAGATGCCCATAATCTAGAAAGGGAGAAAACATGTAAGCAAAGGATTATAGTGTGTGTTCAATGATAGGACAGAGGAAGAAATGTTTAACTGTTAGTTGAAGTCAGACACATGAGAGGATGGCTACAGCAAGTAGAAGAAAGAAAAGGAAATATAGGCAAAAAGACTAGCTTATTAAATGAACAGAGTCATATAAGAGTTTGATGTACCCTTTTTTATTTCCTCAAGTCTTATTTTTTTCTCCACTGGTACCACCTCCATGGAACAACACAAAAGAACATCTTCTGCAATGGCGTGGATACTTATGGAGGAGCTTGTGACCAGCTAAGTGGGGCCGAGTGTTAACCAGACAAAGCCACCAGGTTGACCCTTTCACAATCAATACCCAGTTGTCTGGGTTCTGTAATTCTGGTAATGCTGGAGAATTCAGGGAGTGGCTATGGTTGAGAACTGATAAAGTTGAAGGTCAAGGTCACAAGGGATCCTGGTGAACACATGGTATATAGTGAATGAACACATGGTATATAGTGAAAAGCAGAATAAGTAAGGTTGGGAGTAGGGAGGATGGGCTGATAGATCTAGGGAGGTCAGAGAACTGAGGTCATGATGGGGCACAGAGCAAAGGTAAATGTAGGAGAGTAAAAAAAAAAAAGGTTAGAGAGGGTGGAATAAATATGAGTGATATAGAGTTCAATCAGCTTGTATATACTAGGCCAGGTCTCAAAGGACACAGGAAAATGAAGATGCGTACATTCCAACGCATCTGCACTATTGAATGTATGGGTCAAATAACATGCCCTGGGGTGGAGAGCAAGTTTTGCCATCTTTATACATTTGCCTTTTATTGTTGTAGAGTGATTTTTGATCGCCTGGTGCACATACCTTCAGTTTCCATGTCTTATCTATTACGTCAACTGTAGCTATTCCTTTTTTGTTCTATAAGAAATTTCTTTTGGAGTACGGAAAAGAGGAAAAGAAACGATACAAATTTCCACCTTAATAAGCCATTGTGGTAGATTGTCTTGTCACTTGGCTTGAGATCTAAATGTGTCAACTCGAAAGCTAGAACATTTTGCAGCACCACCAGTTCTGAGCTGGGTAGATCACTTTGGGGAGGAATTGACCAGCCAAGTGACAGAGAAGGAGAACTTGAGACACAGTGTATCTGGGAAATTTGCATGGTTGGCAGCAGAAAGCACAAAGCACAGATGACAATGCTTGGTTATTTAGGATGAAGTTTGATGCTTGGGAAATGAGAAATAATAGGCCACACTTGTCATTATGACCTAGATTAGTACTACGCCCTGACTTCAGTTAAAATAGATGATTGTCTGTGTGGTACGGATTGAGGGGCATCATGAGGAAATGTCATGAAATCTTATGATAACATAACTGAGAGGAACCTTCAAGATCATCTAGCCTAGAAATTCCCTCCCTGTGTGTTGCGAGTGTGCCTCAGCCCTTGGGACAGCCTTGAGGAGCTTCATTTATTTCTAGGGGTGCTGCACCGCTATCAACTTCTATATCTGTTTTGATGTGAAAACAGCTGGGAACACTCATTGGTCCAGCCTCATCCTTTCCTATGTGAAAAACCTGAAGGCAAAGAGGTGCGGTAGCTTGGTCAGTTGTTTTGGGCAAGGTTAGAACTTCCATCCAGACTCCCCGAATCTACTTCTCAACCCACCACCTCTTAGTTCTTCCTCCATTGGCTTGAAAGGTCCTCTATAAATACAGAGATTCTATTAAGTTAGGGGCTGGTCTGTTAAGATTTACATTAGATCATGTCAATTCCCTTCTTAAAACCCTCCTAAGGCATCCCATTACAATTACATAAATTCCAAACTTCTTATGGGTTTCGAAGTTCTCCATGACCTGACCCCAGCTCACCCCTCCAGAGCTATCTCCTCCTTTCTGTCCCCTACTCACTACACACACTCACACTGTCCATCTCTCTGTTCCCATCCAAGTTGCTCCAACATCAGGGACTCTACCCTGGCTCTTTCCTCTGCCTGGAACAACCTGCCCCAGATCTTGCTCCTTTCCTTTCTTCAGGTGAAGACTCAAATGTCATTTCCTCAATGAAGACCTCTCTGCTCACTCCAGCTCCCCCAAATAACTATGTCACCTTGCTTTATTTTCCTCATAGAACTTACTGCTACCAAAAAAATCATCTTATTCGTTTGTTTTCTGGCTTACTGTCTGCCTCTCCCACTGGAGTTTAAGCAGGAATCTTGCCTGAATTCATCCCTAGGCCTTGTTCTAGGCATTCCAGTAACTCTATGAATTCATGAGCTCTCTTCTATTAAAATGTAAAGTATCCTAGGCAAGTAACATATGAAGTTATTATCAGTTACTTATAGATTATTGGGAATTTGTTTATCGGCTTCTTTCCAGAGTACCAGCTGGCAGGGATTCATGACTATCTCTAGCAGTTCGGTGGGGAAACAAAAGAGGATTAAATAGGATTGCAGACTGGTGAAAAGGTTTTGTTAGGGGAGGTAGGGAAAAGAGTCTTGGGGGCGGGGGAGGCATGGTTTGAAAGAGGGTCCAGGCAAGTAGAGCCCCCTGGAGGGGCTTCTGGAGAGGAGATTGCCATCATGACCCCTTTCACTCTCCTCGCTGGTGTGCTCAAAGCTGACCCCAATTTATAGAGGCAGGCATTTATAGAGGCAGGCAGAGGGGAGCTGGAAAACATCAGGGCATTTGTTCCCACTTAAATGGGACCTTCTTTCAGGGACATCACCTGTGTAGCCTACAACACAATCCTGCCTTGACCATCGGGATTCTCTTCACTCTCTACCCCTTGCTAAGAGGAGATTCAGAGAAACTGCATAAGAAACCACTGGATGTAAGCTGGAAGAAGAATCTAAAAACATGAATTCCTCAAAACTCTTGAGGCCTGGCTTTCTGGAAACACTCACAGGGTGAGCCTAGAGAAAGGAAAGCAGGGGAGGAGCGTTACATGCCAAGGGAATGAAGGCGTGGGCCAGAGATGCTCCTTTAGAAATTAAATAAGAACAATGATAAAGGCCTTTGGAAATGATGAATGTCAACAATGACAGCTTGATTCTGGTGGGGGAGATGAATACATCTTCGAGTCACCCCACAGCTTCTAGGTGGAAAGCACCTAACGGACATCACTTCCTTTAGAGGGCACCACTCACAGCTGCACGGCTACAGAAGACAAAGGTCGGATTCTCCGGACTTTCTTATCCTCTCAAATTCTCTTGGATTTCTCTTGGTGGTTCTTTCAAAAGAGGGCTGTGCCCTTCCCATCTCATTAGTCTGCAGGCCTGCGGCACAGACTTACGTAAGACATGTGCAAAGAAACAACAGGATTTCTGGGAAACAGATCTTAAAGGCTTATTTTTTTAAGCTGCATTGCTAAATTTAGGGAAGTGATTCAGAAGACACTCCCACTCCATCACACCCCTCTGTCTAGTGTTACATGCACGTTTAGCTGTCCTTCTTGGCATTTTATTTTTTTATCTAGTTTCAGCAAAGGACCTTGCATTTGTACACAAATTTCTTTTTATAAAGATCATTTGCCTTTTTTCTTTTTTCTTTTTTTTTTTTTGGTGAGGTGATGACTTGGACCAACATGAATAAAATATAAAGCAGGGCATGACATCTCTTCACACGCATCAGAAATCTGGGGTCTGCATGGTTCGTGAGGGAAAATGCATTCCTCCTCTAAGGGCCTGGGGAGGTTTGGGGTAATTCTTGACAGTCATAGGGCATTGATGTTTGAGATGTCAAGCTGAAAATAAGCACCTGACATCAGATTGATGCCACAGGCTCATTCGTTTGGTTCTTTCCCTATTACCTGGGTGCAGAAGGCCACGTGGCGACACCCGCTGTGGAAAACACACAGTAGGGAGAGGTCTAGATCCTAATCCCAGGTGTGTGACTAATAAGCCAAGTGTTTCTGAGCACGTCATTTCCTCTTTCAGCCTCATTTTCCTCATTCTTAAAATGAGAGGGTTAGGTTGCTTCATCCTCTCCCAAACTGATACACAGCACTCTAGTGGGAGAGACACAATCACACTTTTATCCCTTCTTTCGGTCATTCACAAGGTTCAGAAGCACTTTGTTTATTACAGGACATACCTAGTCTTCAAACTTACACCACAGACAGCAGAAAAAAACAAACTTTGTCGATCACATATTCCAAACGAACTTGGCCATGAAACAGTCCTGGTACCCTTCTCTTCTCCTCCCCCTCCTCCCCCCACCTCAACCATTTAACCTCTATCCTATTGAGCCCTAATGTTCTAAGGAACCCATCTTTGGAAATCCTGAGCTAGATAATCTTGTGGAAGACCTTGTAGGCTCCTGTCAGCTCTGGATTCAGCTCATTCCTTCCATGAGGACCTACTTCTTGCCTAACATGTGCTACGGGCAGTGAGGAGAGACATGGGCCCTGCCTGCAAGCGGCTTACAGTCATGGTGTATTTTGGTCCATGTGCTAGAAAAGCAGGTTGCTTTTGATGAAAACCTCATGACATCACTTGGAAGGGGGAGTAGGCTGCTTCAAAAGTCAAGGGCTATTTATAGTTCATTGGCTGATAAAGAGCTTGCCCTAAGTCCATTGTTGTTTACCTGTGAGCTCATCAGAAATATGTAGATTCATGGTGACATGTTGATGGGAAACTGTCACTGGCTTCCCACCTAATCCCCTAAACACTGGGCTGACAGCACTCTCTCCTGGTTTCAGAGAGAACCATGATGAAGTGTGGTCATTATAGGATAAGAAAATGATCATTGAGGATGATGCATAAAGTGTCAGGATCTTATGCCCATTCCTGTCGTGTCTGAAATTATTTGGGGGAAACACCAATACAACTGAATTGAGAAGAGGAAGACTCCTGTTTGATGGTAGAGCAGCTTAAAATCTGTTGCAGTATGTTTTATTAAAACATTTCTGATTTGGGATTCTTTTCTGGGCAACTCCAAATCTGCCTCAAGCTTTACAGCTAATGGTACCACCCACCGAATCTCCATATGGTCCCATGACTAAGGATGTTTGTTATCACATTGAAGTGGCCCCTAACTGTGCCATAGGCACGATAGTACATGATAGCAAGCTATTAGTGACACGACTTAGGGGCAGAAGCTATAGAGAGAAGAAACTGGCAGGAAATATGCCGCCTCAGGGTACACGGAGAACAGATGGCTTACCTATGGCATGTGGAACACCTCCTAAACAACAGCTCACCTTTAACGAAAGCTCAAAGACAGGCCTTCTCTGCTCATCTTCAGATACAGGGTTAACAGAGATGACATGTGATTGGAAGAGCAGTAAATGAAAATGCAAAAACTGAAACAAAGATGTGGGAAACTGTGGGAGGGGAGGAAGATGAGGAAAGCAACTTATGAACAACAGGACCACAAGATGATAAAATGGAGAAGATGTAAATTGAGAGCATTTCAGGAGTAGAGATGTGTTAAACTTCAGGTCTAGGGAAACCAAATGCCCATTTCCCCCACCCCCATATGTGTAGCAGCAGACAAAAGAGAACAGTATTCCCTACAAAGAGAGTAGGGTGTCAGGGGGAGAAGTGGGAGAGAGAAACAGCAGCTATTGTGCCACTGTGCTTCTTCCTAGACTGGACAGCCGCTTGGAGACACGGGGAGGGAGCCAGGGTGGGGGGTCTCGATTTCCTAATTAGCCTTTCTCATCTCCATGTCTGTGAGGCCGGTGGGGGGGGGGCTGCTTTAGGCCACTGCAGGCTTGTCTTTCAGGCAGTCTACCGTCTTTCAGGGAGAAGAGGCGAGGGCCGGGAGGCAGCGTTCTGCTGCTCAGAGTCAGCTTTGGCACACTGGGTGCTCGGATCCCCGAGCACCAGGAGGGCCAACCAGCTGCAAAGGTGTAACTCCAGAACCCCCTTTCTGACCACTGCCTTCTCCCATTTTGCCCTTCCTCTCACAACCCCTGTTTGTCTACCTCGTTGAACTCTTTTTTTCCTCTTACCTCTTCTTCCCCTCTTGGCTCCACTTCCTCACTGCCCTCTCCCACCCACCCCGCCCCAGACCCACACCCCATCTCATCAGTGACTGTCTCGCCATCACTTTACACAACTTTGTGTTTTGTCTTTATCCCGTGATCACTCTGCAAACTTCTAACCCCAAGGAACTCCAGCCATCTTTCACCTTTTTTCTGCTTGGATAGCTGATTACCAGAGGAAAAAATCTAAAAGATTTCTGCTTAAGCTGAGTCTCTGTCTTCCCTGGTGTTCCTTTCCCTGCAGTGGCTACCTGACATTTTCACTCCCTTTTCAAACTCTTTCTTCCTCCTGCTCTCCCCCACCCAGCTCCCCATCTCAGCAGATGGCCTTACTTCTCTCTGCATACAGGGCAACATAAAAATCAAAACCAGACAGCTGGATCTTGTTCCGTGGAAGGCCCTTTTAATCAGGGGAGTACCTTGATGAACTTGGATTTGCAAAGGAAGGCTTAGACCAGCAGAGGGGAGTAGGGGCCCAGACAGTGGCACAGCATAATAGAATGAGAAAATTTTAGCATTCCCAAGGCTACCACAGCAGAGAAGGAGTAAAGAAGAGAGATAAAAGGAGAGGAAAAGGAAAGCTAACAGGAATGGCTGAAACAGGCCCTTGGGTGAAGAAGCCAGTGAAAAACCCAGTGGGGGATACTAAAAGGCTTTTAAGGACAAGAGTGAGTTATGGTCAGTTGGAAGCTGTTTGTGTTGCTAGGATAAATCCCCTCCTTTGCTCCCCATCAAAAGCCTCTGTAAAGTCTACTACAAATAAAAGTGCTTTGTGAGAATGTCATTTTGTAGAATTTGAGGCAGAGACATCAGAGTGCTCACAGGATGCAAGAGGATCTCTCCACTGAACCAAGTCAGGGAAAGCCATGATCACGACCCAGAGAAACCCAGGAAGAACCTGGGAATCTGCAGAGATCTGTGGAAGGCTGGAAGACCTCTACAAGGTTTGGAATGATACTGAGGCAATCTCTTCTCAGTTTAGAGGGGTAGAGAGGATCCCATGAACAGATATTTGGATTAAACAACAACAAAAACAACAACAACAAAAAAACCAAGTCTTCAAGGGTAAATATCTTCAACTTGGTCCCCCTTCTACAAATGTATCTTCAACTCTATTTTACCTCAATCTCACATCTCAAGGAAGAGGTAGAGGTGTGATGTGGTAGAAAAAGAAGGAATCTCGGTGTCAAATAGACTTGGTTTTGGAATCTTGACTCTAACCTTACTAGCTGTGTGGCTTTGAGCAGGTTGCTTAACCTCTCTGAGCCGTGGTCAACTTTCTCATCTGTAAAACGAGGAATACAACACTTCTGGGGTTGTTATATTTAAATGACATGATACACAGTAAGGGGCTTGAGCATTTGTGGATTTTGGCATTTGTGGGGCGGGGGGGTTATGGAACCTCCAGACACTGAGGGACGACTATATATGAAAGTAACTTCACAGTCCCTGGCACACAGAAAGCACTCAGTAAATATTAGTTCTACCTCCTATCTAACTTCAACCTTGATCCCATTCCCTCATTTTCTCTTTGAGGTTGTTCCATCAATCATTATTTTTGTATTTTCTTATTTTCTTTATATCTTCATTTAAATGTGCTTAAAACTTACTCTTATAAGACTCATGTTTTCTATTGCCCTGTTTCTCTTCTCCAAGATAAAAGTCTTGATATATTCATTTGAATCACATCTACTTCTTCAATGCCTCCATGCCTAATTCCCTACCCACTGGCTCTGCCCTGTCAATCCATGCAAGTTCCCTTGATTTGACCTTCGAAATGGTAGATCCAAAGGATTCTGTTCAGCCTCTTTTTACTCGACCTCAGTGATATTTGTCAATAAGATCACTCCCTCTTCTTTTTGAAACGTGGGCCACCCCCACCTCCAGCTGCTAGGCCACTACTCTGATCCTCCTCAGTGTCTGTTTTTTGTTTTTTCAATTTTATTTTATTTATTTTTTATACAGCAGGTTCTTATAAGTTATCTATTTTATACATATTAGTGTATACATGTCAATCCCAATCTCCCAATTCATCCCACCACCACCCCCCACTGTCACTTTCCCCCCTTGGTGTCCATACATTTGTTCTCTGCATCTGTGCCTCAATTTCTGCCCAGCAAACCAGTTCATCTGTACCATTTTTCTAGGTTCCACATATATGTGTTAATATATGAGATTTGTTTTTCTCTTTCTGACTTACTTCACTCTGTATGACAGTCTCTAGATTCATCCATGTCTCTACAAATGACCCAATTTCATTCCTTTTTATGGCTGAGTAATATTCCATTGTATGTATGTACCACATCTTCTTTATCCATTCATCTGTTGATGAGCATTTAGGTTGCTTCCTTGACCTGGCTATTGTAACTAGTGCTGCAATGAACATTGGGGTGCATGTGTCTTTTTGAATGATGGTTTTCTCTGGGTATATGCCCTGTAGTGGGATTGCTGGGTCATATGGTAATTCTATTTGTAGTTTTTTAAGGAACCTCCATACTGTTCTCCATAGTGGCTGTATCAATTTACATCCCCACCAACAGTGCAAGAGGGTTCCCTTTTCTCCACACCCTCTCCAGCATTTGTTGTTTGTAGATTTTCTGATGATGCCCATTCTAACTGGTGTGAGGTGATACCTCATTGTAGTTTTGATTTGCATTTCTGTTTGATCAGCATTTTGAGTTTATCTTTGTATATGGTGTGAGGGAATGTTCTAATCTTATTGTTTTATGTGTAGTTGTCTAGTTTTCCCAGCATCACCTGAAGAGACTGTCTTTTCTCCACTATGTATTATTGCCTCCTTTGCCATAGATTAATTGACTATAAGTGCGTAGGTTTATTTCTCTATTCTGTTCCATTGATGTGTCTGTTTTTATTCCAGTACCACACTGTTTTGACTACTGTTGCTTTGCAGTCTGAAGTCTGGGAGGGTACTATCTCCAGCTTTGTTCTTTTTTCTCAAGAATGCTTTGGCAATTTGGGGTCTTTTGTGGTTCCATATGAATTTTAGGATTATTTGTTCTAGTTCTGTGAAAAATATCATGGATATTGTGATAGGGATTGCAATAAATCTGTAGTTTGCTTTGGGTAGTATGGCGATTTTAACAATATTAATTCTTCCAGTCCAAGAGCATGGGATATTTTTCCATTTCTTTGTATCATCTTCAATTTCCTTTATCAATACTTTATAGTTTTCAGCATATAGATCTTTCCTTGGTTAATTTCTAGGTATTTTATTCATTTTGATGCAATTTTAAATGGGATTGTGTTTTACTTTCTTTGATAGTTCATTATTAGTGTATAGAAAAGCAATGGATTTCTATATATTAATCTTGTATCCTGCAACTATGCTGAATTCATTTATTAGTTCTAATGGTTTTGGGGTGGAGACTTTAGAATTTCCAATATAGCGTATCATGCCAGTGTCTTTCTTTTTATGGCCTTTTAAAGGTTATAACCCCCTCTCCCACCCAGAGTTCCACTGTGCCCTTTAAAGGTTCATACTCTATATTATTATCCTGGGGAATCTTATTCACCACCAAACTTTTAGCCACCACCCATGTTAATAACTTTAAAATAATTATTTCTCTGAGCAAGAACTCTTTCCTAAGCACCACATCCATTTTTTTTTTTTTCTCAAAGCCTACCTCTTCAGGTCAATAAGTGCTTACTGGAGTGCTTACTACGTGCCAGGACTTTCACCAGGGATATGAAGGGGAATGAAACACCCCTCCCTGGGATGTCAAGAGGGTCCTGCATGCTTGAATTAAGTCCCAACTTCTCCAGACATTCCAAACTCCATTAATAGGGGTATGGGGGGGTCCCACAATTTCAAAGCAGGATCATCTCTCACTAAGAGAAGTAAGATTAAGCTCTGTACCTGCATTAAGACCCCAGGCCTCTGCCAAGGACATATGGCAGAGGCATATGGCCTCTGCCATAAGAGCCCCAAACACCCACAACTCTATAACCCCAAATGCTTACAGCTGACACTCAAAGCCTCCTGTTGATATCTGCCTTGAAGGTTTAATAGCCAAAACATAGATAATTCATACAATTAACAGGAGAAAACCAAATAACCTGATTTTAATAAAAAGGCAAAGGATCTGAATAAGCCTTCCACAAAAGAAGACAAATGGCCAACAGTAAATGAAAAGGTCCTCAACCTCACTAATCATCAGGGAAATGTGAATTAAAACCACAATGAGATATCACCTCACACCCATTAGGATGTCTATTATCAAAAAGAAAATATAACAAACAAGTGTTGGCAAGGGTGTGGAGAAAAGTGAACATTTGTGTACTATTGGTGGGAATGTAAACTGATAAAATCATTATGGAGAACAGTATAGAGTTTCCTCAAATTAAAAACAATATTTCTATATGATTTGGCAAGCTCATTTCTTGGTATATAATCAAAGGAAATGAAATCTGGATTTCAAAGAGATATGTACACTCCCATGTTCACTGCAGTAGTGTTCACAGTAATCAGATATGGAAACAACCTAAATGTCCATCGACAGATAGATAAAGTGTGGAATATATATATATATGTATATATATATACACACACATATACACACACACACACACACATATGCACACACAATGGAAAATTATCCAGCCATGAGAAAGAAGGAAACCCTGCCATCTGCGACAACATTAATGGAACTTGAGGAGGGCATTATGCTAAGTAAAATAAACCAGACACAGAAATAGTGAATGATCTCCTTGTATGTAGAATCTTAAAAATTTGAACTTATAGAAGCAGAGAGTAGAAAAGTGGTTGCCAAGGGTCTGGGGTGAGGGGAGGAGACAGAATGAGGATAAGTCAGCCAACAAGTGTAAAGTTTCAGTTATGCACGATGAATGAGTTTTGGAGGTCACCATGGTGACCAGCATGGTGATAATAGTTAACAAAACTGTTTTGCAAACTTGACATTTGCTAAGGGAATAGATCTTAAATCTTCTCAGCACACATACACATAACTATGTAGAGCGATGGATAACTTATTGAGCTTGATTGGGGTGATCTTTTCACAATGTTTATATATATATCAAAACATCAAGGGTGGGGGAAATTTGGAGATATAGGTCAAAGGGTACAAACTTCCAGTAATAAGGCAAATAGGTTCTGGGAATCTAATGTACAGCATAGCAACTATAGTTAACAATACTGCATTACATACTTGAAAGTTGCTAAGAGAGTAGATCTTAAATGTTCTCTCCAAAAAAAAAGGTGGTAATTATGTGACATGAAGGGGGTGTTAGATAACATTATGGTGGCAATCATTTTGCACTGTATAAATGTATCAAATAACACATTAAATGCCTTAAATTTACACAATGTTATAGGTCAATTATATCAATAAAACTGGAAAACACATCAAATTTGACCACTTAAAATTGTATATGTAAAATGTACAGGCTCTCAATAAAGTTGTTTAAAAATTAAAAATCTACCTTCATTCCACCTGAACCGGTTTCATTATGGCTTTTATCCTGGTTTGTGTCAGTCACCACAAAAAGCTCAGACTCCCAAGTCACCCCTCATTTCCCATTTTCTCATCCCTATATGGCTCTGCATAACCCCAGTTCTGTTCCTATATCCCATTCCCTCCAAGCTCCCCCAGACCACCTACTGTGCTCTCTGGAATACATGGTCTGTCATTAGCAAACATTCCCTAGGTCCCCAACTTCTTCTCTGAGCAGTCCTTTCCATTTCCTGCTCTAGGGAAAGTAGTTTCTCCCCGGAGGATACTGCCCCCGGTAGAGGAGGGGCTGTGTTTCCTCCCACAGCCCTCAGACTTCTGGGCTTGAAGGTAGATGAGGTCCTCCTTTGCTCCCCATTGCCACTTTCAGACCCTTCTCTCTCTCCTCCCAAAATACCCCAGCTTTGAATCATACGTCATCAGACTATCCCACTCATTACCCTTCATTGTAGCTATAACTTACTGACATTTGCTTCATCGTGATTCTTTCCAGTACTACTTCTGTCTTAATTTTTGGTGATTTTATATACAAGAAAGTGAAACTTCATGCATCCCGGCCCCTCACCTCACCAAATGCCCCTACTCTGATGATCTTGTCCTCCGCCCTTCCTCAAGTTCTCACCCCCATGGTGACATCCTAGACTTTGTCATAACAAATCATTGCAAGTATTCCAGGAAACAGATCCCATGCCGACCTCTCCCTGAGCCCTCTCCCATAAACTTCAGCTATCTCCCTCTACAGCCCCAGATTCAAAAAATTCTGACCCTACCTGGACCTATAATCCAGGGACTCTATCATCTTTTTACTGTCCCTGCCCCCTTCCCTCCTTAGCCAGTTTACATACCACAGTCAATCCTTAGTAACTTCTGTGTATATATCATTTCCCATATCCCTCAATTCATTGTATTTGCTTGGCTAAACTCCAAATTTGAGCATTTCTGCTAGCCGCACTGGCCTACAAACTCAATGAAGCTCCAAGTGACTAGAAACACACACACACAGCCATGCTGACTTGTGCGCTTTAAATTCATGTCTGGAACCTCAACGGGGCCCTTGATGCCACATAGCAGCCACACTGGATTCCCCTGGTGTATTTGCCTTCCCACTCTTTGAGATGATTAGTTCACACCTTCTCCGTTCTCCTCACAAGTCCAACGCCTCTGCCCCCATGCTCACTCTCAGCTGACGATCTTGTCTCTTACTTTCCTCACAAAATTGGAGCAATCAAAAGAGAATTTCCACAAACTCCTACTACCTCATTTACCCACCTCCAACCATCTGCCCCCATATACTCTGCTTTCTTCCTGTTATAAAAGATGGACTTTTAAACGTACCTCTAAAGCCAGCCGGCTTCTCCCTTGTGCAGTTAATACCTGACTGGGGTAAGTTGTGTGTTTGAGGGATGGGTGGTAGGTTTTTTTCCCTAATTTCTTGCTATTGTGAATAAGAACGCCATGAATCTCTTAATGCCTATTTTTTTTTTTAATTTTGCATTTTTTTCTTAGGATGGATTCCCAAAAAGTATAATGATAATCCTCCTTCCCCCCCATGTCACTATGAGAATATAAATGCTTAAGTATAAAAAGTATAAGCATTTATATTCTCATAGTGACATAGTTAGGGGGGAAGGAGGATGGATGAAGGGAATAAGCAGCTTCTGACTCACTGTCAGATATGAGGGGAGAAAATGTTATGAAACAAGAACTTTAATAGAACTAAGGTACGATAAAAACAAGTAACATTTGGGAAATGTGTCTGAAATTATATGTTACAATACAGTCAATTCAAATGATAACTTAAATCCATTTGCTTCTCCAAAAAAAGTCATTTTTTATGTTTTCAGTTTGGCTTGGAGAAATAACCAAAGAACAAAGCAATTAAAAGCTAAAATATTAATTCCTGCTTGCCTCATTTGTGTCAACTTGCAGAAAACAATTCTGGAAAAGGGTTTCAGAGATCTGATTTTCTCATCAATAAATATTTGTGAAATTGAACTACTCAACTTTAATATTCCAAAAACTGCACAAGCGCCTACATAACTTTGTGAAACCTTTGCTGATATTGGAGGGAGGAGAGTGGATAGAAGGTCAGATAAATCATGTATGTTGGTCACCTTCTTGCTGGACTTCTGCACATTTCTGTTATCCATAGTGAGCAGTGTTGGTGTTTTCCTGTCTCTTTTTCAGATTTTTCCATTACAAAAGCAATGTATCTCCAGGTAAACGAGGTGGTTTACCATTTACTTTTTTTTTTTTTTTTTTCTTTTTGCGGTATGCGGGCCTCTCACTGTTGTGGCCTCTCCCGTCGCGGAGCACAGGCTCCGGATGCGCAGGCCCAGCGGCCATGGCTCACGGGCCCAGCCGCTCCGCGGCATATGGGATCCTCCCAGATCGGGGCACGAACCCATATCCCCTGCATCGGCAGGCGGACTCTCAACCACTGCGCCACCAGGGAGGCCCTACCATTTACTTTTTAAAAGAATTTTTTCTCTGTCCCTAACCGCCATAAAGTCACAGTGAAGGAATAAAAGTATGTAAGTCCACAAGGAACAAGAGACCACAGAAGGAAGCCATGGAGAAGAAGATTTGGCATCTTGGGAAGATCTCATTTCTACTGAGGTTAAAATACCAGGTGGAGGAGGAGTGACAGGTATGGCAGAGTAAGCTTCAGCTCCTGTGCCTGCAGAGACAAGGGGAACTTGCCTAAGAGGTTCCTGGAAAGGCTTAGCATTTAGAGACCCAGGCACTACCAAAGATGAAGGTGAGATGTAGGACTGGAAATAAGGGGCTTGTTTGGAATCTATGCAATGAGCAATTGAATCCTCCCAGATTCCCCTTCTAAAATTACACAGCCACATGATGAGTCCCTGAAAAAGATCAGAAGCTGATTCTCTAGTGAAACTGAAAAAGAACATTCCAGATGTGAACCAGGCACTGAAAACGAGGGAATTTAGTGAAAATTTGCACTTTAAACAACAAAACACTTATTTCCTTTGCTCCCGGAACACAGTCAAGAACATGTGCCATCCCACTTCCCAGACAAGATGTTAAAGGATTCTTCTATTAGGATAACAGATAACCCCCAAGAAAGCTGTTCACATACTGAAATATGTGGGTCTCCCAATGAAGAGCTAACCCTTGATTGTACCATGGTGAAACCCCATAGCCTACAAGACCTGTGCAGGCATACAAAATTTCATATCAGATTTTTGTACCTTATTGTAAAACTAAATAGTCAAAACTCTAAGATTTTTAGGAAAGCCTCCAACATGAAAGAGAGACGACAAATGGGAAAAATGAATAAGAAGAGAAACAAACACTATCCAAAGAACAGAAGAATAATCACAGTATCCTGAGAGAAAAAAATTGTACTCATGAAACAAGACAGAGTACTATGGAAAAGGAACTGTGTTAGTTAAAATATAATAGGCTCTGCTATAGTAACAAACTCTCAGTTTTCAATGACTTAGGACAACTAAAGTTTCTCTTTATACCAAGTCCAAAGCAATCAAAAGTTGTTCTTCTTAATCTGGGACTCAGAGATTCAGGTTCCCATTATTCTGTGATGTCACCATCTTTTCATGTGGCTTACAAGGACACAGCAGGAGGAGAGAGGGATAGACTGAGGCACAGCTTTTAACTGCTTCAGCCTGGGAGTGACATATATCATTTCTGCTCACAGACTATTGGCCAGAACTAGTCCAAATCTAACTGAGGCTGGAAAATATAGAGAAGCACATGGAATATTAGTTGTCTAATATCCTTGCAACAGGAACTACCAGAACAAGAAAGAGCTCTTGAAAATTAATATGACAGCTGAAATTTACATTTCTATAGAGAATTTAGAGGATAAAGTTGAGGAAATAAGGAAAAAATTTTGTAAAAGACAGAGATTAACTCTATAATCCATCCAATTGTTAGGAACTCCATGAAGAGTACAGAGAAAAAAAGACTGGGAGGAATTTTTCTATGAAGTAACACCAGAAGTTACCCATGGATTATAACCTGCAACTCTCCAGATTAAAAGGGCCCACTGACACAGGCATTCATCTTTTGTGCTAAAAAGCTATGGTCAGGAGTCTTGGGATATAAGGCCCAGCAATCTGTGGGTAAAATAAAACCCCTCAGAAGCATGGCCACCACTTAGTTTGACAAAAAGGAACAGTGTGACTGGCAAGCATCTCAAGGACCCTGCTCCATTCAATATACAGTGTTATGTCTAGTGTTTATCACTTAACATTATGTAGTAATTGTATTTCCATGGCACTGGATTATCTTCATGGCTGTTACATTTACTGATTACAAATATCCTATAGAAGAGATATACCATATTTTATTTAACACTTCCACTATACTTAGACTTACGTTTCCAATCTTTTGTTGCTATAAATAAGACAACCATGAATATCTTATTGTCTAAATTTTAATTTAAATTTGGATTTCCCTAGGATGGATATTTCCTTAGGATTATTTCCAAAACTGTAAAGATGAGAGCAAACCTTATTTATATTTTCATGACTCTTGGTAGATTTTACAAAAATCAGCTTCCATAATTACACCAGCACATAAAGCATCTAGGCATACCTGCACGTATGTGTTTATCTGCACATTCACCGGCATTGTATATTTTTATTGAAAGTTTTTGCTAACTTAGGAGGAAGAAATGGCTTTGTATGTGTTTTTCTGTATAATTGTTTATAACAATTTCATTTTAATAAATTAACTGTCCATAAGCTTTGCTTATTTATTTAGTGCTTTATTACTTTATAGGACTTCTCTATATTAACGCTTTGCCAGTTATGCCTTTAGCTTTTTTTTTTAATATACTGAAATTTTAAAAATCTTTATGTAAAACATATGTTGATTCTTTCTTTGGTGATTTATTACTTATAAGAACATAGTTCTACAGAAAGTTTGATAACCACTTAATTTCTTTTTGCTTTACTATGATTAACTTTTTAAGTCTCTAGTAAAAGAAGTTTAGTGTTTATTTAATGTGTGCCTATGTTCTAGGCACTGGAGGTTCAAGACCAATAGAAGAGGTTCCTGCCTTCCAACAGTTTATAGAACTGATGCTTCCTACAAATTGTTAGACTGTCCCAGCACCACCACAATGCAGAATGCTTTCTTTTTCCACTGATGTCTCATGTGTCACAAATTCTTACATGTAAATATATTCTGTCAAAATTCCAATGGTATTTTTCACAGAAATAGAACAAGCAATTCTAAAACTTGTATTGAACCACAAAAGACCTTGAATAGTCAGAACAATCTTGAAAGAACAAAATTGGAAGCATCACACTCCCAGATTTCAAACTATATTACAAATCAATAGTAATCAAAACAATATAGTATTGGCATAAAAACAGACACACAGATCAATGGAACAGAAAAGAATGCCCAGAAATACACCTATTCACATATGGTCAATTAACTTATGATATGGTCAATTAATTTATGACAAAGGAGCCAAGAACATACAATGGGGAAAGGACAGTCTCTTCAATAAATGGTGTTGGGAAAACTGGACAGCTACATGCAAAAGAATGAAACTGGACCACTATCTTACACCATACACAAATATTAACTCGAGATGGATTAAAGACTTGAACGTAAGAACGGAAACTATAAAACTCCTAGAAGCAAACAGAGGTGATAAGCTCCTTGATTTTGGTCTTGGTAATGATCTTTTGGATCTGACAACAAAAGCAAAAATAAACAAGTGAGACTAAAACTAAAAACCTTCTGCACAGCAAAGGAAACCATCAAGAAAATGAAAAGGCAACCTACAGAATGTGAGAAAATATTTGCAACTCATATATCTGATAAGGGGTTAATATCTAAAATATATAAAGAACACATACAACTCAATAGTAAACAGGCAAAAAATCTAATTTAAAAATGGTCAGATCTAAATAGACATTTTTCCAAAGAAGATATACAGATAGCAAACAGGTATATGAAAAGATGTTCAATATCACTAATCATTAGGGAAATGTAAATCAAAAAACCACAATGAGACATCACCTCATTCCTGTCAGAATGGCTATTACCAAAAAGACAAATAAGTGTTGGCAAGGATGTGGAGAAAAGGGAACCTTTGTGCACTCCTGTTTGCCTTGCTAAATGGAGTGACCTTGGGCTCCTCCTTAAAATTTGGTCAGCTAGTGGTTTTCAGGTCCTATAAGGCAGATCCAATCCAGTATATTCACTTATCTGAGCTTCCTGATTCTTTCCTCCACCATTTGCAACAGCAGTTTTACATTTTTACTTCACTTTGTGTTGGTCATTGCTTTTTCCAATCTTCTGAGAGGTATGCCACCAATAATTTAGAGTCATCTGCTAGGCCCTAGTAGGGTATTATGTTATGGCTATGATGGAGTGCTCCGATATCCACAAACTTCTCCTTAACAAACTTTATATTCTGTTCTCTCTCAGTCAAGCACTCTCAGGTGCCTCTGTTAGACACACTCCCACAGGTTCTGCCAATAAATCCTCTCTAGGTCCTGAGGCTCCTTCAATACGTAGTATCATCTCCCTGTGGCTGATCCAGCACTTTTCTGATTGAGCTATACTGAGATTTGATGCTAGTTATGAGTCTGGTGGCCAGGAGGGGAAGTTGAAACATATCTTGAGGACTCTGCACTATTTTATAAGACTTCATTTGAAATCTCTTTATAGTCTTCAAGAAGGGTGGGGGTAGGAGGCCCTATCTTCAATAGAGAAATAGATCACTTTTTCAGGATCAGAGGGTTCACAGGAATCAAAGTTCAAAGTACATCTACACAGTGATATCTTTATCCCAAGTCTCAAGGTCACATTCTTTGCCCATTAAGGCCCCAACTCTGACTTAGAAGGCTTGCCCAGGCGAAAAATCAGCCTTCTTAGAGTTTTGCATTATTGCAATTAAGTCCTATGCCCCATTTCAGCTGTTTCTGCTCTCACCCCATCCCAGCTGCAGGAGTTAAGCCCTTCTGACTCTCATGTTTTGCTATAAATTTTTGACCAATAAATCTGTAATTTTCTCTCTTCAACTACTTGTCCAATTCCAGAGACCTTATAGTCATTAATTTCCCACAAATTAGTCTCAAATGCTGACTCACTGTACCAATTAGCACATTCCCTCCCACCTGAATTTCACCCCAGCTCATTACAGATGGAAATCTTAGCAGTCACAGTGTGTAGCATAGCAAGGATTATCAATTCTCCACCTACCTTCAGCTCTGGGGTCCTCATTGCCATCCAGACAGCAAGTGAGCCAGCTCCAGAATCCCATCCTCATGGTAGGCTTCTTAAATTCACCTCTGAAGCCAGTGGTCTTAAGTTGGGCTCCTGAGCAGCTGGGACTGAGATGTTCTTAAGTGCTTGAGAAAGTGCTCTCAGGATAAGAGGAGTGGTAAGAAGCAAAGGAGGATGGGAGTAGAAAGCTTAAACAAGACTGTGGGGGGCTTCCCTGGTGCCACAGTGGTTGAGAGTCCGCCTGCCGATGCAGGGGACGCGGGTTCGTGCCAAGTCCGGGAAGATGCCACAGGCCGCGGAGCGGCTGGGCCCGTGAGCCATGGCCGCTGAGCCTGCGCGTCCGGAGCCTGTGCTCCACAAGGGAGAGGCCACAACAGTGAGAGGCCCGCGTAACGCAAAAAAAAGACTGTGGTACCTGCTGAAGACGAGTTTCAGTTCGACTCCACAGAGACGCCGGCGTTGTACCACAACGAGGCAAGGAGGCCAGCCTTTTCTACCACGAAGTCTGCTGCCATTTGCTGAGCTCTGCCCTGGGTGGGAGGGAGGGGGCGTTGCCTGCTGGGCAATGAGACTTCTTTGGCTGAGGACTATTTTCAAGGGTGGGGGCAGCTGTGAATTGTTATCAGTCAACAGGAGCCTGGGGATGGGCGCCCTGCCTGTAAAGAGGATCCAGGTGGGGCACTAAGAGAAGCCATCACACTAACATTTAATGGGTAGGTACCTTATGCTAAATTCTTTTTCATTGACTGTCTCATTTAAACTTCACAAGTCCAGAAGGGAGGTATTAAGATTGTCTCTATACTACAGATAAGGAAAATGAACGTTGAGAGTTTAAATGACTTTCTCATGGTTACAAAATGAGGGTTCACGTTTTCAGGTGTAATCAACTTGTAGATGAAAAGGAAATACCTCCCCTTATGCATTTGTGAAATGGGAACACACAGAACCCATTTAGGATCATATCTTTGGAAGCTTAAACTAGGGACTCTAGAGTTAGCCAATGGGAATCAAATCCTGAGTGTTAGTGCTTTTCAATAATATTGCCTCTTGAATATAATTGTGATTCTTATTCCCTAAATATTTTTGATCTCATGGTGATTTTGTTTATGTGTGTGCGTGTATCAACTTAGTTACTCATAATATTTAATTAGTTGGAACACCACATTTCCCAACTCCTTAGGTTAATAGGTGCTAAAAATTACTAAGAAATTCTCCATTACGTGGCGGAAAAGCCAGAAAAATAGTCTAGACCTGAGATTAATAATTTATTTAGCTTTGGCTGTGTTAAGCACTTTATGTCCATTTTCTCATTATGAAACAAGTATTAGCATCATATCCCACAATATAGATAAGAAATCTGAAACTATGGGACATCTATTAATTTGCTCCAAATCACAGAACTAGGAAGGGATGGGCCTGGGAATTGAACCAAAACCACCATCTGACATCGAAACTACTATTGGATGTTAAGGAGAAAACGGCACATCATAGATTCACATATATAGAGACAACAGGTGACACATATTTCAGTATAGGTAAAGGAAATTTTCCACCTTCTCAACTCTTTTCCACATGAACCAAATCTGAAGGAGATGGAAAATTTCAGAAAACACTCATTCACTCAGCCCATCACTGAGCAGGAGAACATTTCTGAGACAAGGAAGAAGAATTGTTAATAATGACCTGCTAAAAAGTATTTTTCTAGAGGCAGTGCCCTGAGCTGACACAGGATTGAGAGGCTCTGATTCCACAGCTTGAGTGAAATCACCAAATCAGGTTCTCTGGCCTAGACGAGGGTGAGGTTTTGTGGCTGGAGTGGCTATCTATCACCATGGAAACCATAATAGCCACTTGCCCTGGATGGTGACCTCTTCAGAATGCTCCTGAGGTTTTCTTTGCTTCCTCTCCCTACTCGCCACCTCCCACCCCCAATTAATAAATCCCCTGCTGAATCCCTCTATGTTCTGTTTCCTGGGGTCACTCTTCAAAAGGAAGCAAGGTTGTTCCACTGTTGGCAGAAGGCCACTTCTGTTGTCCTTGGACAAGTTACTCAGCCTTTCCAGGTATCAATTTCCTCATTTGTGAAAGAAGAATAACCCACTTCTTCGGATTGTCGTGGGGGATACATTCATTTTATACGTAAGTACATGGTGTGTGTGTGCGGGCCTAGGACAAAACATTTCTGAATACATTCAGATACCTTCCCTACACCTCACCCTGACATACATACACTACCATGTGTAAAATAGATAGCTAGTGGGAAGCTGCTGTATAGCACAGGGAGATAAGCTCCGAGCTCTGTGACCACCTAGAGGGGTGGGATAGGGGGTGTGGGAGGGAGGCTCAAGAGTGGGGGGGATATGGGGATATATGTATATGTATAGCTGGTTCACTTTGTTATACAGCAGAAACTAACACACCATTGTAAAGCAATTATACTCCAATAAAAAAAAAAAAAAGAAAGAATTGGAGGAAGGGAATATTACTTCCCTGTTCAAAACTCTTACTGGCTGTCTATGAACTATGAGATTAAAAACTAACCCTGCCTTGTATTCAAAACCTTCCACAGCATGGCCCCCAATGTCCTTCCCATCCACCTTTCCAATGACACCCCACCTCTCACTAGGCACTGAACGTGATCTGCATTTGCTCACCTTTATGCTGTTCTCATGTCCCTCTCTCTACTTGCACTAGCCTCTCCCAATTTTGCCAAAATCATGTCCATCACTTTAGTCTCAAAAAGTGTGGAAATTCTATGCAAATCAGATTTCAGTAAATTATGGAAATTGTGAGTATTCCATTCCTTCAATGTATCTTATCATTTGTCATGGATGAAACTTGAATTTTAAAAATGTTCCTTGGGCTTCCCTGGTTGCACAGTGGTTGAGAGTCCGCCTGCTGATGCAGGGGACACGGGTTTGTGCCCCGGTCCGGGAAGATCCCACATGCCGCGGAGCGGCTGGGTCCGTGAGCCATGGCCGCTGAGCCTGGGCATCCGGAGCCTGTGCTCCGCAACGGGAGAGGCCACAACAGTGAGAGGCCCGTGTACCGCAAAAAAAAAAAAAAAAAAAAAAAAAAAGAAAATGTTTCTTGATGTTATCAAACCATGTATTTTAAGTGTACAACTTGATGGATTTTCATGAAGTACACACACCCATGTAACTATCTCCTGGATGAAGGAATAGAGTATTATAAATATCCAGGTAGCCTCCCTCAAGCTGTTACCTGAAAACTGGATTCGCTTTTTGGTGGGTGTCAAGCCAAGACATAACCAAGCAAAAGAGCAGAAGGAAGGAAGGATTTATTACTCACAACAAGTTGGGAGAACACCGAGGAAATTTCCTGAAGTAGTATTTCCCTGAACTGCAAAATTAGCGAAGTTTTAAACTAAGGGTACTTGCATACAGGAAGGGGCTTGGGCGGGATAGTATGTGCATATTCATGGAGGGGCTTGAGCGGAGGAGAATGCAGCTTAGAATTGGGGCAAAGGTTGACGGAGTCCTGGCTCTAGTTGATTGAAGTCTCAAAGGTCAGCAAAGGTCAGCATCATCATTCCTTAGGTTCCAGTTAGTCTGGTGGTTGAGTACTCAAGGGGGGTTTAGAGCTTGCAGAATAGCTCAGGAATGTGCTTCAGGCTAATCTTTACCTTCGAAACAGAAATGGGAGTCTTTACAACTGATTCATTGTCCCCAATATGGTTAAGTTATTTCCTTGGCCTGGTCAAGAGCAAGCACTTGCGGCCAGGCTGAGATCACAAAATGGCTTAGGCCTAAAATGGCTTCTCTTATGTCAAGAAAGTTATATTTGGAGAAAGATAAATACTATGTCACTTACATGTGGAATCTAAAAAATACAATAAACTAGTTAATATAACAAGAAGCAGACTCACTGATATAGAGAACAAACTAGTGGGTACCACTGGGGAGAGGGTGGGGAGGGGCAGCATAGGGGTGGGGGAGTGGGAGGTACATACCATTGGGTGTAAGATAGGCTACAAAGTGTTTGTACAAAACAGGGAATATAGCCAATATTCTGTAATAACTGTAAGTGGAGTGTAACCTTTAAAAATTATATTTAAAAAGTTACATCTGGTTCTCTTCCTTCAGGAATCCCCTACCCTATCTGCCTACAATGTCCCGCCTAATTTCCAGCCTCTTCTCCAAAGGTAGCTACTATCCTCATATCTAGTATCATATATTAGCTTTTTCCTTTTTTTAAATTTTATATAGGTGGAATCACACAGTTTGTGTTTTTTTGTGTGTGTGTGTTTGACTTCTCTCTTTTTTTTTTTTTTTTGCGGTATGCAGGCCTCTCACTGTTGTGGCCTCTCCCGTTGCGGAGCACAGGCTCCGGACGCGCAGGCTCAGCGGCCATGGCTCACAGGCCCAGCCGCTCCACGCCATGTGGGATCTTCCCGGAACGGGGCACGGACCTGTGTCCCCTGCATCGGCAGGCGGACTCTCAACCACTGTGCCACCAGGGAAGCCCAATTTGACTTCTCTTGATCACTACTGTGTTTGTGATATTTATTCATATTGTTGTATGTAGCAGTACTTCATTCTTTGTCATTTCTTTATAGCATTCAATCATGAATATGCCACTATTTTTTATCTCTTTGCCTGTTGATAGGCATTTGGGTTGTTTCTAATGGCTAAGCAGGATATGTGCCGGGAAGGTCCTCATCTGAATCAGGTGCATCTCATCAATTTCTGGCCCAGACAATGTACAATGTGACGCAGAGTTTGGTACCGTGTACTGAAATGTGGGTATATACTCATTTTCTCCCTCATCTACCCTCTCTCTAAGCTTGGTCTGAGAACACTCTTGCACTTAGAGCTGCAGAATTATGAGTCAGTTACCAAATGTCCTGTGAAGTTATGTTAATAGGGCCTTAAAATAGCCAAATGGCCTATCTGTTGGGTTTTTTTTCCCTCTAATATTTAATAAGGTGTTCAGGAATTATGGGTGTGGACCCCACATAAAGAAGAGATCTATTTACTTAAGTTTTTCCTAAACCATGGTGATTCACAAATTACATAATTCTAGGATGTTAGACCTGGTAGGGACTTTGAAGCTCATCTATTTTAATGCCCAATTTTGAAGTGATAAATAAAAGGCATAGATACATCAGTGATTTTTCCAAGGTAAATAAAATATTTTAGGGGCAGAATGTGGTCTAAAACCTGACTAGAAGAGTCCTTTCCTCCACAAGATGGCATTGCAAGCCACTCAGAAGATTTTATAGCAGTAACATGCCAACCTCCCTTCCTAGAAACATGCAGCTTTCCCCACTGATGAGTAGACAAATATCCACTTTCCTTGTGGGGCTGGATGAGGAGTTCCACTTTGGGGTCCCTTTACACATCACTTCACCAAACACCAGTGACTTTCTTTATAGAAAAGCCACCAGTAGAAAATCTGATTGTACTGTGCTCCAAGACCTCACTAGAGGAAGTTACTTGGGGATGCAGGAGCAGACACTGACTGTCCCGCACCATCCCCTTGAGAAATGTTAACATCTGAAGGGCCTTTATTGTTCATTCCTGAAGGGAGTAGAACAAGAACAACAGCTACCCTAGACTGAGTGCGTATTACGTGCCAGGTACCTTCTAAGCTCTTTACATGCATTTGTTCATTTAATTCTCACAGTTCTCAAGCAGGTACTATTATTATCCCCAGTGTACTAATGAAAAGACTATGGCACAGGGAGGCTTGCTCACTTGTATAGAGTCCCACTAACTCTTATGATGAAGGTATGCGCCCCACCCTGGGTAAAGCTGAGAGCCCAGTGAACCTTCTGGAAGTATATGTGAAAAAAATTATGAAGGGCAACAGCCACAGATTCACAAAGTCAATGTGTCCTCTGGTGGGGACAAAGGCTCTTGTCATGAAGTCTAGAGCTCTGCCATATATATGTATAATTGTGGTGTTTTTTTTTTTTTTTTTTTTTTGGTCTTTGTAGCAAGTCTTGTATTGCTCAGACCAAAAACACTTCCTGAGAAGTGGCATGCTTACTCGGAACACCCAAGAGAAAGTGACAGGCTAAGTAAAATTCCATAAGGCTTGTAGGTAGTGATAACACTCCTTCATCACTTCTGGTAATTGAGCCAATGGTGTGGGCAGTTGATTCTGGAATACTGTTTTCCCATATATCCCATTTCCCATAAACTGAAAGTGGAGCATGCCAATGGGTAAATTAATTTTTGCCAGAGGAGCATGGAGAGTCCCTCACAACATTTAGACAAAATGGCAGCATTCTCACCCCAGCTCCTGACGCCAACACAGTCAACTGAATGGCTGTGGCCAGATTCGATTCCTCAGGACTGAGCCTGGGGTGGGCAGTTCCTTGGGAGCCAAAGGAATGAACTAGAGGAAATTCAAAGAAGCAAGCTAGGACCCAATTATCAGGTAGGATATGCACAGACAGGCCTCCAGAGATAAGGTCAGATCACTAAGCTGGGAGTTGGAGCAGGATTAGTGTCAGAAGGTCAGGAAAAACAAGGGCTGGGAATTCCCAGGCAATTTCCTTGAATTCAGGCTGGAATGGCTAGCTCACCCGTTATAAACAAGCACATGCATACTTAGGGTGTGGGTGCAGATGACTTGAAGGTCCAGGGAAGAGTATTTAAAATCTCATCACTGTTTCAATGTGCATGTTTTTTATTATCAGTGAGAATATTTTTCTATATGTTCCTACATGAACATTTCCTATATGTCAAATCATTTGTTTTTCAGTGTAGGCTCACTGACTAAATAATTTCGGAGGGAATCCTTGAGAAATGCAGTGGAGGCTAATATGGAATAAGCTAAAATGTCAGCTCAGGAAGGTCACCCCTCCAATACCTTCCTTCTTAGGCCTCACATTGAGATAGAACAGTATAGAGAATGCACCTTGGAAAGACACTAGGTCAGACTCTCAGGTCTACATTTTATTAGCTGTGACTCTTGCTTTCTGAGCCTCAGCTTCACCATCTGTAAAATGAAGATGGCAATGCCCACTTTATAGGCTGTTGTTATTCAATAAAATAACATGGATAAGGTCCACATAAGATACCTGACCTGTGTCTTTCTCCCTGCTCTTCCTTTAGCCTTCTGAAGGAAGGCTGCCATCATGCTAAGACAGAGCAATGGGTAAGATGTTGATTTGAGGTTTGATCCAGGCAAGGACATATTCCACAGGCATTCAGGAGTCTCTTTGCATACAATGATCTCTCCAACGGCATTTGACTCAGTCCCTTTCCCAGATCTAATCCTGTTAGCATCAGAATTCCTCAAAACATTAAATAAAACAAAGAAAATCCTAGTATTATAAAGCTCTAAACTTGATGTAGTATTTCACCCAATACATAGAATCTTTATTGCCCCCCCAAAAGAAATAAGTTTTTAAAAAATAGGTGATTGTGGACTTCCTTGGCGGTCCAGTGGTTAAGAATCCACCTTCCAATGCAAGGGATGTGGGTTCGATCCCTGGTCGGGGAACAAAGATCCTACATGCCGCAGGGCAACACAAATTTTACAATGAATTGCAATTTGATGAGCAAAATTTTAAACTATATATATTATATAAAAAATATTTTAAGATAATAAAATGGACATTTACAGCAAGCACATAATAAAACTGATCAATAGTCAAAAGAGAGTCAATGTAATTAATTGCCTGAAATCAAATTTAAATAACCAACAAAAGATGTTTTTTTTTTTTTTTTTTTGCGGTATGCGGGCCTCTCACTGTTTTGGCCTCTCCCGTTGCGGAGCACAGGCTCCGGACGCGCAGGCTCAGCGGCCATGGCTCACGGGCCCAGCCGCTCCGCGGCATATGGGATCCTCCCAGACCGGGGCACGAACCCGTATCCCCTGCATCGGCAGGCGGACTCTCAACCACTTGCGCCACCAGGGAGGCCCTACAAAAGATGTTTTTAATGATTTTTAACAGGATCTGAGCTTGTAACATTGGTCAGCTATAAAACAACTTGACTTCCTGCACACACACACACACACATACACACACATACATATCACACTTCTAGATGGAGAGAGAGTAGGTGTAAGAAGTTATTATTTGTTATAGAAATTTTGTTAGAAATTTATGAAGAAAAGAATAAAAATATATTTTTATTACCATTAACCACTGTGCCACCAGGGAAGCCCTCAATATTTTAAAATATTAATTACATGTTGAGATGATATTACTTGAAATATATTGGCTAAATAAAATGGTATTAAAATTAATTTACACCTGTTTCTTTTACTTTTTTAATGTGACTACTAGAAAATCTAAATTTACATATGTGGATTGCATTAAATTTCTGTTGGGCAGTGCTGGGCTGGAATGTCAGGTGTATGGCTACCTGTTTCTCCCATGGACTGCCAGCTCTTTGAGGATGGATACTACAGCTTGCTGATCATTTGCTTACTGTGCATTACCTTCATGAAAAAAGGTATTACATGAAATAATACTTTTCATGTAGTAGATAATCAATAAACATTTGCTAAATTTAATTTATTTTGGAACAAGACACTACTTTCTGTTATGAGAAACTACTCTCATCTTGTGGATTTTTAGAACATTACTAGCAATGACTGTTAAATTTAGATTTTATTTTTCAACCAGAGAAATCTAATATATTTCACATTTTTCTGTCTTCCCTTATGTGCCAGTTCTTTGAAGCATCTTTATTTGCTTCTGAGTTCACCCCAGTGCCAATTACTTGAGGATACCAGATAGTTTTGCTCTTTCTGTACTGATTACTTCTGTCAGCACCAAGATAGAAATACAAAGCTAAAACATCGAGAAAAAATCCTGAGGGAAAAGAGAGGAGAGAAGGTGGGAAGAGAAGAGAGATCTTAAAAACAGAAATGGGTAAAAATCTAGTTCATGAAGCAGGAAATGGAATGGAGAGTCTGGTCATGAATCCCAAGTAAGTACCTTGAGGAGAGGGACCCCGACAGAAGAAGGCAAATACAAAGACCCAAGGGTCAGTCATTGTTCAAATCAATGAACAAGAAATTGGGGTTTGGAGGCTAAGATGTGGAATGATCAGTTCAAATGAATATTCCAAGGCAGCAGTTAAATATACTTCTGAAGACCTGGGTCCAGAAGGCACCCGGGAAAATGTTTTTGTTTATCTTGAGTGAGTTTGACATATGGCCACCTTTATGATCTGTTTAAGTTCTTTTGATTCTGCTTGATGGAAACAGGTGCACCAGAGCTGCAACACGTCTTTCTTGGTCTCCCATCAGGTACTCAGTGAAGCACAGGGAACAGAAGAGAGTTCCCAGTAATAACGTTCCTTCCCCTAACTGGTCCTGCTTTATAGACAGAAAGTGAAGAACCAAGATGGGTTTCTGTGGCTCTTCCAAGATTTGAGGAATGTGTGAAGCACGCCCAGCTGCAATGTGGGGCAGTGAATGCCAACATTTAGAAGGCTATATTAATCAAACAAAATTATTTTGCTAATATGTATTCACAATGTATAGTCACAATCACCTATTTTTATTTGATCTTTTTTTTTTTTTTTTTTTTTTGCGTTATGCAGGCCTCTCACTGTTGTGGCCTCTCCCGTTGCGGAGCACAGGCTCCGGACACGCAGACTCAGTGGCCACGGCTCACGGGCCCAGCCACTCCGCGGCATATGGGATCCTCCCGGACCGGGATATGAACCCATGTCCCCTGCATCGGCAGGCGGACTCACAACCACTGCGCCACCAGGGAAGTTCCCCGACCAGGGATCGAACCCACATCCCTTGCATTGGAAGGCAGATTCTTAACCACTGGACCACCAGGGAAGTTCCTCTGCCTTCATTTTTAATTTAAAAATCTGTCCTTGCTTATTTTTCAACCTGGAAAAATAATTTAATTGCATTATAATGAAAATAATATGTATTTCAATTAGTTACCAATTATAATTTATATCGATACTACTGTAACTCATGCTGTCTCCATAAAATATTCAAATAAATGCACTATAATATTGCACTGGGGGCTTCCCTGGTGGCACAGTGGTTAAGAATCCACCTGCCAATGCAGGGGACGTGGGTTCGAGCCCTGGTCAGGGAAGATCCCACATGCCGTGGAGCAACTAGGCCCGTGAGCCACAACTACTGAGCCTGTGCTCTAGAGCCCGCAAGCCACAACTACTGAAGCCCATGCACCTAGAGCCCCTGCTCTGAAGCAAGAGAAGCCTGCACACCGCAATGAAGAGTAGACCCCGTTCACAGCAACTAGAGAAAGCCCTCACGTAGCAACAAAGATCCAACACAGCCAAAAATAAATAAATAAAATAAATACATTTATAAAAAAAAAGGTTACATTTATTCATAGAAAAAAATTCAAATTGAATCAGTGGATTGACACCAACTAGATCCATGATGTTTATGTATATTACTAAAATGACACACATGCCTGACATCCACACTATAATACAATAATAATATCTGAGACAATACAGTGTTTAAAGTGAACTATGATCTTACCAAAACAATAAAGCTGTGTTTAATGGAGGAATATTTCACACTGCTGTAGCTTTAAATTTTAAATTAATTACAATTAAATAAGTTTAAAAATTCAGTTTCTTAGTCGTCCTAGCCACATTGCAAGTGCTTAACAACTATACGTGACTATGGCAACATCTATCTCGTTCTCTACCCTCCTATTTTTTCTTTTACTACTTTTTTTTTTTTTTTTTTTTTTTTTGTGGTACGCGGGCCTCCCACTGCCGTGGCCCCTCCCGCCGCGGAGCACAGACTTCGGACGCGCAGGCCCAGCGGCCATGGCCCACGGGCCCAGCCGCTCTGGGGCACGAACCCATGTCCCCTGCATCGGCAGGCGGACTCCCAACCATTGCACCACCAGGGAAGCCCCACTTTTTTTTTTTTTAAACTCTTTAACCTTGCCCAAGAGAAAAGGTATTGTTAATCTAGTTGTGTTCAAGGTCATTGGTTGAAACATATTTCTCAGTGATTGTTTCTTCCACTTCTCAGTGCCATGTAGATGGCTGGGTAATTTGAACCCACTTCCCTGGATCTCTTCTACTTCCTGGTGACAAAATAGCTGCCTAAAACTTCAGAATTACATCCTATCCTCTTAGCAATTCACAGTGAAAAGAACCTGCATCTTTTCCAAAAGTTAAAAAAAAAAATTCTAGAATTGAATCTATTTGCCTCCAGTGATCTTGACTTGGGCTATATTCCTGGCAGGGGTGGCGTCAACCTCACTGAAACCACGCGAATGCAGAGAAGGAACCAGCAATTCCCTAAGAAGAGTCAGGGCACATTTACCAGAAAAAGGGCAAGTGATTACTAGGAAAGCTAAAATGATCAATCTCTGATACACAGATAAATTGGAAAATAAAAATAATAACCCCTAATTTCACCATTCAAATATAACTATTGTTGGTATTTTGGCAAATTTACTCCCATTATTTTTCCTGGGTATTTTTTAAGTAATTGTAACTACAGTTTACTTAAAATTTTTCTCCTGCATTTTTTTCTCTTCCCATTCTATTATATGCATTTTGCATGTCTATCATTTTTCTAACCATAATTTTAATGGTCACATATAAATGAACTCTAATTTACTCCCATGGACACCAAGGTTGCTTCCTTTTCTTTAAAAATTATAAATAAAGCTGTGATAAACATCATCATGCATATAGCTTTTTCTACTGCTTGGACTATTTCCTTAGAATAGTTGAATTTTCTAAATGTTGAATTACTGGGTCAAAAGGTATGCATACATTTAAGCTCTTTCTAAATTTTGACCATTTCCCAAAAAGGATTGTACTTATTCATAAGGCTGTCATCAATATAAAAGTAGGCATCATATATAAAATGTTCTTGTAAAGTCAAAGGACACCACTAAAGTATGGTGAAGGTAGCAGTTTCTTTGAGGGTGATAAAATGCTTATGAAGAGGATTTTTTTAACCTTTGAGTCTATAACAGTTTTGCAGAAATCAGTCCCATACCATTCAATTATGCAGTTGCAAGTTTTCTTTCTTGGAAAATTGTTAACCATACAAGAATGCAAATTAGTAGGATATTATTTTTAAAAGTAATATCAATAACATGGCATGGGATTATTATAGATTTCAACTAATTCTCATTTCGCTAATATCTTCCACACTGTATAGCTAATTAGGCATCTGGACAAAAATGTTAGTGTTGTTAATAATAGCAACACAATGGAGACATGTCTCCTGAGTTTTAAATACCTTTCTCTACCCGTTTGCTAGACGTTTTGAACCTGAATGTTTCAAGACATCTCAAACACATCCAAAATGGAAATCATTCTAGGGTTTAGCACAGTGCCTAGCATGTAGAAAATGCTCAGTAAATCTGTAAATGAATGTTGTCCGATAAATCTACTTTACTTCCTATAGTCCATTGTGCTGAATATTTTTTCATCTACATGGGCTTTTCATCTAAAGCCCATTATCCTACAGTCTACCTCCTATGTACCTTTTTATTTGATTAATCACCAAATTCTCTTGATTCCACTTTAGAAAGGCCCATTGTCCCTACTCTCCAAACCATTTCTTTGCCCTAGTTCACTCCGTTATCATCTCTCACCTGGATTATTAGCACAACTTCTTTGTTCTCCTGCTTCTAGTCTCATCCTTTCCCCACCCTCCTAACCTAATGAGCTTTCTAGAATTCAGAGCCAATCATGGAACTCCTCTGCTCAGAATTCCACAATGGTTCACCATACACAGGGCAAAATCTGAAACCATCTGCATGGCATATAAGATCCTTCATATTGTTTGACCTCTGCCTATCTGCCTGGCCTCACCTCTCCTCTCTCCTCCCACCCCTACCCCCAGCAGTTCACTGCACACTGCAGCATGGCTGAACTGACGATAGTCCTCTCAATCTGTACTAATCTTCCCCTCTTTCTTTCTGCAAATCATTTTGCAGCTGCCTCCCTGGAATACTCTCTCTCTACTTTGTGAGTCTGACAGAAAATTTCTACTTTTACTTCAAAACTCATCTTAAGAGAAAAGTAAGTCCTTTGAAAATACTGAAGAGGAGGTCATATGAGAACAGGCTCAACTATATAGTTCTGGCACATAGTTCTGCATAAAAGCATTGGTTGAAGTCATCAGAGTGGAAGAATTCTCAGGACAGCATGAAATGAGAGACAAGCAGTTGGTCACATTAGAAGGCAGAGGAAGAGGGAAAAAAGGAGTGTGATGAATGCAATCTTCCAGAAACCAAAGGAGGGGAGAGTTTTAAGCAGAATGGTATGAAAAAAACTCAAATGCAGCAGAGAAATGGAGTTGGATGATGACCTCAGAGCATGCATTGGTTTTGATATTGAAGTAGCTTTTGTAATCTAAGACCAGTTTCAGTGGAAGGTGGGGGCAAAGTCTGACTTAAATGGTTTGGTTGAACAAGAAATGGAGTTAACAACTATGAACTACACCTTCCTCTCCAAGGCTGGGAATAAAGAGGTGGGAAGATGGCCATTGGGTAGTGACTTGAGGGGTAGATAGGAGGATAAAGGCAGGATGTTTTTGAGAGAGAATATTAGTGAGCAGAGAGGATGCAGCAGGGGAGGAGGGAATGATGAAAGATACAGATCTGAGACAGAAGAAGATCCCTGAGGGGACTGAAAGGGATGTGATCAAGGGCCCAGATGGAGAACTAGGTTTCATATAGGAGAAGGGACACCGCAATCTCTAAGAATGTAGGAAAAGAGAAAAGGCTGTATGTGATTGTCAGTCTCCAAAATATTGCACAAGGCCTTGTTAAAGTTTGCCAAATGATCAAAAGATTAAAGGATGCTTGATAGGATTTCTACATACTTCACAATATTACTTCCGGCCAATCTTGAAAGTGAGAGGCAAGGATTTAGTGGTATATATATATGAATATGGAAAATGACAACTCAAAGTAACTCCTTGGGAAGGAAATGGGGAAAGGTAGTGTTAGCTTGGAAATAATGCCACAAAGAAAGTGAGGGAAAGAGGGGAGAATGTGATGAAGGTAAAGCATGGTTTTTGGAGCCAGACAGACCTGGGGGAAATACTGGCTCTACCATATACTAGCTTTGATCTTAAATAAGTTTCTTAACTTTCTCTGAACTTGAGTTTCTTCTTCAAAAAATAGGGGGAATAATGCTTGCCTCATAGGATTGGAATGAGAATCAGAGATAGTATATTTTGAAAGGTGCAAAGCATGTACTGTTTTTTTCTCACTTTCCACTCCCTCATTTCCAGGAAATATCACTTGGATATATTTATTGACTATATTTAAGAGATCTTCATTAATATGTGTGCTGGAGAAGTTTTTAAAAGAAATATGCCATGTATAGATAGATTAAGATGGTTTACTTAAAAAAGAAAACAGTAAAAAATGGATAGCATGAGGCCAGAATAGGGTGAAAGACAAAACTTGTATAGCTTTATAGCTTGTGACTATAAAGGATAGTATAAGAAACCTTACTTTAAAAGGTAATATTGGTAGAGAAGTCTTGAAAGAAAGAAGGAAAAAAGGAAGGAAAGAAAGAAAGAAAATGAAAGAAAATGAAAGAAAGAAAGAAAGAAAGAAAGAAAGAAAGAAAGAAAGAAAGAAAGAAAGAAAGAAAAGGGGGCTTCCCTGGTGGCACAGTGGTTAAGAATCTGCCTGCCAATGGAGGGGCCACGGGTTCGAGCCCTGGTCCAGAAAGATACCACATGTCGCAGAGCAACTAAGCCCGTGTGTCACAACTACTGAGCCTGCACTCTAGAGCCCAAGAGCCACAACTACTGAAGCCTGTGTGCCTAGAGCCCGTGCTCTGCAACAAGAGAAGCCACCTCAATGAGAAGCCTGGGCACCTCAACAAAGAGTAGCCCCTGCTCGCTGCAACTAGAGAAAGCCCTCACGCATCAATGAAGACCCAATGAAGCCAAAAATAAAGAAAGAAAGAAAGGAAGGAAGGAAGGAAGGAAGAAAGGAAGGAAGCAGTATTGCTCATAGGGAATATTGTAGAGTGAGAATAGAAGAGAGGGACTCACTTTTCTAGTATGAGTCAGTATTTGATTTTACATCATTTTATCACAGTAAAGTAGAATAAAGACTGATTCAGCGCAGTGTAATCAAAAGAGCATGGATTTGGGAGTCAGACAGCCATGAGTTTGACTATTGACTTTGTCTCACACTAGCTGGGTGATCTTGGACAAGTGACAAATTCCTTGAATCTCAGTGTCTTAGTTTCCTAAGCCTGCCATAACAAAGTAACAAAAACTAGGTGGCTTAAAACAACATACATTTATTGTTCCATAATTCTGGAGGCTATAACTCCACAATCAAGATGTCAGCAGGGTGATACTCTCTCAAAGACTAGGGGAGGATCTGTTCCATGCCTTCTTCTAACTTTTGGTAGCCCCAGGTGTTTCTTGGTTTATAGATACATCACTCCAATCCTCTGACTTCGTAAGGCATTCTCCCTGTGTTTCTGTGTCTTTACATGGCTGTCTTCTTTCAAGGACCAGAGTCATATTGGATTAGGAACCCACCCTACTCCAGTATAACCTCATCTTAAATAATTATAGCTGCAATGACCATTGAGTAATTATAGCTGCGATGACCCTATTTCCAAGAATAAGACCACATTCTGAGGTACTGAGGGTTAAGACTTCAACGTATCATTTTTGGGGGTACATAATTCAACCAATAAGACTCAAGATCTTCACTCCTTATATGAAAATAAAAGTATATTCCTTGTGGAGCCCTCCTACATCGTTGGTGGGAATGTAAATTGGTGCAGCCACTGTGGAAAACAGTATGGAGGTTTCTCAAAAAACTAAAATTATAATGATCATATGATCCAGCAACCCCACTCCTGGGTATATATCTGAAAGAAATAAACACTAATTCAAAAAGATACATGCACCCCAATATTCATAGCAGCATTATTTACAACTGCCAAAGTACAGAAGCAACCTAAGTGTCCATCAATAGATGAACAGATAAAGAAGATATGGTATATATATATATATATATACAATAGAATACTACTCAGCCATAAAAAAGAGTGAAATTTTGCCATTTGTAGCAACATGAATGAACTTGGAGGGCATTATGCTAAGTGAAATAAGCCACACAGAGAAAGACAAATACTGTATGATAGCACTTACATGTAGAATCTAAAAAATGCAACAAACTAGTGAATAAAACAAAAAAGAAGCAGACTCACAGGTATAGAGAACAAACTAATGGTTACCAGTGTGGAAAGGGAAAGGGGGAGGGGCAATATTAGGGTAGGGGGAAAAAGGGTTATTATGGGATTATATGAAATCATGTGTGTGAAAATTTGAAAATTGTAAAGCACTGTAGAATTTAAAGAATCTTTCATTCAATAAAGACATAACTAAATAAAAGTCTAATTAAATGTGAAAAAAATACATTCCTTGCAAAGTTGTTATGAGAATCCTGTGTGAACTTATGAAAAAATAACTAGCATAATATCTAACACATAGTAAATGAGAAAAGTGAAGAGGAATCAAAACCAGTCATCAAAACTGCATTTTGGGGCTTCCCTGGTGGCGCAGTGGTTGAGAGTCTGCCTGCCGATGCAGGGGACACGGGTTCGTGCCCCAGTCCGGGAAGATCCCACATGCCGCGGAGCGGTTTGGCCTGTGAGCCATGGCCGCTGAGCCTGAGCATCCAGAGCCTGTGCTCCACAATGGGAGAGGCCACAACAGTGAGAGGCCCGCATACCGCAAAAAAAAAAAAAAAAGTTGCAGAAAGTATTACCTGTTAGCCCCAAGTACTCCCACATGTAGCTCCCAAGAACAAAGACATTCTCTTATGTAACCATGGTACAATGATCAAATTCAGGAAACTTAACATTGCTAAAGAACTATAATATTTCACCAATTCTCCCACTTAAGTCCTTTTTAGCAATTTTTTTTCTGACCCAGCACACGTTGCCTTTGTCATTTCTCTTTAGTCTCTTTTAATCCTGAACAGTTCCTTAGAAATTATTTTTCATGATATTGACATATTTAAAGAGTACAGGCCAGTTATTTTGTTTCCTATTCCTAAATTTGGATTTGCTTGATGATTTACACATCATTAGATGGGGTTATGTATTTTTGGCAGGAATACTATATAAGTGATACTGTGTTCTCAGTGAATCACATCAGAAGGTTGTCAGATTTTCTTAAGTTTTGCCAATCTAATGGACAAGTAATGAAATTGCATTTTATTTTGAATTTCCTTGATTACTTATAAGGTTGAGCATCTTTTCCTTGCCTGTTCAAGTTACTTCTTTTAAAGTTGTTTAATAATCTTTGCCTATTTTTCTTCTGAGTTTTTTTATTGATTCATCTGAGTTATTTATAGTCACACGAGTCATAAATGTTCTTCCAAAGTATCACTTGTCTTTTATATTTACTTATGCTACCCTTTGTTTTACAGATCTTTAAAGTTTTAATGTAGTCTAATTCTACCAATTTTCCTTTATGATCCCTTTTGTTGTCTTGTTAAAAAAATCTCTCTGGTGCTGTAAAGATATCTTACATTTACTTCTTACAGTTTTAACCTCTGTTTTTCACATTTAGGTATTTAATCATTTATATTGTAAGGAAGAAATGTATTATTTTCTATATGTGTATCTGGTTATCCCAACACCATTATTGAATAAGTTGACCTTTTGCCACTGATTTGTAATATCTGCTCTATCACATACTAAGAGCCTACACATGCTTAGATCTTTTTCTGGGCTCTCTGTTCTGTTTTATTAATCTATTTGTCTATCCTTACATCAATATAAAACTGACTTAATTACTCTAAAATGACTTGCTGTGTCATATGTCTCACTAACTACTCAGGCTACTCCTCCTCCTCTTGTTTCTTTTTATCCTCCCCAAATTATTTTGGCTGTTTGTGGTCCTTTAACTCTTCCGTATAAGTTTTCAAATCAGTTTTTCAAGGTCCTTAAAACATTCATATTGAGGTTTTTATTGGAAGTGCAATGACTTTACGGAGTGTTACAGATAACTTAATCTTTATGATATTGAGTCCTTCCATCCATAAGCATGAATCTGATCTATCTTGTATTAAATCAGGTCCTATGTTATACTCTTAAATAACATTTTGTAATTGTCTCCATGAGTCCTGCTCGTATTTTACTGGATTTTATTCCTAGAGATCACTGCTAATGTGAATGTTATCTGTTTTTGTTACATTTTAAAATTGATTATTGTTGGTGTATAGAAATCTACTGATTTTTACAGGCTTATCTTGTGTTTAGTTCCAATGGCTTGCCCGTCCATCTTTTTTTTTTTTTTTTAGACAGATATATCTTCTACAAACAAAGATAGTTTTCTTTTTCTTTCAAATTTTCATACTTTTTAACTTATAGCATCACATGGTTCCTCAAATAGTGTTGAGTAGTAATAGTCATAATGAGAGGCATCCTTGTCTTGTTCCTGACCTTAAAGAGTTTCACCATTATGATGTTGGTTGTAGCTTCTTATTAGGCAACTGTAGCAGACATTTTTAGTACCCAGAAAAGTTCACTATAGTTCAGCTGCACCTATGGTGAACATCGTTGACTCATGCTAACAATATCTCACCTCAAGCATATGCCATATATCTCTGGGGTTTTGTTTTAGTTTTTTCGTTTTTAGTTTTACCCGATGGACTTCTCTGCAATAGTCGGGCTTTTCAAAAACCATAGAAGTCCACTCAGTCCTTGTGTGGGGATACTACATAGAAGTGCTGGGCTAGAGGTCACCCCTGAATCAATGGTGAATGGGAGCTCAAGGATGGATGTCCTGGCTTCTAGTCTTTCCTTCCTCTGATGGACGATTTTTTCTATGCTTCTAAGGGTCTCAGTGGTATTGAGATGTTGTGGCTTATAACAGTGATATTGATAACACATTTATATTGGCTTACCTTCCTTGCTTGTTTCATTCTCTCTGCGACCTCACTGCTGCCACCTGGAATCACCTCTCAAATAAAGTACTCAATACTTTGTTACTTGTCTGAAGCTTTGTTTTCAAGGAACTTTAAAAGAGTGTCTCTCTATTTTGTAGATTTTATCATGAATTTCTAGTGAATTTTACTGAATATGTTTTCTATCACATCTGTGAAGATGATCCTATGTTTCTTTTTGTTTAATTAATGTGGTCAATTACTTCAATAAAATTTCTTGATGTGGAAACACCTTTTCATTTGGGGGGATAAAAATCCTTCTAGTCAAAATGTGTTAGTTTTGTTTCATTGTTGGTTTCTTGGCTTTTGGATTTTCTTTTTTTCCTGCTGGATTTGATTTCCTAATATTTATTTAGGATTTTTGAATTTGTATGTATAAGTGAGACTTGGCCATACTTTTCTTTCTTTATATTATTCGAATCAAGTCTTGATATAAATTTGCCTTTTCTCTTTCATTTTCTAGGATGACTTGCATTAGAAAAGGATTATGTATTCTTTGTAGATTTAGTGTAAAGTCACATAAGCCTGAAGTCTTTTTTTTTAGGTTGAAGGAAAGAGAGTAAGACTTCAAATAACAGATTAAATTTTAGTGGTTATTATTTTATTTTTTATCTTCTTGAGGCCATTTTGATGACTTATATTCTTCTAGAAATTTTTCCATTTCATTTAAGTTTTTAAATATATGGGCATCAGTTTAATTTTTCAAAATATTTATTCTAGTCTAGTTTTTAAATTTCCTACTGAAATGTAATTTTGCTTTTTTTCATTTCTAATGTTTTCGTGCTCTCCTTCCTTTTGCCTTTGTCCATCTTGCTAGTGCTTTCTCTTTTCATTTAGTGTTTTCAAAGAACCAGCTTCTCATGGTGGTTTTTTTTGTTTGTTTTCTGGTTTATTAATTTCCCCCTATCTTGATCATATTCTGGGTTAGTGGCTTTATCTGCTTCTACCTACTATTCCAGGTATACAGCTTTACATCAGCCATCTCACAGGCTGTGGTCACATATTCTTCCAGCCCAGCTGCATTTTTATTTAATTTATGCTTTGAGAATTATACTCCCAACCACTTTTGCCAATTCTCTGACCCAGAATCCAACAATTATATACCTTTAGCCCTCATCACTGCATTTTGTTTCTATTCAGATATGGTCCATGAGGATTTGTATCTTGCTTTGGAATATAGCTATATTTTAATTGTTTTCTTTTATTATATTTTATCTATCACGCGCTGCCACATATTTTGGGAGTGGTAGTTAAAGTATAAACTCACGGTACCATCTTGACTAAAAAAACAGGCAACTACAGTTCTAATTCTTTTTAGAATTTAAAACTGTTTAGAAAAACAAATAACTTTGTAGTTCCTAGAGTAAATTTTAACTAATTCTATTAACAAAACTGATCTCTTTTTTCCCCTTGGAATGTTTAAAAAACTAAAATGAAGCTATATCTGTTTAGAATATCTACTTAGGAAGTATGTAAGAATGAAGGATGAGAACCTCAACAAAAATCCAAAAACAAATGCTTAGCCCATTGGCCCAAGGATGGGTCTTGAGCCTATCTTACACACAACAGTTTGTACCTCCCCCTAAAATCCCTTTTTTAAGACATACCTCCACAGTCTCCAAATGGAAAAGCTTTAGGTATCTATATATTTCATGTCACTTTCCTCCCAGAAACATGAGCTGAGGATGACCCAGCAGGAGCTTCAGTTGCCTTACAAATGTGTCCACATCACCATCTTCTTAAAGTCCCCATTAACCCCCTCATTCCTTGGAGATAGGGGTTGGAAAGTGAGAGTGGGAAAGAGAAATGGGAAAATGCTAGCTGTGGTATTTACAGAAGGCCTAGGGCAGGGAAGTGGGAACAAAAAGAAATTAGGGATGAGAGCCAGTGGTTAGAGTGGAAAGAGTACTGACTCTGCCCAGTGAGCCCAGGGAGAAACCTGGGGCCAATCCCTGGTTCCCACGCCCTCCCCCACTCCAAGGCTGAGCCAGCACAGCTCCACAGATCTGACTTGGTATTCTGGTTCTGTGCTTACGAGCTCTGTGACCTTGGACATGTTGCTTAATCTTTGCACTCCTTTCCTTATCTGCAAAATGGAGATAATAATACTTCCTTCACAGGATTGTGTTCTACACTCCAGAGAACTAGAGATTTCCCGCCTTTCTGGGAAGACCATGCATTGATTCACTTATCTCCATGGAGTAGGAATTGCAGTATTCCAAAAAAAAAGGGCAAGCAAAAGGGTTTTAATTCTCAGCATTCTCTATCAGATGTGGTGCTAGTGTCCAGATATTACGCACAATGCTTCTGCCCCCTTCCCAGAGGGTCTATTTTGCTGGGCCCTAGAGTTAGGACAGTTCACTTGGCAATGGGGCTTATGACAGAGATGTACACCAGCTGAGCTTCTGCCAACCTTAACAGTGACCTGACGGGGGGAGGGATGACAGGAAGTGGAGATGCTTTTCAACCCCTCTGTCAATTTCCTTAGGGCAGAAATCAGGGCTTATGGTGACATCGAGTAACTGCTCTCTGATTCATTAGGGGCAAGTTGTTCTCTATGGTTTGTGACCTATTCCTGCGTCACAAATTGCCAACCAAAACTTATCATCTTAAAACAACAAGTATTGATTATTTTACACAGTTTCCAAGAGCCAGGAATTGGGGAGCCACTTTGCTGGATGCTTGTGGCTGCAGGTCTCTCGTGAGGTTTCAGTCAAGCAGTGGGCAGGTCTGCAGTCATCTGAACTCTCAGCTGGGGCTAGGGGATCCCCTACGAGCTCACTGATGTGGCGGTTAGCAGCAGATTTCAGTCCCTCGCCACACGGGTTCTTCTGTAAGGCTACTCACAGCATGGTGGCTGGTCTCCCCCATAGTGAGCGAGGAGAGGGAGAGAGAGAGAGAGAGAGGGAGACAGACAGAGGAGAGCTGTAGAAGCCAGAGTGCCTTTTATGATCTAGCCTTAGAAGTTGTGCACCAACATTTCCGCTTTATTCTATTCATTAGAACCGAGTCACTAAGTCTAGCCCACACAAAAGAGGAACTATTAGGCTCTACTTCTTGAAGGGAGGAGTGTTAAAGAATTGTGGGCATATTTTTATTAAAACTTTTAAAAATTCTTTTTTAAAATTTCAGTTTATGGAGGTATAATTGACATATAAAATTGTAAGATACTTAAGGTCTACAATGTGGTGATTTAATATATGCATACATTGTGAAAGGATTCCCCTCATCTAGTTAATTAACATATCTGTCACCTCACATATTTATCTTATTTTTTTTTCTTTTGGTGAAAACATTTAAGTTCTACTCTCTTAGCATATTCCAATTATACAATACAGTGTTATCAACTATAGTCGCCATGTTTTACATAAATCCTCAGATCTTATTCATCTTATAGCTGAAAGTTTGTACCCTTTGACCAACATCTCCCCAATTCTCCCACCCCCAAGTCCCTTGTCATCACCATTCTACTCTGTTTCTACGAGCTCAACTTTTTTAGTTTCCACATATAAGGATATCATACAGTGTTTGGCTCTCTCTGTCTGACTTATCTCACTTAGCATAATGTTCTCAACATGTCCACCCATGTTGTCACAAATAGTAGGATTTCCCTCATTGTCATCGCTGAAATAATATTCCACTGCATACATATACCACATCTTCTTTACCCACTTACCTGTTGATGGACACTTATGTGGGTATATTTTTTAAACCACCACAATGATGGAAAATAAAAATGTAAGCAAGCATGACTTCTAAATCATAAAGGCAGGGGATTTGCTGCACGTTCTCCTTGTTGCAGGTATGCAACCTATTTCTTGGAAGGCGTACACAGACTCTAGTGATTTAGTGACCCTTGCTTAACAATAATAGACAAAGCTAAGATCTATTAATCTCACCTGCTTTCCTGGAAAGGAAAATTGTTGTGGACCCCACATAGGAATATTTCTCAAGGGTCTCCCATAACAGACCATTGTAAGGATTAATTGGGATAATGAATGTAGTGTCTGACCGCTAAGAATTGTTCACTAAATAGTAGCTGTTATTATCCTGTCATCAAGCCTAATTGACTACACCTTTGAAATCTCAGGCATCTTCTCATTTAATGTATTATCCCCACTTGTCCTTGATTTCATCTGAACTATCAGACAGAATCCTTGCTTCCCTACTGTTTTTCTTTAAATCTTAATCATAGGTTATGTTTTATAGACACTCCATTCACTCATTGAGCCAATCTACTAACAGCCTGACACTCCTGAGATGAGTCAGTGAAACTCTGAGCCAATTTGACTGAGGAGAAAATAAGGAAAAGGAAGATTTTAAAATATTATCCAGCCATAGTGGGAAAATTTTAATTATACTGGCATGGTTTTATACAGAATGGAAAGAGGGCAATTGATATAAAAAATGAGCTTCCCTCTCAACTTTAAAAAGATGCCTTTTTCTCTTTTGATGAAATATTGAGTCATTCTATCTCTGGCAATATTTTCATGGGTAATTGAGTCTGTAGTTCATAGTCTAGTTCTGAGCCTAGCAATGACATCTGCTTGAGTATTTTAGCAATTAAATTGATGCTTTACACAAAATTTCCTTCCAAATAAGATTTTTTAAGGCCTACTTGGAACTCCTGGGTGATCTATTGTGTTCATATTGGGGGTACTATAACTGTTCAGTGTGTGTGCATTTGGTTTATAAAATGTTGTGTAAACGCTGAGTGCCAAGATTCATTGCTGCTGTATTTTTCTGTGTCCAGCATAGGCACAGAATGTTTCTTTCCTCAGTGAGATGAAGTAATGGTAGGTCTTCAGGGAACCATCGTTCCTTTAGATTCAATTCCTTCCCTCTGACCAGGTCACTGACAGCTTTTCAAAGGAATTAATGATTAACAGCTGTCAACCCAGGGTCTCCCAGACCCATTCTTAAGTAATTCACAGGTCTCCTTCCTAGAGTCACACTGTGGTTTCTGCTGTGCTGTGTTTCAACTTTTATCTTCCCTTGAATTTATGATCATCCACTTTGAAAACACATGTTATCAAGAATTTCAGGGTATTCCTCTGTACCAAACAGAAGCAGTTAGCTCTGTGGTTAAGAACACAGTCTCTGGAGCCAGGATATCAAGTCATTATTATGCTACTTTCTAGCTATGATATCTTGGGCAATATAACTTTTTTGTCTCTTGATTTCTGCATCTTAAAAATAGAATGTCTCTTGTACCACAATGTTCATTGCAGCACTATTTACAATAGCCAGGACATGGAAGCAACCTAAATGTCCATCGACAGATGAATGGATAAAGAAGATGTGGCACATATATACAATGGAATATTACTCAGCCATAAAAAGAAAGGAAACTGAGTTATTTGTAGTGAGGTGGATGGACCTAGAGTCTGTCGTACAGAGTGAAATAAGTCAGAAAGAGAAAAACAAATACCGTATGCTAACACATATATATGGAATCTAAAAAAAAAATCGTTCTAATGAACCTAGGGGCAGGACAGGAATAAAGATGCAGACATAGAGAATGGACCTGAGGTCACGGTGGGGGGGAAGGGTAAGCTGGGACGAAGTGAGAGAATAGCCTTGACATATACACACTACCAAATGTAAAATAGATAGCTAGTGGGAAGCAGCTGCATAGCACAGGGAAATCGGCTCGGTGCTTTGTGACCACCTAGAGGAGTGGGATAGGGAGGGTGGGAGGGAGGTTCAAGATGGAGGGGATATGGGGATATATGTATATATATAGCTGATTCACTTTGTTATACAGCAGAAACTAACACACCATTGTAAAGCAATTATACTCCAATAAAGATGTTAAAAAAATAAATACATAGAAAAAAATAGAATGTCTCTTGATTTCTTCTTCTTAAAAATAGAATAGAATAGAAAGGCTTACTTTAAAAATGAAACAGTTAATACATGAGAAACACTTAAAACAGTTCCTGGCACTGTAAGTGCCAACTCTTATCATTATTATCCAAAGGATGTGGATCATGGTGACTGTAGACTCTGGTAAATACATTAGGAGAATTTTTATTAAGTGAAAACTTACAAATGAACTGTTTTACTGGGTATATCCAAGTTAACTCTGGCAAACTAAACCGTGGAAACAGCACTAGTCCAGAGAGAAACGTTAAATTTCTTCTATCACAAAGAGGTCCCTGCTCTGATTTTAAATTACATACTAGGGAAATAAGATTTGAGGTACAGTGGGTGTATAGAAAACCAGAAAAGTATCTCAGCATCGCTTAGGGGCAACAATCTGAGCCAGAATAACCAGTATTCTAGCATTGATTCTTCTTCAAATAGAGGATTCAACTGCCTTTAATTTGGAAGGACAGACTACTGGGCAGAATGTGTGTCAAGCCAGCCTGCAGCTGGTTGATTTCTCTGCTGGCCACTCCATGTGTTGCTGCCTTCTACGTGCACCATGAAATGGCCCTGTGACTATGGCAACAGGATTGCTTTCCCCCAGCAATACCTACTCAGCATGACCCTTGCAGCTGATGTAGTGAGAAAGACTGTCTGGGACAATTTTCCTTTAAAAAAATGTGACTTCTTTATGTAATAAGCACTGAAGGATTAATGAAGTTCTCTTCAACATATTATATAATATTCAGTACATTATACACCCTTATATTCCAGAAACACAGTATACTGCTCCAAACGTACCCAGCACAAACTAATCTAGTTGGCCTATTAACTCACTCTCTCCCCAAAAGTGTAACCACCTGGAAGCCATACCTAGATGCTGCATCTCATCTGCAGAAATGAACTTATGGGATACTTCAAAACTTGCTTGCTAGTTTGAGTCTACCATATCCAACTCAGGAGATGTTCCAGTAGTTTGTGCCTATTTTAAGTCTAGTTCTACTGTGATCTCATCCATATTGCCCACTTCTTATTCCTCTATTATTTGTTTATTAAATAATAAAATTTAAGCATCACCAGTATATTAATTATACTAGTGGTCCCAACTTAGCTGTGCACCAGAACACATGGGAGCCTTTAAAAATTAGATTGCAAGGGGGCTTCCCTGGTGGCACAGTGGTTAAGAATCCTCCTGCCAATGCAGGGGACATGGGTTCGAGCCCTGGTCCAGGAAGATCCCACATGCTGCGGAGCAACTAAGCCCGTGCGGCACAACTACTGAGCCTGTGCTCCAGAGCCTGCGAGCCACAACTCCTAAAGCCCGGGCTCCTGGAGCCAGTGCCCTACAACAAGAGAAGCCACTGCAATGAGAAGCCCACGCACCGCAACTAAGAGTAGTCCCCACTCACCACAACTAGAGAAAGCCCGCATGCAGCAACAAAGACCCAACACAGCCAAAAATAAATAAATAAATAATAATAAAATAAAAAAAAAAAAGATTGCAAGATGCACTACAGACCTGTATCAATATTCAAGGCTAGGATTCAGCAAGTTTGTATGGTTAACAAACATCCCAGGTGATTTCTATACAGCCATTCTATGAACTGGTTTGGGGAACAATCATCTTAAGAAATTATAGGCCAAACCAAAAATTTTAATTAGGAAAAGCTCTACTAACAACCATCTTAAGAAAAACGGAACACAAAGAAAAGGAAGAGTAACTTCAGTTTTCAAATATTTCATTGGCTACCCAGAAAAAAGTATACTATCCTTTGCTCTCTTCATAGTCATAAGGTTATGGCTGATTCTTATGACTTTTCTACCAATCTAATGCTTTTGAATTCAAAGTTCTTCTCCTGGGAGACTGATGCTCACTTTTATTACCCCGTTATTATCATTCCTATTTTGCCAATTCAGATGCAGAAGCTGAATTCAAGGTCATGTCACTGGTGAATATGGAGATGGACTAGGAACCCAACCACTGGCTCTCCAGCCAGACCCAGAACTGGCTAACTCTGTCGTTTGGGCATGCAGATCTATCTAAGTGAGTCAACACACAAAACCTGCAGGCATGCAGTCAGAGCTCTAAGGTTACCTTTGTCAAACAAGGCATGACATGTATTAGCAGTTCTCTCTGGACTCCATGTGTCAAGCATAAGAGCACTATTTAGCAGTCACTCCCCGGGTCCAAATCAGCTGAAATTCAAGTGAAATTCAGATTTGGCAGGTTTTGGTGGCGATTTTAGGACTATAGTAAAGATATCCTCAAAAGGAGAGTACAATACCTTTTTGTGGAGTATCTTCTTTAACTTTGGTAAGATTAGAAGTGCTGTTTACCTCTGTGCATCAACGGAACTCTGTGAAGTCATGGATTCCTCCCGGTTGAGGTCCAGAGCTAACAACTACTGACTTTTTTTTTTTTTTGGTGGTACGCGGGCCTCTCATTGTTGTGGCCTCTCCCATTGCGGAGCACCGGCTCCGGACACGCAGGCTCAGTGGCCATGGCTCACAGGCCCAGCCGCTCCGCGGCATGTGGTATCCTCCTGGACCGGGGCACCAACCCGTGTCTCCTGCATCGGCAGGCGGACTCTCAACCACCACGCCACCAGGGAAGCCCAACTACTGACTTTTAAACTATACAAAATCAACGTATGTAGCAGTACATCTCTAAGAATGGCTGTTAGTAATGCAAATTTCAGTTAAACTTGTTAGAGAATAACTGTGAGTCATGTAGGTTTTCAAACCTGTTTTTAATAATGGTGAAACAAGCTGATTGCACTTGGGCAAGGGGTACTTTATTTTATTTACTTCACATTGGAGCTCTTGATCCTGGCAAGTTTAAATGAACCTAAAAGGCTTCCTGAACCATGGTCAAGCCCATAGGGAGAAATTTTGCATATGTCTCTGTAAATGGGCAGATTCCTCTGTAAATATAGCATGTGATTGAAGCTCCCTGGGTGGAAACAGGAGAAGAATTAGCCAGAGAGGAGGCACCTGTGAATTTTGCGGGTGAGACTCAGATTAGTTCCAGTTACTAAGCTCCACTGTGAAGAGATGCGGGCTTCTTTTTCAGATGCTAAGGCTGTTCTGGATTTCTAGGATAACTGGGTCCAAAACATAGGACATAAACGCCCCTCTCTTTAAGATAAAGGCCTTCTCTAATTCAAAGCCATGACTCATAAAGACATTCCCCAGGGTAAAGTCATTTCATTAGGAAAGTGAAATGCTGAGCCATCTGGATGGATTTGAGTTACCCGGAGGTATAATTTGCTGCTTTGGAAGATTCCTCCATAGAGACCACATCTGGGGATTCCTTTATTCACATAAAAACAGAAAAGTACCTTTCTCTAGATAGGACCAGCCCGGACCTTCTCGGTATTTGCATATGGCTTTGAGGGCAGAACGGGCTAGTCTTTTTCCTCACTGCATCCGAGGTCGGCCGTGTCTTCACCTTCCCTGAGAGTCAGCTGATGGATCCCTCACTCGTCCGAGGAGGAGGGGATGGGCTCCTTCTTGCAGCTGCGGTGCTTGGCTCGGTGTCGTTGGAGGTGGTTGGAGCGGGTGAAGGCCTGGCCGCAGTCCTCACACCGGTAGGGCCTCTCCCCGTTGTGCACCCGAATGTGCTGGGCCAGCTCCGAGGCAATGCGGAAAGCCCTGCCGCACTCGGCGCAGAGGAAGCCCTTCTTCCCGGAGTGGATCTGTTGGTGCCGCTTCAGGGTGGAGGAGCGCGCAAAGGCCTGGCCACACTGCGCGCAAGGATAGGGCCTCTCGCCCGTGTGGATGCGCTGGTGACGCGCGAGGCGCGAGGGCTGCGCGAAGGCCACGCCGCAGTCGGCGCACTTGAAGGGCCTCTGGCCCGTGTGCAGCGTCTGGTGCTCGATCAGGTTGGAGGATTTGGTGAAGCACTTGCCGCAGGTGGGGCAGGGGAAGGGCCGCTCGCCCGAGTGCACGCGTTGGTGCTCCATCATCCGACTGGCCACGGCGAACTCCCGGTCGCAGGTGGGGCAGCGGAAGGGCTTCTCGCCCAGGTGCGTGCGCTGGTGGCGCAGCAGCGACAGCGGCTTGTTGAAGGTCAGGCCGCACTCGGCACACGGGAAGGGCTTGTCGTTGCTGTGCATGTTGCGCTGGTGTTTGCGCAGGTCGGAGGAGCGCACGAAGGCCTTGCCGCAGTCCGGGCAAGGGTAGGGTTTCTCGCCCGTGTGCGTGCGGATGTGCTTGCGGTGGTCCGAGGACCAGGTGTAGGCTTTGTCGCAGAAGGGGCACCGGTAGGGCCGTTCGCCCGAGTGCACGCGTTGGTGCTGCTGGAGAGTGCCCCGGTGGGAGTACACCTTCCCGCACAGCTCGCACGCGTAAGGCTTGGCGCCCGGCGGCTTCTGGAAGGCCCGCCCGCCCCGCCGGCGCTTGTGGGGACACGCCTCCCTCTGCCCGCCCTCCCCGGCGCCCGCCGGGTTCTGGTCCTTAAAGCCTTTCCGCACTTTGGCCAGCGCCTCCCCTGCCAGGTTGGCCGGGGTGGCCGACCCCTGGGCTGGTATATGTGTCTCCTGCGTGGAGGGGTCCCAGCTGCCCGCCGCCTTGGGGACACACGCTGGAGAGGAGCTGTCTGGGGACTTGTCTATCCCTTTCTGTGCACAGAAATACCTTCCAGAACCAGGGAAGTTGGATGGGACACCTAGAGCAGCGTCCAGGTTTGCCCTCCAGTCTCCATCATTGCCAGCAGGTAATGGGTCCCTAGGAGGTTGCATCTGACCGAACCCCTTGTGTGAGAGGCTCCTGGGGAGGGCACTGGGAGTTGGGCTTGCTCTGGGGGAGTCCTGAGTCAGGGTGATCTTTGACTCATCTCTTTCCCAGCTGGCCTTCTTCCTAGGCATTGCCATGGGTTTCTTCCCCAGGACTCCTGCACTGAAGGAGTGAGAGAATTTCTCTTCCTTTTTGCGGAACGGATGCTGCCGTGGCAAGTCAGTGTTGTCCTGAGTCCCTTGGGAGCTGAGCCTTGAATGGGCCTGCTGACCAGTGTCACCAGTATCCCCTTTGTCTCCTGCCTGTCCATGGTCCTCATCCTCACTCTCCAAGTTCAGGCACAGCATCCGGGGGTCATAGCTGCAGAGAGGAGATGCCTCACCCTGTCCGTCCTGGGGGTCCACCTGTGCCATATGTGCAGGCCCTTCTATCCCTGCTTCTCCGACACAGACCTTTACTTGGCTCGGGACACCTGCAAAAAGGAAAATCACAAAGAATGGACTTAATCACCTTCACGGCCACAGGGACTGAGTTCTCACTACAGATCTGTGTCCAGCTGGTAGCCGTTCCAGCCACATTGCTGCCCTTCGCAGGCGAAGGAGGACCTGGGCCCTGCTGAGAACTCCCCAGTCACCCTTAATCCTTGGGAGGTCGCACTTGCCCGAAGCCCCAGGAGACAATGCTGTCAGGATGGCAAGCGTGGGGCATTTGTGGAGTGCCAGCTGTACCCTGCCCTGCCCTTCCCAGGGGCTCAAACACCAACTGCTAGCCAGGTGGGTTCTCTGTGAGCCTGGGGAAGAGAGAGGGCAGGAAGCAAGGTCTGGTCCTCCTCGGACCTCTTAAACTGCCGTCCTGGTCGGGAAGCTGAAAATCAGGCCGGCTCTTGCCATTTCTGCCAGGAGTGCAAGCCTGCCACCTCTTTTTTTTTTTTTTTTTTTTTTTTTTTTTCAGTACGTGGGCCTCTCACTGTTGTGGCCTCTCCTGTTGCGGAGCACAGGCTCCGGACGCGCAGGCTCAGCGGCCATGGCTCACGGGCCCAGCCGCTCTGTGGCATGTGGGATCTTCCCAGACCGGGGCACGAACCCGTGTCCCCTGCATTGGCAGGCGGACTCTCGACCACTGCGCCACCAGGGAAGCCCGCCTGCCATCTCCTGATGGTGGCAGCTGGGACTGCTTCCCAGGCACTGGACTGCGTGGGCCACCCCTTCCAAAGACAAGGACCAGCTCCTGGGAGAATGGGGGGTGAGTCAGGAAGACACCAGCGTGTTCCCAAGAAGAAACCCAGCTGCCTCTCTCTGCTTAAGGGGGGCTTCTCAGGCCTTTGCAGTGAAGAACCCCCTGCTGCTGGGCGGGATAGACACATGCACCCAGGGAGAAAGGGATGCCCACCAGCAGCTTGAACTACCTCTGAAGTATTGCTTCATCTCAAATGTTCATGAGAATATAGATTCTATGTCATGTCTGTTTTAACATGAAAATCGTGTTTTAAGTTACCTTCAGTTTAAATGTTTAACTTTTCCCCAGGTGTGCTGTATTTATCCCATGGCCTCATGTATTCCTGGCATACCCCCATATGCTCCCACAGGTGTACATACCCCAACTTGAAAAGTATGGACTTAGGGTTTTGACAGCAAGCCATGAGACAAGGGAGGCTTTGAGTTGCATTTTCTGATTGATTTTATTTTAGCTTGAAGATACAAAGAAAGCCTGCTGGGGTTGGTTAATAAGGATTGTTTGTGTGAGTTTTACAGGAGTTGCTGGAGTGAGAGACAGGTTACTGAGGGTCTCTGTGGAGGCCAGGGTGGGGGGTGGGGAGTGGGGCAGGATGGGGTGTAGGTGGGGGGAGGAGCAATTTCTGACCCGAGGGCTGAGTTTGCTTTGCTCTGGAGGGAACCTTCTGAGAATCCCAGAGAGCAGTATTACTAGCAGTTCCATTTTCTGGACAAATGTTATGAGCCAGGCAATGCGCTGAGCATTTCACAAGCATGACTTCCTTTCATTCTCCCAGCAACCTTTAAGATAGATGCTATTACTATTATAGTATCCTCTCCATTTTACAGACCAGAAAACTGAGGTTTCAAGAGATTACTCACCTGCCCAAGGTCACACAGCTCCTAGACAGCAGCCGTGGGGTTTCTGACTTCAAGGGGCTGCCCTAGCTCCCCGATGTGGCCTCCACACTGAGGCCCTGCCCCGGGGCTGGGCCCTGCCCAAGAGCAGCCGCAGCATCCTGGGGTGGGGACAGCCGCTGTTTTCTGAGGCATCAAAGCCCCTTGTGTTTTCTGGGCCAAGACACCTTGGCTACAGGGCCTCACGGCTGGGCTCCTCCCTGACCCTGTTGACCCAAATTGCCCTGCACAGGAGAGGGAGGCCAGGCCTTTGCCTGAGGTGGTTAGGCGTATGAGTCACTGAGTGTTTGCTTTCCGAAAGCCGCTGCACCCTCCGCCCACCTTCCACACCTCTCAGAGGGATAGGCTCTTGGTGTGGCTCCAGCGGGCTCCTCTTCAGGGCGGGAGGCGTGCCATCATCCCTCAGCAAGACGGATTCATTCATTCGACAGATGTTGACCAAATAGTCAAAATCGTATGCCTGTGGGTCGACAAACATCTCTGAGCCTGGTTCTCTTCGTCTGCAGGATGGAGATACTGCCCCTACTGTACAGTGTGGGGCACGCTCCTGCACACATGGCTGGCACTCAGTGACTGGGCCATTGTCACTCGTGCTATCTCCTCTGCACCGCAGTGGGACTCCTGGGAGGTGTCTAGGTGGATGATCTTCACAGCTTGGTGGTCAAGGTTCACACAGTAAGGTCGTGTCCTGCTATATTAGCCCCTGTCTCACCAAACTGCCCTTCCCCCAGCTCCTGCCCGATCACAACAAGCCCAGTTACTCTGTGTGGGCTGGAGGGAGGGGAGGGGCAGCGACGGGGAGGACTCCTCACTCCCTCCTTGGATACAGAAGCCATAGATAAAGGGAGGACACAGTGCAGTAACGACTGGAGTCCAGCATCTCATGTCCCTTTGTACCCGAAGCCCAGGGATCACTCCCTCCCTCTGACCCTTCTGCTCTAACCCCATAACACGTCAGAGTGTAGCTGGCGTACCTCTTGGCAGGAAACCAAGTTCGACATATTTTCAGCATAGTGGTTCTTAGAGAGTGGCTGTGTGTGTGTGTGTGCGTGTGTGTGTGTGTGTGTGTGTGTGTGTGTGTGTGTATAGAGGAGACACAGCACTAACCAGCTTACTATGACTCACTGAGGCCGATGTGCCTGCTCAGGGACTGTGATCTGCCAGCAGGATGGCAAGGGGACGCTGGATTTGATTGAAGCAGGTTCCAAGGCGTCTTTCTTTCTCTGGGACAACACGCCGTGCATGCTCACAGAGAGCTGTTCACGGGCCACTCATCTCACCCACTCCCCACCCCGCCTTCTACACAACATGTGTCTCATCCCTTTCCTCTGGGCCCCAGGGGAGCCTCCTCAGGGCGGCACACAGCCCTGTCCTAGCTCACAGCTGACGGGGACCTGCCTTTCCAGATGGGAAAGCCCTCTGTCTGCAGCCACATCCCCAGTGAATATGTCCCGCTGTCTTCCTCCCGTAGCTGCCAAGGGTGCTCTCTTGACCACCAAGAAGACCGAGAGGAAGGCAAGGGCCCAGGCTGGGGTTTTCTGGCCAAGTCGACACAAATATTCCCGGTCTGGAAGAGGAACGCTGACACCCTGGTGCGGGCAGGGCCCAGCCCTTTCCTGGACCTTCCTCCGTGCTTGCCGGCCAGGGGCGGCCCCGGCTCACCTACCTCACCCGTGGACGTGGATGCTTTGCAGAAGCCTGGCCACAGGCCTTGTTCCAGCTCCCAGCCCCTGCCCCTCTTTCCCTCCATAGACGGTAGCCCGTCCACCCCAGGGCAGCCGCCTCCCACCGTCTCCCCCTGCCCACCACCTTCAGGCCTCGCTCTTCACTTCTGGCTCCGACACAAATAGTCACTTACCTGGGAAATGCAGACAGCCACGTGGGCACCCCCCCACCCCGGCTTCTCTGTCACATGTAGCTTCTCAGCTACTGGAACTAGAGTTGGGTACAAATCAGCAGAGATGGTGTCTCTGTCCCTCACGCTTTTGTGTCCAGTCCAGCAGCTGTGGAGAGAGCTTCAGGAGGTGGGGCCCGCGTGATACACTCAACCTTCCTGCCTGCTTCCCGGAGGGCAGCCTGGGAAGTCTACTGGGGCTGCCCTGTCTCGCTGCCTGAACTGATCCTGCTGCTTCCTCTGCGCCTGCCTCCCCTCCTGCCAAGGCCAGCCTCCCTCCCTCCCTTCTTCCCGCCCTCGGGAAGGTTACTCAGTCCTCCTGCAGGTGGCCCTCTCCCTCCTGCTCACTCTCATCCCTTCTTCCAGCAGAGCAGGCACTCAGTCCTTCTGTCCTGCCCCAATATGTCCATAAGCCTCTGGTCACATTGTGAGCTTCCTGGGGAAGCATGCTTTCTCTTCCTGGGAAGCAGGACGGGGTATTTTGCCTGTACCCCTACCTCCCCGTGCTAGTACCCACCTTTTGCAGCACTGTGGTTTGAGCTGGGGTGTTTCCAGAATGTTTTGCAGTCATCATCGGCTCAAAGATGCCCATGACTATTTAGCTGGGGGTGGAGTACGGGGAGATAATTTTCTCTCCTGACTCATATACAAACCAAGCCTCTCTCTCCATCTTTCAGCCTTGCTTCCCATGCAGGTTCATTCTGAAGAGAAAATTTTTAAAGAATTTTTATTGGAGCATAGTTGATTTACAATGTTGTGTTGGTTTCTGCTGCACAGAATCATATACATATACATATATCTGCTCTTTTTTTAGATTCTTTTCCCATATAGGCCATTACAGAGTATTGAGTAGAGTTCCCTGTGCTATACAGTAGGTCCTTATTTGTTAGCTATTTTACTTATAGTAGTGTGATATGTCAATCCCAATCTCCCAGTTTTATCCCTACCCTCCTCAACCCCTGGTCACCATAAGTTTGTTTTCTGCATCTGTGACTCTACTTCTGTTTTCTTTCAGCATTGCTTCCCATGCAGTTTCATTTTGAAGAGAAAATTGGCCCAGGATCAAGTCTCAGTATGTCTAGAATTGGCATCCACTCGAGTATAAGGTGCTTTTATTAGGGTGAATGCTCAGCATGTTAAAATAGGGGATGGAAGTATGGTACCTGTGATGTCCCTAGGTGGCCAAAAATACACTGCTTGACAGTAGGGTTCTGGGACTGGGTTTAAATCTTAACTCACGACTTGTGTGACCTTGGACAAGTTATTTAACTTCTCTGTGCCTTAGCTTCTTATCTATGAAATGGGAATCACGGCAGTACCCCCATCATGGGGGTCTTGGGAAGGTTAAATAAGATCATGCATGTAAAGAGCTTAGCACAGTGTCTGGAACGTAGTATGTGCCCAGAAAAGTTAGCTGCCCTCCTTGTTATTATGGATGTTCTTGTCTCTAGGGAAGACATGGCTCACGGGGCTCCTTTCAAATCCCCACTGCCTTGTCAGGGCTGCAACTCTGACAGCAATAGTGACACCTGACACATTTTTCTGAACAGTAAACTTCAGAATGCGATTGAGAGAGGTAGGTCTCTCTGCCCCTTGGCGTTTTGTAGGTGTGGCTTCAGAGGAAGGAGTCAGGCAGCAGAGAGATGCCTCTAGGTCTTTGAGTCTGCAAGTCTGGAACAGGGTTCAAAACCTGATGTCCCTGAAATAAAGTGCAGAATGCTACAGATATGTGGATATGCACTGTCTAGGCAAGAGGATCCTTAGCTATTACGCATTTCTCAAAGGGGCTGTGATCGAAAAAAGAATGAGAACCATTGGTGTTGTGCAGGGGGAGCAATAGGATAGGGAGAGTTGGTACTTAAAATATCTCCCATAGCAACACTGCTGTTCAAAATTTCCCAAGTGGCCATGTCACACAGGATGGCCTTCAGATACCTTTGGCAAGAAAGTGACTAAATTCCTCAGAGGGGCCAGAGGAGGTGAAGGCTGAAGCTGGGGTGGAAGTGTATGGGTCCCTCCCTTCTCCCAGCCTTGCGGCACCAGTGCACATGCGCTGAGCTCTTCCTTGTGCGAACACTACGCTGACACCACATGCAGCGTCTCCCTGAATCCTCTCTGCGTTCCAGTGGAGTGGCTGCTGTCAATGTTACTCCCGTCCACAGACGGAGGATGCAGAGACACAGACGGCTTAGTGCCTTTTCTAGGCTCACAGCACATGGTCACTACCGAGTGGAGCTGTGGTTCCAAGGTATCAGGGTCTGCGCTTTAACCACTGAGCACAAACTGCCCAGACACTGTCACCTCAGAGCCTGTGTGTTTGGCCTGGTTCTGCCCTCCCTTCCTCCTGGAAACCCTCAGTCCTTCCACCTGAGGCTGTGTGACATGTGCGTGTGTGGTCCCTGCAGTCCCTCCCCCAGAAGACCTTCTTTTCCCTCGGCACAGCTGCCCAAGGAGACGATGGGTCCCATAAATGCCAATTTATTATTGTCCAGCCAACACAGCTTGTCTTTCATTGTGCATTATTTCTAGAAACCCTAAGGATCAACTATATAACAAAAGCTCACACACCATGGAACTTCCGTGTTAACTTGCCCACTTTGTCTCCCCCTTGGTTTTCAAGACACCCTGCCCTGACCACCTCGCTGGTGTGGGCCAGGCGACCTCACCGAGTGAGAAATGGGATAAGGAGCAGCCTGGGTACTCCCGACAGCAAGACGTAACAGGAGCCCCTTATCCCGAGTCACCTACCCTGAGAGATCCCCAGAGCCTTCTCTGACATCCTGTGTAGTCAGACCTCCCTGACTACACATGCATAGAAAGGCTCCTTGGAGGTCAAAAATGGAGGGGGCACCACCTCATAGTAAGTGATGTCAACTACCCATAGTCCTCTTTGCTAGAATCCACCTTGGCTAAGAGATGCGCACGCACACAGGGGAGTACTCACGACAGCAAGACGTAACAGGAGCCCTTATCCCGAGTCACCTACCCTGAGAGATCCCCGGAGCCCTCTCTGACATCCCATTTTGAAGTGTCATGCACCTTTTCTGTGTATGGAACTTCATCCTAAGGAGCTGCAAGCAGGGAGCTGAGCAGGCCTCAGAACCGAATCCTGGGTCTTGCTCAGGCCCCTGGTCAACCTGCTCAGACCCAAGGGGACAGGGACCTTTTTCACTTCGACAGCACAAGCACATTCGCTATTTAATCTCCCCAGCAGTCACTTTGGGGACCACCGGGCATGAGAGTTGAAGGGAAGGCCACATCTTTTTCCTTCTTTTAAGAGCTCTTGGAATCTATATCATTTGGCCCAATCCCTTCGGTATGGAAACAAGGGAGGCATTGTTTTTGTTTGTTATTATTTGCAAGTCTACCTTCAAAATCTGGCATTTTCCTTGAGCTGTTCTGACTGGCAATGGTGAAAACTGGGGTCCCCTTGCCTGTCTGGGAAGGGGAGAAAAGAGAGATTGAGAGAGGCTTGCAGGGCACTGGGGAGAGAGAAGGGCACCTGGCCCCTGCCAGCCATGGTGCCAGAGCCCAGCAGGGCCTATGAACCACACCGACTGGACCGGCAGGGCTGAGTGACACGGGTGGAGAACAGGCCAGACTGGACCTCCGTCCTGGAGGACGCGTGGGCACCTCACTGAGTTCATGAACCGTGGACATTGGGTCTGATTATGATTCTGAGAGGACCTGAGAAACTTCCCGGTTCCATTGATGAGGCTCCAGGATCCCCTCCCCTGCAGGTTTTCCCCATGCTCTGCCACCAGCTGTCATCACAGTGATCTAGTTGAGCTGCTTTCAAACAGTGGGAACCATTGCTGAGAAACCAGTCATCCAGTCTGCTTTCTTGCCCCAGGCCTGTGTCATCCTTGAGGAAGATTAATGGAGCCACTTAAGTGGCCCATATGTGGGAGAGACTTTAAATATTTGTTGTTTTTCTCTCAGGCATCAAAATTTGTTGAGTAAGAGAATGTGTGCGGCGAGCAGAATTGTGGGTGGAACAGGAACTTGGTACATGATCTCGGGTTAGACAGACCTGGATTTGAATCCCAGGTGTATTTGTTTGACGACCTTGACCAATTTCCTTAACTTCTCTGAGCCTTAGGCTCTCTGTCTGTAGAATGGGAATAAGAATTCATTACAACTTTCATTACAGGGTTGTTGTGAAAATACCCTGAAACAATATTTGTAAAGTTTTAGCCCAGTGTCAGCCATGTAGTGGTTTTTCAATAAATTATTATTTTTATCCTAGAGCTGGTGGGAGCTTGCTGATGTCTTTACCCCATCCCTGTCCTTCCAGAATGCTTGTCCTTAATTACTCTGCCACCTGAAGGGCACCATCTTTCTGGTTCCTACTCTGGTCTCCTTGCCCCAAAGCATTCCCACTCAGAGGCCAGCCAAGCAGACTTTTTCAAGGCCAATGATGTTCTCAGAGCAGTGATGTCAGGGCTTTTCATTGTGTGTTGCACTCGCCACACGTGGTAGTCAATGCCATGGCTGGGAGGTTCGTGCTCTAGACAGGATGACAGAACATGACGGTGACTCCAAATGTCAGTACTTCCTAGAACTTTCTGCAGGATGGCACCAGGTACAAGTGAGGCAGGAGATAGATGGACCCCAGGCTGAATAGTTTCTCCCCTGTGGACAGAAACTCCATAATAGCAGAAACTCCATAAAAGCAGGATGATGGAGGAGGCTGGGCCCTGCCCAGATAAGAGATAAAAGACCACATAGTCTTCATTCTCAAAGTCAAGGAGACCTCCCTGACTACACATGCACAGAAAGGCTCCTTGGGCGTCAAAAATGGAGGGGGCACCACCTCATAGTAAGTGATGTCAACTACCCACAGTCCTCTTTGCTAGAATCCATCTTGGCTAAGAGATGCGCACGCACACAGGGGAGGATCCTGAGAAAGACCAAATACGGACTCAGAACCAGGCAAAGCAACATGATTGGTCAAAGGAAACCCAGAAGAAATGCCCCATAAAAGTGATTCAAACTACCACGAGGGCGCAACTCTCTCTCTGAGCCCACCCATGTGTCTATCCACATGTACTGTACTCTTTTTCCTCCTAATAAACACTTTACTTACTTCACTATGTTCCGTCTCTATGTGGAAATTCATTTCTACATAGCTGACAGGCCAGGGCCTTGTTACTGGCCACTGGTCCCTGGTGGTCTGGTATCTAGGATTCAGTGCTCTCATGGCTGCTGCCCGACCTCAGTCTCTGGCTGGGAGCCGAAATCCTGCTTCAAGCCAGTGCTGGCTGAGGCCACCCGAGATCAGAAGACCTTCACTTGACTGATAGCACCACCTGGCAAGGGGGAAGCCTGAACAGTGTAAGGACCGAGAATGCAGGCTCTGGAGTCAGGCTACTTGGGTTAGTTAATCCTGTTTCTACCACTTGCTGCATGACTGTGGGCAAGTTACTTAAGCTTTCTGTGCCTCAGTTTCTTGATCTGTACATTACAGTTAATAGTGTCTACCTTCCAGAGTTCTTACGGGGTTTAAGGGAGATGATGCTGTACTTGGTATCATTCTTGCTCTGCATAAAAAAAAAAAAAATAGGGATCTGTTTAAATATGATGATGGTAGGACCACACTCCCAGAGATTCTTGGGGTCACAGCAGACCCTAGAATCTGCATTTTGACAAGCCCCTGCATGACTCTGAGGCATGCTCCAGGGAGCAAGGAGGAGGAGAAATTGGCTCTGCCTGGGCTCCGGAGAAGTCTTTCCAAAAGAGATGCTTTTTGACATGGGCCCTGAAAGATGAACGTGAGTTTACCAAGCCCAGACAGGGAGGGACAGGGCCACACTACCATCAGGAATTTCACGTCACATTCCTCGCCTTGCTCTGCCCTTCTCTGTACAGGGACGGGCCTCTCAGCTCTCTGGCTCCCCCTCTGGCTCACTTGAACATTGCCACCGGGATTCTGACTTCTGCCTGCGGCTGCCACAGGGCCCCTCCTGGGCCACACCACCTACAGTGCTGGCCAGGGGTAAAAGGGGCCTTTTCTTTCCAAGGCCCCCACTGAACACACACGCGTTTCCTCGCAGGTGTCTAGCTCAGCTGCCTGAACACAGAGGTAATTCACAGGAGATGAGGAGAGGCGTTTGAGGTTTCCAGGAAAACACACCTCCCTTTCCCTTTGTCAGCTGCTGCACTGAACATAACTGGAGAGGACCTGTCTTCAGAAAGGTCTGGCGGAGGGTGTGAAGCCAAGATTCTTGAAAGAAATTTCGTTTAGGGCTCCTGGGATGCGATATTACTCGGTACGTGCGGATTCTCCGGGCCAGGGTGAGCTGAGGACTGGCCCTGCCCCCTAGCCCAGCAGTTCGCATGTCTGTCCTTTGGAAAGACTGAAATCCTCGGGCAAGTCTAGTTGGAGGGTGTGGGTGAAGGACGGATGTAAAAACATAAACAAAATTGAAAGTGGTTATGAACACATACAGGCATACTTTGCAGTTTTATGCCATCCATTTGAAAACAACAATGAGATAAGTTATGTCCTCGTACATAAAATGAATAAAAATAAAATTTAAATTTAAATCTTGCATTCAGAATAAAAAGTATCCACAATCTGCTAGTGGCTGGCCCTCACCGGGTGAAAGTGCCTTAGCTGAATCCAGTCCTCAGCCTCACAGAAACAGACACGTGATTTTGACGGGGTGGTGGGGCTGCTGAGGTGATGACTCCAGGCAGGGCTGCTCTGGAAATGAGAACTCTCAGTGTCCGGGTTCAGCTTTTCAGCCAGGTTTCTTCATCGGAGAGGAAGCAGAGAGGGTGAAGAGAATGAGAGATGGCAGACGCTCTCTGCACAGAGATTTGAAGTCATTCTTTACCAGGACAAATGGGGTAGGTGAGTATTCCAGGCAGAACAGTAAATGCCAAGGCCATGAGTTCAGATTCTGCCCAGCTTGTTTGAGGGGCAACAAAGGAACCAGTGTAGCTAAGGGAAGGAACAGCAGGAAAGGAGATCAGAGAAGCAGCGAGGGGCCGACTGTGTAAGGCCTTATAGATGATGTAGGAATTGGTTTTATTTGGAGTAAAATGGGAACTCTTCAGAGGGCTTTGGGTAGATCGGAGGTATCAATTCATTAATTTGACAAATATTTAGTACCCACCATGTTCCAATTACTGTTTTAGACTTTAGGGTTTTATCAGTGAACAAAGCAGACACAAATTCCAGCCACAAGGAACTTGTAACGCGGAAGATCTATGTTATAAAAGAAGAAAGGTCTCAAGTAATGACCGCAGTTTCCCCCTTAAGAAACTTAAAAAGGAAGATCAAAGTAAACCCAAAGTTGGTAGAATACAGGAAATGATAAAGATCAGAACAGAAATAAATAAAATGGAAAAGAAATATAATGCGGAGAAAAAACCCAGTGAAACCTAAAGCTGGTTCTTTGAGGAGATCCATAAAATTGATAATCCTCTAGTCAGACTGATCAGGTAAAAAAAAAAAAAAGAGAGACAACACCAATTAGTAATATCAGGAATGGGAGATATGACATCTCTATAGATGCTACAGATATTACAAGGATAAAAAGGGGATATTATGGACAATGTTATCCCAATAGATTTGACAAGTTAGAACAGAAAAATCCCTTGAAAGAAACACACTACTAAAGCTTACTCAAGAACAAATAGGTAATGATGATAACTCTGCATCTATTAAAGTAATTGAATTTGTAATTAAAAACAAGCACACAAACAAAAACTCCGGGTCCTGAGGCCAGGTCTTTCTACCTCCTCCTCACTTGGTCCCCAGATGCAGGAAGCTGATGGCAGCAGCAGTGGTAGACTCAGGAGGATCAGTTAGGAGGCTTTTCAGTCATCTGGATGAGAGATGATGGTGGTTTGGACCACAATGGCCACAAATGGTGAGTCAACTTCTGGGTATATTTTGAAGTTAGAGCTAACATGATTTGGTTACACACTGGATGTGGAAGTGAAAGACAGAGAAGAGTCAGGGACAACACTAGGATTTTTGGTCCAAGCAACTGGAAGGATGGAGTTGCCCTTAACTGAGTTAAGGAAGACTGTGGGAAATAGAGTTTCAGGGAGAAGATCAAGGAGTTTAGGCTTGGACAATGTTTCCAAGTGGAAACATTGAAGAGAAGATTGAATATTGGCGGTGGATTGGGTATAGGCATCTGGATTTCAAGATGGAGGACTTGGTAGAATGTAAAATTTAAGAGTTATCAATGCATGAGTTGCATTTAAAGCCACGTCATTTTAATGAGTCACCAAGGGAGTGTACAAAGGGAAGAGAAGAGGAGCCTTAGACAGATTCAATGTTAAAAAGTGTGGGAGATGAGAGGGAAACAAAGATGTCTTCAGCAAAGAGATGAAAAGAAGAGAACAAAAAGATTTGAAGGGAAATCAGAAGGATGTGATATTCTGGAGATGAAGGGAAGAAGTGATGGCCAGGAGAAGGAAGTGATCCATTATATCAAATGGTGCTGAGAGCTCATGTTAAAATGACCACTAAGAAATGACCATTTGACTTAGCCACATGGGCATCAAAAGCTGATTGGAGTAGATTTAGGAGAGGAGAGGAATTGTCAGTGAGTATAGATAGCTCCTTCAAGGAGTTTTCCTGTAAGAGGGAGCTGGGACACGGGAAGAGTATGTCTGTATGCTGAAGGAAATGACCCAGTAGAGAAAGGGAAATTGACGAGGCAGGAGCAGAAGGAATTGCTGGGGAGATGTCCTTGAGAAAGTGAGAGAGGTTGGGATCCAGGACACAAGCAGATGCTGGCCTCCACACAGTTCATCCACGGGAACAGGAGAAAAGCTAAAGGACATGGACACAGATGCAGGTGTGTGGGGAGATGTGGGGAGGGGGCACTCGAGGAAGTGTTCTTTCTAGGGCTGCTTTTTCTCCCTGCAATAGGCAGCAGGTCATTGGCTGAGATGGAGGGTGGGGGAGGAGGTGTGGGAGGCCTGAAGAGAGAGCGGTAGGAGATATTCAACTAGGAGAGTAAGAGAGTGAATGGGTCCATGATTGCCAGGCAGCATTTAAGGCCCACTTGAGGTTAGCAGTCATAAACTAATGTTAGACCGGTTGGGAAGGTTATGTACTTTCCTCCAGCCATGGTGAGCTGTGTGGGCACCAGAACGGAGTAGACTCAGAAGTGGAGTTAACCAGGGTTAGAGTTTTGCCAAACCAATACAGTGAAGCAAAGGAAGGGTGTTGAAGATGAAGAAGTATGGAAAAAAAGAAGATATGATTAATGTGATAAACCATGGAATTTAAGCCAAGTACATTAGGGAGAAAGAACATGAGGGGTGCAGAACAAGTTAAAAGGCAGAAGATCCAGCAGTCCCACTATGACGAAGGATTGTTGGTGATGGCATTTCAGGAGCAGTGAGCTAGGAAGTTGGGAGGCACTGGTCAGAGAGGAACATGCACTGAAACTGAGAAGATGGAGGGGGTGCAGTTTGTATCAGTGTCAGGCATGTGACTTAGGCCGTTTAGAGTATCTGTGTTAGGGTGGAGAATGAGACCATTGGAGGAGAAGAGACCAGGGAACTGAGAAGCCAGATACATGGGGTGTAGTCCCAAGAATGATGACATGATGGTGTGGGTGAGAGTGACAGTGAGCCACATGCTAAGATCCACATAAAGAATGAAGGAAAGTGACCTGGGGTTTGTGGGAGACTGTACCAAGGAGGGGTGGTGGGTGTTGCAGGCTGATGATTTGATCGTCAAAGCCCAGAAGTTCTTAAAAGAATGGCCTGACACAGCAAGAAGGAATGAAGACGACACCTGCCCCACCAAATGGTAGGAGGGATGTAGAAGAGAAAGATAAGTCACCCCTTGAGCAGAGGCTGCACGGAATTGCTCCAGAAGAGAGCCTGTGCTCAATGAGAGCAAAAAGGGAAAGAGAAGACAGTGAAGATACAGGATAATGTTTCTAATGGTGACATCCCACCACGCTTAAAACATCTCAGACCAAGTCTCATGCTACCTGCTCACTCCCTTCCTGCACTCCAGCCACAGTGTCTTTAGCATGTTTCTTAGACATGCCAAGTTCTTCGCAACCCCAGGGCCTTTGCATATGCTTGAAATCACACCTCTGCCCCCACCCCAATCCTTTAGATCTCATGTTGAGTATTATTTCCTCTCAGAAACCTTGCTGAACATCCTCCTTAAAACAGGGTGCTGTGCTGGTGCCACAGAAGTGATCTACACACAAATTTTCTGCTGTGAAGTAGTCCAGTCTTGTGAAGCAGATGAGGAAGTGAGCAGGTGATTTGGAGTTTGCTAAGAGCCATGATGGGGCAAACCTAGAGAGAGCACACAAGAGAAAGCCTTAACTCAGTCACAGTAGTGGTGGGGGGATTCAGAAAATGACTAAACAGAGGCCTAAAGGATGAATAGGAGTTAGTTGAGAGAGGGTGGGAGGCTATTGAGAGAACGTAGGGAGCTGGGAGCCCTTCTGATGGCTGAGTTAGAGGAGGTGAGAGGGGCTGATGCTGTAGAGATGAGGATGCAGGGCCTGTGGGTCATGCTAAGGAGCTTGGGCTCCACTGAAGGATGATTATTTTGTCTTTAGAAGGTATATAATTCTTTTGCTGAACAATTATGAGCAGAAACAGAACATGATCAAACTGGGCCCCCATTGTGTCTGGCCCCAAAACAAGTGCAGAGCTGGCACTCCAGAGCCAGATGACTCCAACCTTCTGGGGGCACAAAACAAGGCCTAGAGCTGTCTGGAGAAAAACATTTGGCTGGAATCCTGCAATCACCAGAGCTACAGAATGTCCTAGACCCTAGACTATTGGCCTCCCACCCACCACCCAGACTATTTTATTAACCAGCTTTACAATAGTTACACCTTCTCCATTTGATTCCAGTGCCACATCTTGACCTGCCTTGCACCTGTTATCAGTAGAATCTGCTACAGGCCCTGGTGTGCAGGAATACTGGGTTCCTTTGTTTTCTCATTGTGGTTGGAATGCGTATCTCTCTACTTCTGGATCTATGTCAAGGTCCTCAAGTCCTTCACAGGACCAAGGGGTCTGGTTCTTGGGCATTTGTCTCCACGGGTTACCATGGAGACACCTGGGGCTCTTACAGCAGGGAGCTCATAGGTCTGCAGGCTCAGGGATGCTTCTCTGCCCTCCTCGGGGCCTGGAAGTTCTTTGCAGGCTGGAAGGGCAGCACATCCTGGCACTGCAGCCACTTCCCTCTGGGGCCTTGATACGTCCCTGGGGCGCTGCAGGGCCAGGCTGGGAGTGGTGGTTTGAAGCCCTCACCCCACCGGGCCAGGAGAACTCTGCAGAGGGGAGAAACCCCCTCTGCCTTTTGCTTCCCCTGGCTACCTGGCTTCTTCCCTCAAACCCAGGCCTCCCTCGTGTACTTTCACAATAGTCCTGGAGGCCCTTAAAACCCAGAATCTCATTTTAACAACTGAAAAACTAGTTTCCCTTTCTCGTAATCTTTAAATCTGCCCAGAAATTGAGGGGAAATGTTTGCATTCCATCCTTTAGCGGCAGTCAAGAAGTGGATTAAGAATAAAACAATTCAGTTTCTATATTCAAATATCCTATCTTGCTAGTCCTGTTGCCTGGAATCTCCTTTCCCATTTTTCACCCTCAGCTCAGACGTCGCCTCAGATAGAAATTATCCGTATTCATGAGTCGCCCTTACTTCTCAATCCCTCTGCATTACTTTCCTCCGTGTGGCCAGCCCACACCTGGCTCATATCAGGTGTGTGCTAAACTGAACCGAATTCAGGGCAAGATGGTGGATCCGCAGGATCTGCCTGTTGACTGGTGGTTGCCCAGGGAAGGTGGGCTTAGATAAGAGGCACCAGAAGAGGTGCAAGACTCGGGGACACCTATAGTTCTCAGAATAGGACAGTCAAAGGCAGAACAGGAAATGGAGGGCAGGGCCACGCCCCCTGGCTTCCCACCTCTATTTGCATCAGCCCTCTGAGAACGGGAGACGTTTCTAGCATCGACCAGCAGGTGGCAGCCTTGCTCCTCAGATGAGGGACTCCTTTCCCCAGGATAGGCTAGGATGGCTTCTTGCTGTGGGAGATGGTCCCCAGGAGGCCTTCTCAAGGCCAGTCTCAGAGTGATTTGAGGCGCAGACAAGGCCAGTATGCCAGCTGCTCTACACGCAGTTGGATCTGTAACTATTTGTGGATCCAACTTTTTCTAATTCCAAGACTCCTTAGATCTAGAGTTTGTGCATACTTATTTAAAAAAAAAAAAAAAAGATGCACAGGTCTCACCCAGAACCACTGAATCAGAATCTCCTGGATGGTCCCTGGGAAGCCCCAGATGATTTTGATGTAAGCAGGCCAAATTCTTATTTGCCTGATTTGATTCCATAGGCCAGCCTTTCAGACACAAAGTTGACTTTATCGATGAAGAAAGCCTAGCACAGCTCTGCCTACAGCCCACCGCTCTGCCAGAGGCACGAACTTCATCGGCGAAGGCTGAGCAGGTGTCTCCAGGAGATGGCTGCTGGGCGCCAGGCACAGCCTCATCCTCCCACAGCATCCTCCTCTCTCCTTGTTCCTATACCAGCCTTGGCTCGGGCTGCAGCCAGAACACAACCCATGCCCACCGCCAGCTGAGCTTTAACCCCACCGCAGGGCTTGCTGATGAGTCTGCAGAAGCAAACGGTTTAGTAAGCAGCTCCATCACCTCTCAGGCAGGCACTATTTCCAGCAGCACCCCATGAAACTGAGGCCCATGGAGGGCGTCCTGGTGTTGATCGGGGGCCCCAGTTGGCAGGGCTACCCATGCCTGGAAAAGCCGGGCTGGGGGGCTGACTGTGGGTCTTCCCAGCAGGGGGACCACATTACCGCTGCTGTCCCTTCCTGCAGCCTTCCCCAGTCCCTGCCCCCAGATGGCCCTGGGCACAAAGCTGCCAATGTGGGGAAAGCCTGGAGGAGGGGAGCCCAGGTGCTAAGCAGCCAACCTGAAGGAGCTGGCCTGGTGGGGGTCCGCCCTGATGGCTCCCCACGTAGCCATCACCACTTCCTGTCTCCATGCCGTGTCTACTCTCTCCCTCCACCTCTTCCTGGACTGGCCCCTGCCATCCAAATCCTATGTGTTTCAGAAAGTCACTTTCAGATGCCACTTGTGAGGCCCCTGCACTGTCTTCCCTGCGGTCGGTGCAGCATCTTCCTCCTCCACCTCCTGTAGCACATTCTCTGACGCTCCCTCATGGCGCCATGTGAGAGCATCCCTTCTGTATATACATCTTCCCAACTGCATCGGAAACAGGGGGTGGTGGTACCGTGTGAGGTCTGCCCCTAGGCCCTAGTGCAGGGTCTGGGCAGGACCTGACAAGAGGAGGTTCACAGGAAGTGATAAAGAAATCCAGAAAAGAGGTGTGGTTGTTAACTCTTGCAAATGCATAAGGATGCTGGAGAAGATGGTGGCAATCTGGAGTCGACAAGGAAGGTTTCATTGTGGAGGTGGGAATGGATCTGGGCTCTGAAGGAGGGGTTAGGTGATTAGGTGAAAAGGTCACCAGCATGTTATGAGATCTTTCTTCTTAAGTCAATGCTGAAATATTCAGGGTGGGAGGAAAGTGGCCCATGGTGGCCATGGACCAATCAACGATCAACAGGTGATCTTGTTGATGCTCCTGGTCAATGCCCAGTACAACTTTCTGGAATATGTGGAACTACCCAGGATTGAGGAGTACATGGAGAGCCACGCCCTGGCTTCCTCCCTGGACCCAGCTCACACTTAGAAAGGAACATCAAACACAAAAGCAGAGAGGGCTGGAGACAGATATGCTGTCAGAGTGGGCACGGCACCCCCAAACCCAGTCCTTGGGCTTATGGTGTGGCCATGCTTGACACCAGCCCAGCAAAGCCACATCCTAAAATCAAAGAGGGAACAGCCTGAGAGGTGGAATGCATGTCTTTGGGGACTTCTGTGCTCTCAAGGACCTCCCCCACCTTCTCCCCTGACCCGGAGGTATGTGTTGTGAGACTTTGCGTGCTTCCCCTCTTCAGTGAAAAGTTTGGGGTCTTTGCTTAACGAGGGTCAGGGTGTTTGGAGGGGACAGCAGGCAGGATGGAGGAAGGGGGCCCCCAGGATGGGTAAAACCATGTTCTCCAGCTTTTTCGCTCCTCCCAGAATGTATCACCCAAGCTCACCATCCTCCCTTCTGAGTTTGTCTAAGACAAAGAAAGGTTCCACCAGGGAGTCCCCTCTCGGCCACCCCATGGGCCCCTGAGAGTGGGTGTGGATGCTGTGGTCCAGGTGGGGAGCTGCAGGCCCATGACATGATCAGCACCCCACCCTCCCCCTCCACGGCTTGCCCAGCCTCACCCCTGTTGTCTGGGAAAGCAACACCCAAGGACAGAGCGTGCCTTGCGTTCCCCTAGGAGAATGCGCTCTTTCTCTACTATCTGATGGAGCTCTGGCCAAAAAGGGTACATCTCCCTGCCTTCCTTTCTTCCTCCTTGAGGGCCTCCCTGTAACCTTTATCAGGCCACATTGCTGAGCTCAGAAAAACAGACAAGTTATGTCCATGTGGGAGCAGGCTTCTCCCTTGTGGCATCCTGTAGATCTGGCCACCTGTGGCCGCCCCAGCTTTGAGCCCCAGGCTGGCCCTGGGCCACACCCCTCCTCCTCTGCTTCAGGCTGGCTTGCCGCCTCCCATGAGCCACTCAGGTAAAAAGGAGGGCAACCACAAGAGGAAAACAATCACTTTTGTCGCCCTAGGCGGAGGTCCCCGCCCAGGGCAGAGTAAAGCTGGAGCATTACTTGCAGTCCACAGAAGCCAGCCCTGTCCCTGGGCAGCAGGAAGAGGCTGCACGGAGATGCTGGGACAGGGAAGGCGAAGCATCCCGGAGCCCAGCCTGGGGCATCCTGACTTGCCATTTCTGATGTCAGCATCTTCCTATGCCCTTTCATGGGGTCAGAACCAGGAAAGGCGGAGGTAATGAGATCCAAATGATGCTGGGTGAATTTTATGGAAGATGAGTGTTGAGCCCATTTCACTGACCAGTGCTTATCGGTAAACAAGCTGCAGCTCTTCCCTCCTGGCTCATCCCAAACACACTCTCCCTTCTCTGCATCCATAGCTGTGATTCAGTTCTTCATTTTAAGCCATGTGATTTGTCTATGGGTCTGTCCTCCCCACTGGGAAGCCCTGGGTCCCCTGTCTCTGACAGCGAGTGCAATGCTTGCCCCTCGTGGGCACTCAGTGGACATTTTTCGAGGAAATGAATGAACACTTAGGTTCCATATAGCCCCAGTGGCTCTGAGGACAGAGCAGCTGCTGAACTTGGGGTGCTGATTTGGGTGCTCCTCTGAAAGTGAGGGGAGGGATGCTGCGGCAGGAGGTTGTGTCCTCTGAGTCGCTAACCTTGTAAGAACAGGACCATCCTCAGGTGGGTAAACCAGCCTGGTTCTGTCTGCACATCTGTGCTGCCTCCTTCCTTTGACCATTCCTCCTGGGCAGCACGTCCGGGTCTCATTTAGTTTTGAACTCTAGCACAGAGCCTGGTCATCCCAGGCGCCTAGCAAATGCCCATTAGATGAAGCATGTTCTCGCCTGCATCTGTGCCCGGGCGCCGTCGACACCCATCGTGGCTGTAAGGCGGCTGTTTGAGCACCGTATTGTCCCACCCCTTCCCTGCACATCCTGGGACAGGAGCCCCAGTGATGGGTTCTCTTCCGCTTCCCTCCCCCAACATCTGCCCCAGAGCCTGCTGTGGCTCCCTGGGCCCCTGAAGGCCTGGCAAACCCCTCGCATAAAGAGACAGTATTTGTAAGATGCTCTGATGGGTAGAGGAAAGACAACACGTTCTATTTGATAGAGGCTTGAGAAATTCTCAGGAGAAAAATGAGCTGGCTCCTCATATTTGACCCAAACTGCCCAGAATGTTGTATCCTCCCCTCCTCTCCCTCACTTTCCTTCACAAGCCGCAGAGGATGGAGTATCAAGCCCATCACGCTAACCAAGGCCTTTTGGTCATTGAAGGACCTGGCGCGCATGCCAGAAAAATACATCTCCTCCTCTCCTGCCAGGAGCCCAGATCCCCTCAGAGAAGCCTGCTGGCTCTGCAGATGTTGGATTCTGAAACTGCATCTTACACTTGGTATCCTGAAACCCACTGAAGAAGCAGGGACCACGTCTGACTCAGGAATGGACTCGTGTAAGTAAAAGAAAATCTCCCAGGCCAGCCATAGCAGACACTCATGGTTTCCTGCTCTAACTAGTCCTGAGTATTTGCTTAAATGAGCTCTGGGTGACATGCCTGAAACCTCAGACAACGGTCACACACACTCACACCTGCTCTAAGCCCTGTGCTCTCGGCTACACACACAGCACCTGTGGTGCAGACACACCTAATGAATGGGCCTTCTAGCCTCGGGGAGTAGAACGTGGGCCTGCTGAGCATGAATCATATCAAGAGAGAGGGGAGCCTGAGAACTGTAACAGCCCACGAGAAAGATGACGGCCTGAGTAGGGACAAAATCACCCATAGGGTCAGATCCCAAATGATGTGGGAACATGGAATGCATGAAAACCCCAAGTGGAAGCTGAAAGCCCAGCTGGATCCCAACTTGTCTGTCTAGGCAAGAAGCCCATTGTCCAGTCCATTATCCCAGTAGCAAGCAGCAGAAGTAACAATAATTACCAAGACCAAAACCAAACCAAACCAGGGACTTCCCTGGCAGTCCAGAGGTTAAGACTTTGTGCTACCATTGCAGGGGGCACAGGTTCGATCCCTGGTTGGGGAACAAAGATCCTGCATGCAGTGCGGTGCAACCAGAAAAGAAAAAAAAAAGTTTGGGGCTTCCCTGGTGGCACAGTGGTTAAGAATCTGTCTGCCAATGCAGGGGACACGGGTTCAATCCCTGGTCCGGGAAGACCCCACATGCCACGGAGCAACTAAGCCCACACGCCACAACTACTTAGCCTGTGCTCTAGAGCCTGCGAGCCACAACAACTGAAGCCCGCGCGCCTAGAGCCCGTGCTCCGCAACAAGAGAAGCCACCACAATGAGAAGCCCGTGCACCACAACGAAGAGTAGCCCCCTCTTGCAGCAACTAGAGAAAGCCTGCGCCCAGCAACAAAGACCCAACGCAGCCATAAACAAACCAACAAATAAATAAATAATTTTTAAAAACAAGCTTCATTCCTGATAGACAGTCCAAGAGAGAAAGGAAAGGAAGCATCAGAAGGCACGTTGAATGCTAAAAAAGACTTTCTATCATTTGAACATAGCAAAACCAAACCAAACTTTGTCAGTTTCCATGTTGGTTTGATGGGGGAGTGCTCAGAGTTAGTCGAGTTAGGCAAGAGCCTGCTCTGCCCGGGGCGATGTATCCCTCTGGCCACCTGCCATGCCCCTGTGCTCCAGTCTGCTCAGGGATAATAAGATTTTTGTTCTCGAAGATCGGAACATGTAGTAGCCCAAATGCGATGACTTCTGTGGACATCAGCCCTCCAAGTGACATTAGTGCAGTAGAGCGTTTCCTGCTCAAAGCCCCCTGCCTGTCCCACAGTATCCCATCTCCCTGGAATTCAATCCTGGATTCATACTCAGCTAACTCATTTAAGTGCCACTAAATGCTGGGAATGGTAATAGGCCTTTTCATGTTAGGCCTCATAACAACCCTACAAGGGGCATATTTTCCTTTTATAAACCCAGAAATTGAAACTGATTGCTTCCGCCACTTGCCTAAGATCACAAAGCTAAGTGGTCTTCCGATTCCTAACACAGTGTTTTGCTACCACACAAAAGCCTCCTCCTTCTTGTTTGAACCTGGAATGGTGCCATTTGCCCTCTATAAGTCCCTCAGCAGGGAGACAAGGCAGGAAGAGGCGGGGCAAGGTACAGTCAGAGCCTTGGCATGGACCCTTTCCTCCACGTGCCCTCCTCCTCCTCCCGTGGAAACTGACTGTCATGTTCCCTGGGGGTCTCCCATGGTGGTCAACAACATGAAATCAGGAGCCAGACTGCCTGGGTTTAAATCCCATGCACTGCCACGACGACCCATGTGACATCAGAAAAGATATGTCCCCTCTCTGGACCTCAGTTCCCTCATCTACAAAGTGGAATTATAGTAGCACCACCTCATAGTGTTTGTTTTAAGATGAACTGAGTTGATTTGTGTAAAGTATGTAGGACAGTGGTTAGCACTTAGTAAACGGTCCATGTCTATTATTGCTATTAATCACAGTTACTTTCAATACTTCATATTACTTCCAAACAGGGCAAATTGGTTGCCTTACTCCCCTTTTATGTAGAAAACAAAATACAAACAACTGAAGCTAAACAGCCAATAGGTGCTCTAAACTCAGGGTCCCAGGCTGCATCTCTTGCTGAGCTGAGATCTCTGAAGCTCCCCCTGGGAGCCTTCTTATGCCCAAGAGGTACCAGAGCACCTGGACTGGGCCTTCTAGGAATTCATGGGTTTCTCTGGCTAAGGAGTGAAGCCTGGTTTCACGTTCTCCCTACCACCAGCTCTGCGCTCACTCACCCACCTGTCCTGGGGATGCTCCGGCTGTTGCTTCAGCATAAAGCCTGCACGAAGAGCCCCTTGGGGGTCGGGGCTGCCAGCAACTTCTTGCTGCCTTGCACGTAGGACGGACGAGTGCCTGCCTCTTGGCCTTGGCCTGGCCCTGAGGGCCCAGTGCGAAGTTCCTTACGTGGCCTGGAGCTTGTTCCAGGCTTCCTAACAGGAAGAACCAAACGCTGGCTCCTCCCTGAATCCTCACGTTCTTCTTATTCTCCTCTTTCTTTTAATAGGATCCAGGTGGCCCCTTACTCAAACCAACTGCTTAGAGAGCTGCCTCCACCTTTCATTTCTTTTGACAGTTTTCTTTCCCAGAAGGTAGGATGGGGAACATGATGAGGGAAAGTGTGACGTGGACCTCACTGAGATGGAGAAGAATTGCTTGTAAAACAGCAGCAATGGGGTTATGGGGGGAATGTACCCATTTCCCTGTGAAGCTTGTGTTGGCTGAGGAGAGGAACCCATGCTACAGGCTCAATGCATTTTTCCAGACTGTAGGGAGAAGGTTTCAATAGACTCATGAGGAAACACAGATATGATTTGTTTTAGTTAAGATGATCCTAGCTATTGTAATATACAAATTCTCAAATCTCAGTGGCTTAACATGATACAAGTTTATTTTGTACTCCCACAAAATCTGATGGGGAAAGGGCTCACTCAGGCAGCCAGGCTGGCAGAGACACTGCCCATTTAACATGTGGCTTCTGAAGTGAGCTGGATTGGAGACATCCAGCTGCAGATGGGAAGAGGGCCGTGGAGAGCCAGGGAGGAGGCCTTTTTGGATCAGCCCTGCAAGCGGTATTTATCATGTCTGCCTTCATGACATTGGCCGGAACTCAACCCCTGGGTTCCCTGTCTGAAGCGGGGCTGAGAAATGTAGTCCATGCTGGAGAGCCCCTCCCAGCACCAACTCCACACTGTGGACAGAGAACATGACTCTGGTGGAACCAGAATGGGAATTCTAGAATGAGAGTCTACCATTGAGATCTCAGCTACTCCTGAGATGGAAGGAGAGATGGAGGGATCTAAAAGGGCCACCTTAATAAACATGGGGCAGTAAATAAAAAGGCAGAAGTGGCTACCCAGGAAGCTCTCAGATGAGCTCAGTGTTAAGAAAGAACATGTATAAAAGAAAAGTGGCTGTTGACCAATAACAACATAAACTATAAAAGACTGGTATGGCACCCTAAGAGTCATGTCAGGAATGCAAGCTATCTGAAAAATGTTAACACAGATTTTTAAAGCTTTTTAAAGCATTGTTTGAGCAGACAAGCACAGGAGACTTAGCTCTGTCCCTAGTGGTGGGTGATCGGGTGTTCCTGAGGGTCAGAAAAACATTCCTACCCATCTATTTTGCTTCCAGCTTCTTTGTCAAAGTGAATGATTTCAAGACCAAAAAGAGCAGAAGACACCGACATCCTCAAAGAATGAAGAGTGTGCACGAGTGAAACTTACTCCTCAAGTTAACTGACATATCCTGGCCTGAGTACATTACATTCCAAAATTCTGAAAAAAATTCAAGAAGGGATTGCTGTAGCTTCAGGAGAATAGTTAACTAGACTGCCTGGGTTTGAATCTTGGCTCTGTCACTTGCTAGCTGTATGACCTTGGGGAAGTTACCCAATCAATCTGTCTTAGTTTTTCCACCTGTTAAATGGGTAAAACAATAATACTTACTTCATAGGATTGCTGAAGGATGAAAGGATAAGATTCTATTTATTCTTTTTTTTTTTTTTTTTTTTCGCGGTACGCGGGCCTCTCACTGTTGTGGCCTCTCCCACTGCGGAGCACAGGCTCCGGACGCACAGGCTCAGCGGCCATGGCTCACGGGCCCAGCCGCTCCACGGCATGTGGGATCTTCCCAGACTGGGGCACAAACCCGTGTCCCCTGCATCGGCAGGCGGACTCTCTACCACTGTGCCACCAAGGAAGCCCTCTATTTATTCTTAAGACTCAGCCTGGCACCTATTCAGTGCTCAAAAACCATTAGCTGATGCTGCTATTACTACAGTATATGGCTGATCTGATATGAAACATTGGCTAGGAAACATCATGGCAATCAGAGAAAAGTTTAGAAGACAGAGATAAACAAATACATTCCAATTTTGAAAATAAAAGAAATGAATTTTCTCAATGCTATCAGTGCCAGGCAAAATTTCTGACTGTACTGTTATTCAATAATTATTATTACATACCTACTATGTGTTGGGCCCTGGAAATATAGCAGTGAACAAAATAAACAGAAATCCATGCCCTCTTCAGTGTAGTAGGTCTAGTAGGAGAGACATATAATTTTAAAAAATAAGTAAATATACAACATGTTGGTTGCTGATATGTGGTGTGGAGAGAAAAAAAGTGGGGAAAGAAGATACAGGGTGTTAGAGGGAGAGGGTTTCAATATTAAAGAGGAGAGTCAGGCAAGGTCTTGGACACAAGAAGACCTTTAGTAAAACCTGAAGATGTGTCACCCTCTGGAGACTCACGGTGCTGAGTCTGGAGATGAAGGAGGAGGCCAAAGTTGGAGAAGTACATCCATGAGAATGGATGTACCTCTCCCTGGTGGCGCAGTGGTTAAGCATCCGCCTGCCAATGCAGGGGAGATGGGTTTAAACCCTGGTCCAGGAAGATCCCACATGCCGCAGAGCAACTAAGCCTGTGAGCCACAACTACTGAGCCTGCGCTCTAGAGCCCGCGAACCGCAACTACTGAGAACTCATGCCACAACTACTGAAGTCCGCGCGCCTAGAGCCCGTGCTCTGCAGCAAGAGAAGCCACTGCATTGGGAAGCCCGCGCACCACAACAAAGAGTAGCCCCTGCTCACCGCAACCAGAGAAAAACCCACGCATAACAACAAAGACCCAACGCAGCCAAAAATAAATAAATTCATTAAAAAAAAAAAAACCAAAAAGCAAGAGACTAAAACCTAGAAAAGAGAGGAAGTCCTAAGGACTGAGCTGGAGCACATCTCAATGTTGAATGTTGAGAAGAGGAGGGGGAAGCAGCACAGGGAGACCCAAAAGGAGCAGCCAGTGAGGTTGGAGCACAACTAGGAGAGGGTAGTATCTTGAAGGCCAGTGAAGACAAGGTTTTCAGGAGGGAGGGACTGACTGTGTCAACAACTGCCAAGCGGTCAAGTAAGATGAAGACTGAAAAATGGCCATTGGAACAGCTGGCTAAAAGGATTGTCAGTGGACCCTAGGAAAGAAAGTAGTGATAACTAGAATTCAAGATCGGTCCACCAAGAACAGGTTTTGCCAGATGACTCACATTCTTTTATTTAGAACATATCTCTGGACAGTGCAATAGTTTGCCCAGATTTCAACATGGTGTTTGAAAAAAAGACTCTTCTGGTATTTTTGAACATGATGGCAAAACATGGGCTTGTGACACAGTTTTATTACTTGAATTTATAAACGGCATGTTCTACCCTCTCTCTCCTTGGCCTGTTCAAAAATTCTATCACAGACTCGAATGAAAACATCATTGAAATGATAGTCCAGTGTGCAGACGTTGCAAAGCTAGGAAAGATAGAAATATATTGACAGAACACATAGGATCCCAAATAAGTCTGTTGGACTAGATAAATGGGCAGAGTTAACAAAGTAACGTATAACAAGAATGAATGGGAATTCCTGCATTTTGGTAGCAAGGACTGAACACCTCAATATCAGATAAGGAACCAGTGTTAGGCTGTAGTAAGTGAGAAAGCAACCCCAGAATTTAATGCTGATAATAAGCTCCACATGAAGCAAGATAGCGATATGTTACCAAAACCTATTGTCATCCTAGAAGGGTGGTATCTACAATAATTAGTTATCTTATGGCATCTCTGCTGGTCAATCCACACCTACAGTATTTTGTTCCATTCTGGCATCATGCTTAAAGAGGGAAATTGACATAGCAGGGCGCATAGAGACGAGAAAAGCAGGACCCACGAAAACCACGACAGCTTCCCTGCCGGTTCTCCACACCGCTCTCAGGGTGGTTTCCCTTGAACACACGTAGGATCACAACACTCATTTATTTAACATCTTCAGAGTTCTTTCTCCCATTACCTACAGAATAAAACCTAAGACTTTCCACATTCTCACCCTATCTCTGCAGCTCCATTCCCTCTATTCTTTCAGTGGGCTTGATGCTCTGGCCCCCTGTCCCCCTAAGCTTACCAAGCTGGTTCTCACTTCCTGCTTTCTCTCATTTCATGCCCTCCCGCAGGCTCCTAAAGCACCTATTTTTTCCCCTGTGTTCTTGCCTTAACTCACTATGTCATTGTTGCCTTTTTTCCTACTGATATCCCAAACTAGACTGTAAGCTACCTCAGGGCAGTACTTCTTTTTTCCCTCTTATTTTCTTACTTAGAGCAGATCTTGCCACAAAGCAGGTATTCAGTAAATATGAGGTAAATGAATGAAAGGGGAAATAAATGAATCAGTGCTGGTTCCTCTGACTAGAATGCCCTCCTTTTCCATTTGTCCATCTGGGAAATCTCATTCATGTCCAAAGCAGCCAGCTCAGGCAACAGGCATCCTGAGAATCCTTCCTGCTGCTGCAGGTGCTCCCTTCCTGTAGCACTTGCCACGTGGCACCACAGAGCACTCAGGGCCTTGGACTTATGTGCCTACCTGGTCGCTCTATCTTGTTCCTCTTCATATGCTCAGGACAGTGGCTGGCCACATACCTGTGTCTGATGTCATATCTTATGAGGAATGACTATAGCAACTGAGATTGTAGAGCACAGAGAAAGGAGAAATAGGATTATTTTAATTAGGAGATTTAAAAAAATAGATGGCTGTTTGGCCTTGGTGTTGCAGTGGTAACTCACATCTATGAGGGGTAAAGTGGATAGCTCTCCAGTCTCTTCCAACTCTGGGTCTTTGTGACTCTTGAGCTCTGAAATTCAACAGAGTTGTCTTATCACTGAATTGATATGATAGTCTTGCTTCAGGCTAAGTGGCCCCAGGAAAGGGCTTGGAAGAAGTATGGCCCCCTTTGCAGCAGGTAGATTGTGGTATGAGAATAAGTGAGATGGTCACCGTCTGGGGCAGCAGAGAGGTCAAGGGAGAAGTTTCTAATCTCTCCCTGGCCTTATGGGAAGAAAGCTTCCCTGGTCCCACAGGGGTTGGGGCTGATGGAGCAGCTCGTTACAGCCTGCTCCAGCAGGCTCACTCCAAAGCCAGGCTCACTCCAAAGCCAGTCTGGCCACTGCACCACAGACCTTTGTCTCCCTGCATTTGGGGTGTGGAGACACAGCCTTGTGCCAAGGCCCCAATTCATTCGGGCTCAGGGCAGGTCTGAATTCTCACAGAGATCTAGCAGGAGGTCATCAGTGTGGGAAGGGAAAGGTCATGGCAAGACTGAATGCCCCTGTGACCCTCAGATGCAGGGCCACTTTGGCCCTGGGATATGGGTGGAGGGAGGGGTGGGAGGTCAGAGGGGATATATCCACAGAACCTCTCTGCCAGCATTCTTTAGCCACGAGATGAGATTTCCAGGAAACCTGTGGGTCAGCATAGCAAGAGCCTGGCCTCAGCTTTCAGGCCATTAATAAAGGTTCAGAGGACATGGTACCTTGTTCTCAAAGGCTCAGCTTCCTGGAAAGGGCATGCAGAAGACTGTTCCCTCTGTATTGAGCCTGCTTGGGTCTGCCAGGTGTCTACAGGTCTGCACTCTGAGAGTGGGATAAGAACCAGGCTGGCCGACAGGGAGCATTTCTAGGTTTTTCCTAAGAATAGAAGTGATAAGATAACGGCACTCAGGTTTTCTGTTCCATTCATCTTATCAAAGGGACAAAGTTTGTAAGTGCAGCGCTCACGTTTACAACCACCTGAGATGACATTTGACGGTTTCAGTGTCCCTCTGAAATGTTCCCCTTGCTTGACTCTCCCTACCTGTTCTCCCCGTCCCTAAACACCACACCACCTCCCCTCAATCCCATCACCAGAATCTCAGAAAACAATTCAACTCACAATAAACTAGTGAAACTCTTAAGCTGAGTTCCCTTCTTTGTCTTTGCAGTGAATTGGGGGGCCCTAGTGGCCCCTAAAACTTGCATCAGTAACTTGCTTCTGCCCTGTCACACTCAGCAGCAGGTCCCAGCTCGCTCGGACAAGGACTGGCCTGACCCCACTGTGGACCCTGGGCTGGAACTGGCCTGTGTGAAGGCGGAGAACGGTGCCCTCCCCTCTCAATTCTGGGAGGCTGCTATTCTAGGGAGAAATACAGATCTGGTAGACTATTTTTGAAAAGCAGTTAAAAACAATTTGTAACTGTAAGCACCTACCCAGAGAGTTGCTTGGATCTTTACAAAAACAACATCTGGGACTTCCCTGGTGGTCCAGTGGTTAAGAATCTGCCTTCCAATGCAGGGGACACAGGTTCAATCCCTGATCAGGGAACTAAGATCCCACATGCCGCGGGGCAACTAAGCCCGTGTGCCGCAACTACTGAGCCCACATGCCACATCAAAAGATCCCGCATGCCACAAAGAAGATCCTGTGTGCCACAACTAAGACCCAACACAGCCAAATAAATAAATTAATTAATTAAAAAATAAATAAATAAAACATCATTTTAAAAAATCTGTTGATTGTAGCTCAGTGCCTGTCACACAGAATCCATTCAATCAACATTTGGCAGATGTCACTTGAATTTGTTCTATCGACAATAATTTAATGAACAACAAACATTAGTTCTGGATACTGAGGGAGAAATAAAGAACAATGTCAAGTTCCAGTCCTCTGCTGTCCTACAATCCTGTGGGGGAAGAAAGACATGTATTTGAAGAGTAAAATCCCACTGCAAGGCAATCTATGACTAGGGCACATCTGTGCATTGCGGTCCTGCAGGCTATAAGAGCTGAGGGATGTTTTGCTTGGCTCAGCTCACCAAGTTGGCTGGGTCCTACCCAGTGTGCCCTGGGGCCATCTACAGCAGCTATGCAGGGCCGTGACTTCATCCTGTGGAAGGAGATGACCACATCCTCCTCTCTCTGGATGTTAAGGTCCAATTCTCCCAGCTCTAATTTGGCTGGAAACACTGTATAAACATCAGAGATGATGTCATAGGGGAGGATTACAGAGGATATGTTGGTGTTACATTATTTAATTTTGTCAGTGAGCATGATAAAGGTAATGGATTGGAATTGCTATAATGAGTGTTTTTGATGTTTGCCACGAGGAAATTGTTAAGGAAGGAAGATTGCCAAGGGTCATGAAGAGGAATCCAAAGCAAAATCAAGACTAGAAAGTTCTCCCCTTTCAGATCTTTCTGCTGCCTCTGTACCAGTTCATTCTGGAAATCACAGCATGACCAGACCAGTGGGCAAGCCTCATCCCTGAGTGAATCTCTTACCCGCTCCAGACAGATGGGACATCATACCTTCAGCTTCCCACTCATGAGCAGACTGGCAGTGTGTGCCCTTCTTAGCTGACCTCTGCATGGTCAGTCTACCACCTGTCAATTGTGTTTTCTCTTCCGTCTAGTTCTGGGCTCCCTGGAAGAAGATACTCATACAAGTATCTGTGGTGTTACTCTGATAGTTTCTACTGTTTGCAAGATGGCACTGTTCTGGCCTTTACTTAATTTCTCTGGTTCTTGACACAATTTATACATTTATGTAGCTGACCAATCTCCCCAACCATATTCCTGGGTTCCCCTTTTCCCTGGCCCATCTTGACCATGTTCAGGTGGGGTCTTTGTGTTTGCAAGTCATCTATGACAGCCTCCTACGCCACCCTCTTCTTCATACCTTGCCCTCCAGCCAGACTTCTGCAGACCAGAAATGGAGGAATTGGTGGTTATTCTGGCCTGCAAATTCTCCAGCTGTTTTTCCTCTCTTTTTAAAGGCTGGTCACCCTGCGATGCCCACGTGTTTATAGGTGTCTAGCCCACTTGGAACCTGGTTTTGAGCCACATCACTCTTCTGTCCTTATACTCCATGGGGTGAGGGATACAGTCTCTCTGGTTGTGCTCTCCCGTACCCAGCACAGCACAGGGATACTCTAGGTCCTCAATAACTATTTGATGAGCTAATTAATCGATAACCTAGTCTTCCAAGATTCTCACTTCTACCAGCAGAATGCCTCTTGCTTAACTCCATAGGGCCAAGAAAGTGAAGTCCAGATGTCCTCTCCTGACCCTCTCCCCCTGTCCACCACCTCCTTCCCAGTCCATAAGGAATTTCAGTCTGATCCCCCTTGCAGAACAAATCTATGCTAAAGGCAGAATTTTCTTTGAGGTCACAAGAAAGAATTTCAACATCAGCTGAAAATAAGCCTCCCAGGTCCTTTGTGATTTCAGTATTTGGCCCTTTGAACTTGTTGCTCACCTTCAGGCCTGGAAATCTCACTCTTTCATCTCTTTCCAAGACTGGTATTTTTCAGGTGAATTGGTAGGGGGTAGAGGGCAGATATGGGAAGGTGGGATGTGGCTTGAAGGAAGGTAAGGGATATTTTAGTTATAAATGGTCTTTGGCACCACTTTGATTTTCAGATGTCTTTGATTTCTCATCCGATAGATTTTCAGTGTTGTTCCCAAACGTCATTAGCCTTTTCCCCAGTTGCAAACATGTCAGCTGGCTGTGCCTATCCCTGAGGCATGAGAGCGGGTGGAGGCAGACACACAGTCCAGCGGGTGCAGGCCGAGGGAGGGCTGCCAGAGCAGGAGCAGATGAACAGAGGAGCAGCTAGCCGTTCCTTGGAGCCCACAGCCCACTGCGCCCACCCCCAGCCCTGTCCCCGCAACGCATCGCAATCTCCTTGCAGACAAGGCTTCCACTACAGGCCTCTTGCTTCTCTGACGCACAAAGAATGTCTGGCTTGGTAACCATTTATTCAGTGATTATAGGATTAACTGCAACCTGCAGCAAAGGTAAGCCTTTAAACAAAGGTTTTGCTTTGGTTTTTTGGAAGGGAAAGGAAAATATAGAACAAACAAACATATTATCCATTAATGGGCACTTTCAACTTAGGACTCCAGCAATTTAGTTATCAGCGAGGATATCCTCATGCAAGGAGGTAATCAAGTTCAGGCTGCAGTGCCCACATCCCTCCTTTTCGTCACAGGCTCAACCTTTGATTGCAGTTGCCATGGCAAGAAAATTGTTGCAAGAGAACAAGAGAATGATGGTGCCTGTACTTGGGAAGTGAGATGTTTATGAACATTCACATTTTCTTCTTTTTCTCTGCTAGAAAATAAGAAGGAATGGGGGATGGGAAGCAATCTCATGTTCTCTATTATGTGCCAGGCATGAGGCTAGGTGCTTAACATATATATTGTATGAAATATGTATGTATATGTGTGTATAAAGCCCTTTTTATTGTGAACTACAACTCACCTACCAAAGAGCACACAAAACAAAGATGTTCAGCTAATTGTATGTGCAAAACTGTTTGTAGAAATGTGTTCTTCCTTGAAAGAGGATTTACATTTACTTCTGCCAGGCAGTTGGGATGGTTCTAATCCGAAACACCTGGGAGGGTTTGTCTAATTCTAATTCTTCCTTACTTCTTCAGCATCTCAACTCAAAGTAAGAGGATTCACCATTGACCCTTTTCACCCCTGGACTGCAATTCATTCCCTTAGTTCAGCCTCTTAGCTTCTCTCCAACCCCTCAGGATTTACCAAATACTCTCAAGCTAAAGCAGTCCTATCTACCAGTTTACTGCTCTGGGCCTCTATACTGGCCTGGTAATTCTTCACGCTCTTGTTAGCACTCACTTTCTTTTTTTTTTTTTTTTAAGCTTTTCTGGTTATCATCAACAGGAAAATTGGTCTGAAATATCTAGTTTACCATTTTCAAACTTGGGTAGGCTAACGAACTCACTAAGGTCATACATCTTGAATAGCTTAGATAAGGCTGGCTACAAAACTTGTTTCTTTTGTTTTACACTAAGCTATCCTTTACTCTAACTGAAAAAGAAAGAAAAAAAAGAAAAACACCAGAGCATTTCAAATTGAACCAGAGTTTTACGTTGCCAGCTACAGAAGTCAAAATAATCTCTTAATATTTAACTATGAATCTCTTAAGTATGTTCTTTAAATCTTGTTCATCTTTGTATTCTCAGCCCCTAGCAGAGTAATTTCAGATAGTATTTGTTGAGTAAAAGAAGGAATAGGTAAACGGGTGAAATATAAAATTGCTAATGAAGGTACTTTCTACATGGACCACTAGATTCCTCAACCTAACGAACCCCCATCCAGTGTATCACAGAATATCCTCTCTGTCCAAGTTTCCTTTTCACGATAAAGTTTTTAAATGGTATGAGTGGAAAAGACCTGTAAGTTGAGGGTCTCCAATCTCAGCTCCTCAAAATATGGTGAGGGATCTTCAAGTTCAAGGCTGGTCTAGCTTCTTTCCAGGGAGCTCTAGGGCTGTAAAGGACTATCAGATGGTGGACTACCAGATGGATCCACCCACTGTCAACACAGCTTCAATATGCCCTCAACAAAACTCAGCATCTCTTCTCCCCCTACCAAACTTTTAAAAAAATATTTATTTATTTGGTTAAACCAGGTCTTGGTTGCAACACGCAGGCTCCTTAGTTATGATGGGAGAGTTCCTTATGTGTGACATGTGAACTCCCAGTTGTTGGATACATGTGGGACCATACTCCTACCAAGGAATCAAACCCGGAACTCCTGCATCGGGAGCACCGAGTCTCACAAACTGGGCTAGTAGGAAAATTCGTCGTTAGATCTATTTTTATCACAGAAATATCAGCCTTGTTTATTCCCACAAGCCTTCAAAGAATTGAGGCAACAACTGTCATGCTCTCTCCTCCCCATGTGAATCTTTAGTAAAAGATAAAAGATTCATTCGATTATGAGGAGAAGCACTAGTATAGATTCCTCTCCCCTTTTTAATTGCTTCTCCTTCACTTTGTTTACTGCCCCAGTTGGTGCCACTGCTTTTCCCACTTGCCTATACTAGTATCCTAATGGTCATCCCTTATTTCATCCTACCCCAAATCACCAACTTTGATGAGTTTTTAACCTAAATATTTCTCATATTTGTCCTTCTCCTGAACCTCTCCACTCTTACTGCTTGAATGTGGGCTCTTTTCAATGCCCACCTGGAGTGCAGCACTGGCTTCCTAATTGGTCTCACCTCCATTCTCTCTGGACCATCCTCCACAGAGAGACCAAACACAGCACTGCATTCTTTAAAGCTCTCAGTGCTTTCCTATCACCTGCAGACAATGTCAGCTCCTTTCCAGTTTGTAAAACTCTTCATAACCTGGCCCCTGCCTACCTCTCAAGCCTCATGTTCCCTTTTTTGAAGTTCATGTTCTAAAATTACCAAATATATTATGCTTCCAAACATGTCTGTTATTCCTTCTGCATGAATTTCTCTTCCTTCCCTCACTTCTTCATCTGCTTAATTTGTACTCCTTTTTTAAGAATCAGCTTCCCCAGGCTAGTCCAAGTGATCTTTCAGTGTGCTCCCAAGGTAGACCTCAATCATAAAACACAATCCATTATATTGAAAGGGTTTTATATTTATCGCTTTCCCTAATCTGTAATAAACTTGAAGGCATTCTAGCTTAGTGGTAGCACTTAATAGGCCTTTAATAACCTCTAGGTGTTCGTTCTTCAGTTTGAAGAGTTTAATTGAATAATAATATTTAAGATGAATCAGAATTAGAATGCATATTGTCCAAGTATCTTAGTCATTTCAATAGGTGGTTTGTTATGTTGTTTCTTGAGTTTTATTTTTCTCTTATTTTTATCACTATTAATAAGCATTAATATTATATTATTGCTACCTTAAAGGTATATTATATTTGCTACCTTATTAATCTTTATTTTATTATCCGAAGAGTTGATTTTTTTACATAACTGGATGGGTGTATTGAGAGTGAGATCTCATTTTCTCTTTTTAGAGCCCTCACATATTTTGATGTTCTTTTCATTCTCCTTCTTCATGGAAAGAGACTTGTGTTTTTTTTTTTTTTTTACTGTGCCCCACAGCATGGAGCTTTATTTATTAATATGTTACCTTTATTAATACGTTACCTTCCTTCTAGTAGGATTGGGTCCTACACTGTTTTATGTCTTCATTTATTCCACATGCTAACGAATTCCTTATGTTTGTGTCCTGGAAGCCCCTGATTCCTCAGAGTAAAACCCTTCCTTCAGCAGAAATGAGAAATACCCTTGCTGGTTATTCTAGTTGCAAGAGCAATATTTAGTCTTGTTCTCCTCACCCTGCCATCAATCCTGGGCTCACTGTCAACCTTCTTGCCTTTGATGTAAAAATTCCAGCTTGCCTTGGCTTTCTGACAGTAATGGTGGTGCCTGCTTCAATGCCTATCACCAGTGGTTTGAAGAGGCAAGAAGGATATGAAGGGAATGGATGCTTTTTACAGCCGACTTGGCCTGTACTTGGTTTTATTGCTTTATTCCCTTACAACTTATAACGCTTGAAAGGCAGTACAAAAGCTTATTAGCCCAGTGTCTGACAGTTCAGAAACTAGTAACCTTCAGACTGAGGTTCCCTCCATTGACTTACTCCGTGTGGCAGATTAAACTTTCCAAAAATGGCCACAGCTCTATTTCTCATCCTCCATGCTATTCCAGGACCTGTCAGAACCGTATCAAGAAGTGAAGTCTATCTCCTCTCCCTTCAAACCTGGGTGGATCCTGTGACACCCTGGATGAGTATAACATAATAGAAGTGACACTGAATAACTTCTGAGGTTAGGTTATAGAAGGCAGTCTACACTTTGGGAACTTTGATTCGACCTGTGAGAAGTCCACTTACCCTGAAAGGCCATGTGGAGATATCACATGGAGACAGAGAGAGATGCCCAAGGGACCCCAGCTCTTTCAGCCTCCAGTTTTGTGTCTTCCCACCCAAGTAACAGAGATGTGAGTAAGTGAGCCTTCAGAGGATTCCAGCTCCCATCCTGTGAGGGTGGATCAAAAGTTTCCCTCCATATCTTTCCCAAATTGCAGACTTATGAGCAAAATAAATACTGTTGTTCTAAGTCACTAGGTTTTAGAGTTGTTTGTCATGCAGGAATATATGGGCAGAACACGCCTCATCATCAGAGTTCAGACAGAGACTCTCATTTGATGCTTTTTCTGTAAAGGTGGAAATTTGAGATTCTAGATGTGCCCTTAGATGGCAGAATGGGATGATAAGTCAGAGGGCTTTAAACTCTTTGTGTTGAGGCTTCTGTGTGAAAATAACACTGGAGATACTTTTTCAGGGCCCTTTGGAGGCTGGGAGAAAGAAAGAGGAATTAAAGTGGACCAGAAGGAAGAGAAGCATGTGACAGACAGGCTATTCCCAGTACCTCCACATCAGAGGACGAGAGACTACCATTTCTTTCTCTGTGTCATGTATTACAATCCCAATTCCCCAACAGTGTTCACTGCCCTAGAGAAGAACACAAGAGCCTTACTTTTCCTAGTGCATGATTCTTCCTACAGAGAAAGAAGACTTGTCTCCTTCTTTTCATTTGTCACTTATATTTTTAGGGCATCTGACCTCAGGGATCAGGAGAAAGGTGGGTGACTGTGCATGGTGCTGGCTGAGGATTACCATGACTTTTGGATGCCACTTGCTCCTGACATGCTTTGTTCCTTCACAGGAACTCACATCTATAGGCTCTGTGACTTACAATGACAAAGGCATCCTAGATCCTAAGATGATCAAGGATTTGTCACTAGGTTTCATATATTTAGTTTTAAGATGTGATATAAAGACCAATCTAAAAAGGAAGACCACCATTTGTTCATTTCTTTACCTTAGTACCATACAGATGCCTCTGTGTAGGGGTGTGGGGTGGGAGGTATAGTATATGTACTCAACAGATCAAGGACTAAACAAGTTCTCCTAGAAGGGTTGAGGTGTTTTACTCATTGACAATGTAACATTCCTTATACTGGAATTTCAAGTAGGCTAATCAGAATTTTCTTCTGCATGTTTCATTTAATATCTTTGTTCACTGTTACTGGATGTGGACATAGGCATCCCATGTGCCACTGTCCTGGAAATGGCAGACTTGGAACCCTTGAGTCCCAGAATCTGGGACAGGCAGTTGGAGGATCAGTTGGTCTACCTTCCTCTTTCCCCCTCCTATCTTCCTGTCCTCCCATGTCCTCTCTCCAGTCCTTTCTTTGCTGTGCAAGACCACATCCTAGGGTGGAAGTAGAGGTAGAAATGGAATGGTAATGACAAGTTCCTGTGGGTGCAGGAGGATAGGCTCCACGCACCCCACTGTGCTTCACAGTCACCCATGTGGCAACTGTGGTGAGGTGGTGAGGGAGAGCACTGCATCTGAAGCCAGACCTGTGTTCAGATTCAGCCTCTGAGGCTTGATGGCTGTGTAACCTCAAACCAGTCATTGAGTCCCTTTTTATTTTCTATCTCTAAAAAGATAACTCAGCCTGCAGAGAGTTGTTGTGAGGACTAAGTGAGATGATGTATTAGAAAGAATTTTTTAACCTATGAAACACTCTACTAATGAATTACTATGTCTGTTAATAAAGACATAAGAAGGGATGAAGGGGTGAATCTAAGGGGCTATTGAAGGCAACAACAATGAGCAGACAGATGGGAAGAGAGGAGAGACATCCTCACAGGCAGAGGGTATCTGGACCAGAGTTCCTGCCAGCTGGGTCTAACCCAGTAAAGGGAAAGTAGAGGCTCACCTGGAGGTGTGCATGTGCCCAAACTGAGGTAACAGGTAAGAGGGGAGAGCAATTGAATAATAGCAGTCATGTGCTCCACACTGGCTAAATGCCGGGACAATGCTGAAGCCTTACATGCTCATTTACTTCTCAGGACAACCCTGTATAACAGGTGCTAGTATCCTTACTTATAGAGAATAGGTTCTGATAGGTACAAGAAATTTCTAAAAACCTCACATCAAGTAAATGGCAGAAGATGGATTCAAATCTAGATTTTTCAGACTCCAAAGCCCCAGCCAGGAAGATGGAGAAAAGGTTTTATTTTGTTTTAATGAATTTTTATAACAAGGAGGAGAGTCAGAAAAACCTACTGTGAGGCAGTTCCTAAAGCCGAGGTTTCAAAGAACCAGGGTGAGTGAAAGAAAGTAGGTGGCGGGACAAGTCAGAAGGTCCAGATGAGCCACAGAGACAGAGGCATATACCATCCTCCCTGTGGAATGGCTCGTGGGTGAGCTGGATGCATTTAAAGTGCTGTGGACAGAGCAACATCCTACAGCCTATTCTAGGTGAGGACCAGAAAGTCTTCATCTTGGGTCTACCTGTGCTCCTGTTCTTCTCTTTTCGTTGCAGTTAATAGTATTAGTGAATGGCGCAGACCAGCATTTACCACAGTATATTCCAGGGCACATTAGTTCTGTAAGATGTTAATGGATAAGACTTGGAAAAAAGGGTCAAGTAAATTCACTTCAATTTAATTTAAGACATTTTTTGAAGACCCACAACAGGGCTGTGAACTACAAATTCAACCATGAAAAATACAGATAAAGTTCTTGTCCTCATGGAGCTTGTAGCCTAACAGTCAAGTAAGTTTGGATATGTTATACCAAAGTGATGTAGGTTTCTTTACTGCAAACATTTCAGGGTTTTATGATGCATGCATTTCAACTTTCCAAGAGGAAGGTAGAGTATGCAGGGTATACTCTATGCAAAAAAGGGTACAGAGTATGCCAAATATCTGACCATGCAATCCTATTTTATTTGCCATAAAGTCTCTTCTCATGGCCCCAGAGCTGGTGTTCTGCAGCAAAAGCCTGGAGGAAATGCTGGGGGCAGATAGAGAAAGAAGGACATACACCACCTCCACCTTGCTACATGTCACCACTATATTGGTAAAGTGACCAAAAGAGATGATGGATAACATTTAAGCCCAGGACATGGCATTCAGGTGATGTAAATATGGGGGACAGTGGTCCCCGTTTGTGGACATTAAATGACAGCTACCTCTCGACACTGAATTCTGATGGAGAGTCAAGGCCACCTAGAAATTGCCAGAGGAAAGTCTGAGGGGATGCATGGTTCTCTATGCAGGACGGAGAGGCTCACTGGGCCAAAGGAGTAGCAAGAGATGGAGGCATAGTAAGTGGTGAGTGAGCAGTGGGTAGGTCCTTTCCTCCTAGGCCATGAGAGAGAGGGGATAGCGTTTCTTGTCAGAGTCTTACAGGAGGACCTAGGTGGCAGCTGTGCTGGCATGGGCCTGAGGGTGGAGCGTGTTCCATCTTGTGTATAATATAGACAGAAGCACTGCATGGGCCAGCAATCAAAGTTTATCACTCAGGCAAACAAGCCCAGGAAAAGAGCTGACAGATGGCTAGTCTTTTTTTTTTTGTCCTTCTCCAGGAAGACAGTTTGATCTTGGTTACCCTCTGGGTTTTTCCTCTCTTTCTCTGATCCTCTCGCTCTCACGAGATGTGCCCTGCACAGGCGTTACATAACAGACGGCCTGCAGGGAACACCTATACAAGAGGGCATGACAGTCAGACAATGGGCGGGCAGAGCTGCCCTGAGAAAATGGAGTCATTCATGAGGCCTGTGAGAGGCGGCTCTGTTCCCGGCTTGGCTCGCTGGTAAATGAAGTGCGCTGGGGACAAAGAGGGAAACTTTACACTCTTGCAATTTTCCCACAGTGGCAGGCTCACAGAAAAACAAGGCACTAGTTGGCTTAGAGGAGAAAAGGCAACCATATCCATAGACTTTGCTTTCTCTCCCAGGTCGTTGTCTTGTGCCAAAACCACAGAATAATCTCCCAGTGAGGGAACAGCAAGGCTGACTTGCTGTGGGCCTAAAAGGCAGAAGCCAGAGGGTATGTGTGGGTCTGCCTTCTGCTTCTGTCTGTTTCATCATCGCTCGATGGGTTTTCACTTCTGAATCACTCCTATTTTACCTCTGTTCCAGCTCACTTTGCAGGGAAAGAATGTTGTCAGTGAAGATGATTACTCTGAAACAGAAATAACAACATCTTCTCTAAGTGCAAAATGGGCTGCATCTTCTTCCACAGAGCCAGCCAGCTCACCTGTTCTCAGGCACTCTTCAGTTCTAGGACAGGATGACCATTGCTCCAGGCCTGTGTCTGGAATCACATCCAGAAAATATTTAGCAGCTGGGCCCAGGGGCTCTTTGCATGGGAATTTTGTACTGTAGGTATATTGCTGCTTTGACTTACAATTCACAAAGTGCCAAAAATTTAACCTAAAAGTTATGCGTGTCTTCTAGTGTTTCATATAAGACTAAATTTCTTGCCAAGATACCAAAATTATAACAAAGAATCTTACATATTAAAGAAAATTCCCAAACCCCACTAAAAACCTACTTATCTTGGTACAAAGCTCTTGTCCAAGTTAACTATTTAAAGAGATTTTTGGAATCTATTGTAGAATGATTGGACACATGGCACTATCCCTACCACTAGGAATTCCAGTGTAATCCCCAGTTGCAGAGTGGATCCCTCTGTGAGGTAAGTAAGTATAATATAATCATATAAGATAGGAAGGTCCCTCTTTATCTACCCTGGAAGGTTTTCTCCTTACCCAGTACCAGAGGTCTCCACAGGATAAAGAAGGGGAGAAGAGAGTTAGGAGGTGTAAAACACTTCCAGAATGATATGAAGGCACTAGTGCTGTCCAGTCTGGGATACAAATATAGTAAAATAGACCTGGGTTTGTAAGCGCAGCCCCATATGAGGAGGCTCTGTCCTTCTGGGCACTAAGCCTATGATGTGATCAGGTGCCAGCTGAAGAAAATGGTGGTTAAATGCTCTGGAATGAGATAGATGGGTCTGTATCTTAACTTTAAAACTTGGTAACTATGAGACCTTCAGGAAATTACTTTGCTTTTGTTTCCTCAACTGTACAATCAGAATGGCCACAATTTATAGGAAGGTGGGAAGGGGTAGACCAGACATCTGTCCCGGGAGAACTGGAGGACGTGAACTGTAAGGCACCCCCCATCTCAGGCCATTCACAACACTGAGCAGCCTCACGAAGCAGGTGGCAATTTTTTGAGAAGAATCCTCATTGACTTGGGAAAACTTCACACAGACCAGTATCGTGTCATGCACTGGGGCCTGGAAACCACTGCACAGATTATCTGCTGTGGTTGAATCCTACACTGACTTTAATGATATTCTTTAAAGAGTAACCTTTCAAGTTTTCTCATTTATGCTTCAGGTGTAAAAATGCAGCTTTCACCAAATCCATGGGCCTCCCCTAACTGCTTCCACTTTAGAATTTGAGGGAAGAATCAAAAGCCTGTGGGCTTGCAGATGATCAGAGAATAGGCAGTCACCAACATGTTTGGAGCACCTATCATGTCCCAGATACCATGCAAGACTTGAGTTACTTATGGTAGTTACAACAGAGTGGGAGATAGAGGTGAGGAAGTGGGTTAAATGTTACAAGAATGAAGCCTGGGAGCCTCTGGGAGTATGCCCTAACCAGAAGAGCAGTGGCTGGGGAAGATTTTCCAGAGGAGGTGATACCTGAGCTGAGTCTTGAAGAATATGTCAGCCAGGTGAAAGTATTGAGTGTACCCAGGCAGAAGGAGCCAAGCATGCAAGGCCATGGAAGGCAAGAGGGCATGCATGTTTGATACACTGCAGTAGTTCCACATGGCTGGAGAATTAGAATGTGGTGAGATGAGACATGGTGAATAGGAGCCAGAGATGTAGACAGGGCCCAGATCTCCATAATATTCTCAATTAGCTCTGAGACATCATTTCTCCCCAAGGAATACCTTCAATAGGGATATTTACTGCTCTAAGCATTTACTGATAATTTAATTCTTCAAATGGAATGGTAAAGCAGAGAAAGACACTGGGTAATGTTTCACATGTTTTCACGTCAGCAGTCCCTTTAATGACCTTTTTCTTTCCAATTTGAAAAGAATTCTTCAGGCAATTTAGTTTATGCTTCCATAACTATTTATCTTCTCTCTACTGACCTTTGAAACTGATCTTTGTTGAAAAAGCTATTTTTGACCAAATTGATCTAGATTACTCATTGACTAGTCTATTGACCACAGTTGCCTTTCAAAAGGGCTTCACCTTTTAAGCTTAATGATAGCTACCATTATTGGGCTATTATTATATGCCTGGCACTGTGATAAGTGTTTTGAAATATTGTTATTCAATCCTCACAACAAATCAGTGAGAAAGATACTACTATTATTTCTTTTGTAATTTATACATATTTTATATCTCATTCTTTTTTTTGAGGTGTAGTTGACTTACAAGATTATATAAGTTTCAGGTGTACAACATAGTGATTCACAATTTTTAAAGATTATATTCCGTTTATAGTTATTATAAAATATTGTTCCCTGTGCTGTATAATATACCCTTGTTGCTTATTTATGTTATACATGGTAGTTTGTACCTCTTCATCCTCTCCCCCTACCTTTCCCCTCCCCCTCCCCTCTCCCCACTAGTAAACACTAGTTTGTTCTCTATATCTGTGATACTATTATTATTTCCACTTTACAGATGAGAAAAATGAGGCTTGATAAAGCAATAGCTTATAAATGGCAGAACTGGGATTCAATCTGTTTGATTCCAAAATTTCTACTCTTCACCATTTCACTCCACCACTATTTTAATATACTTTTGAGGGGAACAACTTAAAACAAGATGTATGAGAATCACTTCCGGGTGGATAGTCAAGTTCTTAGACCAGAAAACACCTTTTCCTTTGCAGATAGAAGGCAGCTGTAGGGCTGCATCCTGCAGACCTACAAGCCCAGCTTCAAGAGCAAAGAAAGAGCCCAGAGTCAGCCACAGAGACATCAATTGCTTAATGGATGAGGGAGCTTACATGTCTGAAGCAAGGTCCTGGAGCAACGACAGGCAGGACATGGTGACAGTCTTCACTCCTGGAAGGGGGGCAGGGAGGGGAGATTACCTGTTATAGGGGAATTGATGTCAGGTGGGCTCATTAGTTACCAGGGAAACCAGTAGAGGGGCACACCCCTCACCACCCCTTTGATAAGAACAATCACTAGCTGGGGTCTGGGACAAGTACATAGGAAAATCAGTCATGTGTATAGGGTATAGGTGAAGCAGGCACTGGTCGGGCAGGGGATGTGCTGTCTTACAGAGAGCAAGAGAACAGACATCTTGAGCGGCCTGACCATATAGCAGCAAAGCAGCAAACAATCAGTGAATGTTCTAAGAGGTGATGGGGGAGATAGGAGGTCAGAAAAGAACTTCTCTCTGTGATGTGAAAACTTGAGTTAAGATACCTCTGAAGAACTTTAATGCCAATTTTCTGTAAAACTCTCATTCTTTGAAGTATGGACTTTAGTTAATAATAATGTATTGGGACTTCCCTGGTGGCACAGTGGTTAAGAATCCGCCTGCCAATGCAGGGAATACGGGTTTGAGCCCTGGTCCAGGAAGATCCCACATGCCGCGGAGCAACAAAGCCTGTGCGCCACAACTACTGAGCCTGCGCTCTAGAGCCCATAAGCCACATCTACTGAGCCTGTGTTCCACAACTACTGAAGCCCGCGTGCCTAGAGCCCGTGCTCCACAACAAGAGAAGCCACTGCAAGGAGAAAGCCCATGCACTGCAATGAAGAGTAGCCCCCGCTTGCTGCAACTAGAGAAAGCCTAGGTGCAGCAATAAAGACTCAATGTGGCCAAAAATAAATAAATAAATTTATTTTAAAAAATAATAATGTATCAATATCGGTTCCTTAATTGTAATAAATGTACCATGCTCATGTAAGATGTTACTCATAGGGGAAACTAGGTGAGGGGTACATGGGAACTCTGTACTATCTTTGCAATTTTTCTTCAAGTCTAAAACTATTGTAAAAAATAAAGTTTGTTTTAAAAAACCTCATTCTCCAAAGCCACATACATATTCCAGAAGAGCTTTTATTCTTAGAAACAATTGATTTGCTAAGATCATGGCCCAGATTAGAATGAGCAGTAATTATTAATGATTAAAGTTTAGTGCAGAAGTTCCAAAATTGTACACAGGAGTGTTTATGTATCTCTAAATCTATATGTGTATGGAGACATATATATATATATATATATCAGTGATTCCTGTTGCTCTTTATTTTGTAGACAAAGCATGATTGACAAAAAGTATGTGTCACACACTTTTTTACCTCATCATCTTTGAACTGCATGTTACTGACTCAGGTCCCTTTATCCATCTCTTAAGAGCTGTTGCATTAGTCAAACTGCCTGGGGTTGAAGAGGAGGCTTCCAAAGAGCTGATCTCGTAAATTCAAACTGGCAGGCTGGCCAGTTCTCAGGCACATGAAAGTGTTCTCTGGTGCTAAACACCCCATTCTAGTTGTGTCCATTTGGGGGGCATGGTTGTTACAGCCTTGATGCATTCACTGGGCTGCTTTTCCCTCTCATCTACCCTGCCCCAGCCAGATTAAGGAGAGCATGTTTTATGAAGAAACCAACTCCCTTAGTCAAGATTATTCAACTCCTTGTTACTCTCATCCCCTTTCTCCAGGTGGAGATCTGAAGGGTCTGAGGAGGGAGGCTTCCTGTTGGAGGTTGTATAGTCAGGTTGGAAGCCAGCAGTTGGACAGAGGGAGAAAGATGCTCAAAAAGTCTTGCTTCCCAGGGCCCCATCCCAACCACACCACTTCTCTCTCTCTTTTTTTTAGATAACAGTGTAAGGAGGTTAGTCAACATGAGTTTAATTATTATCCAGAAAACCATTAAGGGCTGGATGAGCTCACTCACAGAGGCCACTGGATTTCGGAAGCAGGGATTTTTATTTCCTCTGGACTGGGAGAGTTGAGTCATATAAAAGAACCCAAGCTTTACTGAATTCAGACCCACATTTTGTTTCCAGCCAAAGGTCATCTTGAAGCAGAGTGGGAAGCAAAACTTCCCTATAAGAGGGTTAGGCTCTGAGGTTGGTTCCCCTATTTACATTCAGACAACGGGAGGGCAGTTGATTGTTTTCACGGTGTGCAAAATAGTTTCACTTAGTAAAAATAGTTCTCAGTATATTTAGTTTACTCTCTCTCTGCCATAATGCTTATGTGGTACCCCCATAAATCTCTTCTCTTATTAGGATTCAGGGGCCTACTGACTAGCCCTTCTATAGATTGGGATCTAAAAAAGGCAATTCCTTCTTTGGTGTGAGCTTTTTCAGAATGCCTGTGCAAGGAATAAGAATTTGCTGGCCATCTTCCTGGGAGGAGACATCTGTATCAACTATAAGATCTGGCTTCTAGGTCACCAAGAGTTAGAAAGAGTTGAACAACCACCCTGGCCCCTTGGCTTGTGAGGAGCTCCCTCCAGGGTTAATAGGAAAAGAGATGAGGGCCAGGAGGTGGACACGGTCAGCCATTCTCCAAAGCCAGAATTGGACCTTGGAAGCCTTATGTTTTCTAAAATGATATAGGAAAATTAAGGGGAACCAGTAGACGAGGGACTTAGCAAGGCTGAAGCTACAGCACAAGGTCACATAGACTCTGAATGAACAAGCTGTGTCTCCAACACAGGTTTTATCTGACTCCAAAGTTCAGGCCCTTCTACTTGAGATTTAAATCTCTCATGTGGAATATGGTCAGTTAAGGCTGCAAAAGGGAAAGGAATGGAATCCCAGTGTTGAATATTTATGAATATATAAACTCCTGAACACTGTCAACAGTAAATAGATGGGAGCTCACTTCAGATATAATTATAACCATGCCAAAAAGTCATAATTAACATTGAAAACCTTTAGTGCACTTGCTATCGGAGCTATTGAGTATTCCTAACCCTGTGGTGCGGAAGAAAAAAAATAAAAGCCTGAGAATTCAGCTCATTTACTCAAGTCGTTGACACATCAAAGGAAAAGCTCTTCTAAGTCCATTTAGGTGGTTTAGGGCTGGGGAACATGCCCAGAATCCCTAAATAGAAATAAGTATTGGTCATCAGAGCAGTGTGGTCTGGCTGAGAGGTCACCTCGGACTCCAGAAGTTCCTTGTTCAACTCTGGTATCTAAACATCCAAAATGCCTTATTCACTTCAGAGGGTGAAAAACACTCAATTCCCCAGGATTGTCAGATGGAGTTTTCCAGTATAAAACATCTCAGTCGCTGGGAATCCGGCCAAAGTAAACTCCTGGTCCTGACCCACCCATACCTCTGAACTGGCTGGGAAGGGAGAGAGGGAAATCCCAAAACAAATGTAAAAGCAGTTTGTCAGTTTGTGCTGTGGCCCTCCCCTCCCCCGGGGGGAAGGTTCACTCCAGGTGAGACAGGATCTGGGGAAAGCTGTGGGTGATGAACTGTCAATGGCATCTCTGTTTGGTTCCAGGGCTGAGTGGGGCCGTGGCTTACATAACAGTTTGGCAGGGGTACGCAGCCAGGCGGAAGCACGCGGGTTTCCAGCAGCATATAATCATCTTTGATTTCTCTGTTTGTTCGGTAGTTTTTAATGTGGTGGGAGAGGCAGCGGTGCAGAAGGAGCAGGATTCTGACATGCTGCAATCTTCTGTTTTCTTCTACAGAACAAATAGCCCCAAACGGATCCCTGTGGCCAGAGAATTAGCAACTGCCACACAGTTGCTAAGTCCTCTCTGGGGCAGGAGCTGCACTGGAACCCAGTCCTGACCTAAGAAGGCCAGAGATTGACCTAAAACGTGCACATGAGCCTGATGGGCTGCTGGGAGGTTGGGGTCCCTGGCAGTGCCTGACACTGTTTGCCGTCTTGGCTGCGAGGACTATCGTGTCCCCCTCTGATCGTGCAGGTTGCTGTGTCCCATGCCATGTTCACCCAGAAAGGCAGGTAGTCAGCCCTTGTGTCTTGCTAACCAATGTCTCTCTCTCCGGACCACCTCCATGTAGGTACCAGGCTGATCATGTTGGAACCATGAGCATGTGGGAGCGACCAATTTACACAGTAACGTTCACTTGATAAAAGCACAAATTTCCAGCTTCTTTTGATCCTAATTTACCTGGAGTTGAGTAGCAACTATCCCCCTGAGAATGAGAACACGCTCTCTACTGGCTGTAGTCCCCACCAGTCCCTATCGTCCCTCACCTGGAGGTCTCTTCATTTACTTATTTTACTTTTCTGGTTCTTGCAGACATTTTTAGGTTGAGTTCCCTGTCCTATCTTAATTGTAATCATTTGCTATCATAATCATCTGCTTACCTCTCTGATCTGCCCGATAGACTGTGAACTCCTTGGGCAGGGGCTCAAACTGATCATTGATTTATTGAACAACTATCTATGGAGTCCTCACCTTGGGCAGAATGAAAAGTACTAGTTATTTTGTCAGGAATATAGTATTCATCATGGACTTCTAGTGCCTAGCACTGAGCACCTGCTCTCTATATGTATTTAGATTAAATGAATAAATGACTACTTCTTCCTTGTGAGACATGTTGATCTTGGCAGTAGGGTTCTGTTACCAAATATTCCCATGCTGTCAACCTTGTAAGCAGGTTTCCTGATAGAGTGCACCTTGTTATGCAAGTAATTTGCATGAACTTGTGTAATGTTGTTTTGCTCAGCTATTTCCCTATATTCAGATATTTCTAATCCCCAGCTTGCATCTCTAGCCTCATTTTTGGCTACTCCCTACCCTATCCAGCCATGCAGCATTGCTTATATGACGTCTCTGTATCCACTTCACTCCTGGGACATCCATGCCCTTGCTCACACTGTCTCCTCAATCCGGAATGTCCACAGTCTTGCCCTTTACTTCACCTCCTTACCACCCCTCCTGGCCAGCTCCCAGCCCACTCATAAGACTCAGCTCACACGTCACCTCCCCTAGGAGCCTCCGCTGATCTCTCCAGGCTGGGTTAGAGATTTCTACTTTCTGTTCTTGATTTTTGTGCAGATCTTTTATGAGTCTGTCTCCACCACCATGCTGACAGCCCCTGAGGTAAGGGACTGTGTCTTTTCACTTCTGGATTCTGAGGGCCAAGCACATAATAGGAACTTTCTATATGTAGAGAGAAGACAATTCAGTCATGCTGGTAGATGAGACCCTAGCCCGGCCCAGACCCATTATTAGCACCACATCGGTGCACACACATCCTCAACCCTGACACTCCCTGCAGAGGCCACATTACCTGCCAAGGAACCAGCTGGATTCTTGCTTTGTACAGAGACTAGCTCTCTGATGACATATCATGTTCTTTCCCCATTATAATTACTACCCAGGCTCTGTGTGTTTTCTCAAGCTTTCAGTGTTTGAGTACATGAGATTCTTTTGCTCTACATAAGAAAGCAATGCCATATGTTCACTAGATGGAAATTCCAGAAAGCTTCAGAAAAGCAACCAGGTTTTTGCTGTAGAACAGCCCCAAAATACCTCAGTGGAATTCGGGGTGGGAGGCAGATAAAATCATTTCAGGAAAAACTGAGGGCTCTTAGTTATGTGTGATTTCTGCTCCCTTTCTTCCATCTTAGAGTTTAGAACTTTTATCTCAAGTCCATTTCAATGGGATCTATGCCCCAAGGAAAATGAACACCCTCCTTAAACCTCAGTCTAGCAGCCCCAAGGGTGATGGTTGCCTCTAGGAATTCATGGCTCAACCCTACAAAGCACTTGCACCTACCATATACACACCAGCTGATAGGTGCTTTGGGGTCATGGAGATACCAAACACATTCACAAGGCTTACCTTGAGGACCAGATGGAGAGGAGACACACGTACAAACCACAGCAGCAGGAGGCAAATTGGAACAACTGGTGTAATAAAAGTCAAGTCAGTTGCTGTGGAAAAGTAGAAGAGGCAGTTAATCCTATAATGTCACCCCTGCTTAAGACCATTCAGTGGTTCCCCATTGATTTGCAGGTAAAGTCCAGATGCCTTAATATGACATTCAAGGCCTTCTGTTATCCAGGTCTTGGCTGTTCCTCAGCCCGCTTTGTCTCCTTGGTGCTTCCCCTGACCCACACTCATGCCCAGTGCTCCAGCCATGGGGATCCACTTGTTCCCAAATGAAGCATGCTCTCCTTCATCTCTCTTCATACCTGCAGTTTTCTTTGCCTAGAATGTCTTCTTCTTTTTCCACAAACGATTACATTCTGTTGAGGCTTCCAGTCCTAGAACAACCTCTCAGACTGAGTTATGTGTTTCCTCTTTGAAGCCCCTTAGCACCCTGTGCACGCCTCACTATCCCCCATCACAGCTGTCTATCAGTCTTCTCCACTAGACTGCAAGCTTCCTGAAGGCAAGGATTGATGTCCACCTCTGTAGCCTCAGAAAACAATAAAATACCAGGAAACTAGTAGATGTGCAATAAATATCTGTTAAACACTAAACTTGCTGAATACATATTGTGACAATCAAGGAAGTAAGTCCTTATGCAACAAAACCTTGAAAAATGAATTTTACGATGATTGAGAAAGGGAAAGGATATTTCACATTGAAAGACCAACTTATCTGGATATGTTTTAAAGGACTCAATCAATATTTATTGCTAGCTTGACAGAATCTTATCAAGGTATCCTTACCTTATACTCCAGCATTTTCATTCCTGAGTATTTACCCAAGAGAAATAAAAACATACATCCACAAGAAGACATAAAATAATGTTTTTGGAAGCTTTAGTCATAGCAGCCCCAAGCTGGAAATAACCAAATATCCATCAACTAGAGAATGGATAAACACATTGTGGAATATTTATGCATGGAATACTACACAGCCATAAATGAGAACAAATTACTAATATATGCAAACATGGATAAATCTCTAAAACATGTTGAGTTTAAAACTCTGACACATATAAAAGAGCTAATACTAAATGACTGCACTTACATGAAGTTCAAGAATGGGTTGTTTACTGTAAGGAAACTTTAACTCGATTTTTAAAAATCATTTATTAAGTACCAACTATGTCCCTGGCACTCTAGGGTACTGTTCTGGTAGCATTCCAGGTGTACTAGGGGGATGCATTAGAGAACAAAACAGAAATTGCAGCCCTTGGGGTGCTTATATCCTTGTAGGTCAGCTTGACCTGTTCAATGTGAAAGGGCAAGCTGATATTTATCCTCATGGATGTCGTTGACCTCCTTCAAGGACTTAATGCCAGGACCCGTGAGTGCTCAAAACACTTAACCAAGTGATTGGGATTGCATTGGAATTTGGTTAGTAGCACATTGAAACATTCCAATGATATTTGCCTTGCCTAGTGATAAGCAGAAGCTTGGCAGAGGGGATGGAGCCCAGGCTTCCTTTATCTCAGAACACAGGCATCAGGGACCGTGGGGAAAGAGTGCTCTGTGAGGAGGTCCCCTCCTTGGGGCAGGCCCTGTGCTGGGAATGAATGCAGATGCCATATCCAAGAAGGCCACTGAGCGGAGGAGGGCCCCTGTCCAGGCCTGAAGATAGAAGAGACAGAGGGGCTAATTGCATCCCTTGGCTCTTCTCACCAGCAGCCAAAATCAGGCATCCGAAACAGAGGTATTTAGCAAGGCATTTTATGGAGAAAAGAGGCTGTAGTAGAAAACCAAAATTGCTCCAAAGTAGCCAAACCAGCTAATGTGGAAGTGGCCATTTTTTCATAAATTTATACATTTAAATTGGGATGAGAAATTGAGAATTTGATGAGCTGGTTTTTTGTTTTTTGGTTTTTTTTTTGTCAGATGCTTAGTATAAGACATTTGGGGATATTTTTAAAAACCTTGTGACCAGACTTCCCTGGTGGCGCAGTGGTTAAGAATCCGCCTGCCAGTGCAGGGGACACGGGTTCGAGCCCTGGTGCAGGAAGATCCCACATGTCGCAGAGCAACTAAGAGCGTGTGCCACAACTACTGAGCCTGCGCAACACAACTACTGAAGTCCATGCACCTAGAGCCCGTGCTCTGCAATAAGAAAAGCCACCGCAATGAAAAGCCTGTGCACCTGCAACAAAGGGTAGCCCCCGCTCGCCGCAACTAGAGAAAGCCCATGAGCAGCAACAAAGACCCAGCGCAGCCAAATAAATAAATGATAACAAACAAACAACAAAAAACCTTGTGACCATCCATGATTTACATTACTAGTAGTAAATTACCATTGCCAAACATTCTAAAGGAAGCTTTTGTTACTTGGGCTGTGACGTGTGTCACTTAAGGAAGTTATTATGCTCATAATTTTGACACTGATGAATGATGCAGAAACCAATGGTGTTAATCTAGTCTCAGGCAACAAAGGGAATATGCTTCTGCTGACTTGTATGTGGGACAGCCCACACCAGTCTTCTAGGAACAGCACTCAAGTCTTCTCTACCATGTCTTCATCAGCCCTCCTCCCTCTGTTTATTAATAATGCACAGGGGCCAGCCATGATGAACGATGATAGGGTGGAGGATGTGGGTCACAGAACCCAGGAAAAATCACATGTAATTCGTCACCTCTTTATAAGTTTTATTCTCTAGTGAAGGTCAACATAGAAGGGAAAAATAAATGCAAGAAGGGCCCCTTGGAGAGTTCAGGGTGCTGATTGTGTGTGGTGCGAGCTGGTGGCCTTCTCACACCAGTCCTAGAAGAGCAGTTTCCTTCTTGCAACACCACATTGGCTCCTCCCTCACCCCTAGGAGCTTGGGATTAACATATACCCACTACTATGTATAAAATAGATAACCAACAAGGACCTACTGTATAGCAGAGGAAGCTATACTTGATATCCTGTAATAACATATAAGGAAAGAGAATGTAAAAAAAGAATATATACATATATGTATACTGAAGCACTTTACTGTACCCCTGAAACTAACGCAACACTGTAAATCAACTACATTTCAATTAAAATTAAAAAAAAAGAATTGTGTAAAAAAAATACCTGAAGAGATACTATTTTGTGGATCACGTTGCCCTTTATTATTAAAGTTGAATTTCTAGCAATCTGACTCTTTTCGGTCACCGTCTTAAGCTATTTTGAGGATGATGGCTTGCAAGCCTTTAACAGTTTTTATAACTTCCCTGCTACTGAAAATGAATGTGATAGAAGTAAACATTTTAGGAAAACACTGCTTCAGAATTTGAGAAACTCTCGAGTGATTAATTAGTTCCAAAGATGTTTACTGTAGCTTTAAAATAACCAAACAATATGGGATGGATTAATTAACTAATACCATACAAAGAGATACAAATCAGTCATTGAAATAATGTCATAGGTAAGTATTTATTGGAATATTAAATGGAAAAAAATATAGGCTGTTTGTACAATGTAATCCAGTAGGGGGGGCGGTGTCCACAAGTGCACAGGTGTGCACGTGTGCATGTGCTTACATAGTATGTGTGTAGGTCTGGAAGGAAAATAAAATAAGTGACAAAACACTGGTTATCTTGAATGGGTAAGATCATAAAGTTTTAAAATTTTACAGTTTTTGCCTATTTGTATCTTCTAAATATTCTACAAAGAATATTTATTAAGTTTTATAATATGAAAAAAGTTACTTTAAAAAGAAAGTAACCAAATATATCTAAAAATGTTAATAAACTTAAAAAAACTAAACTAGCAACTCATGATTCTTCCCATGAAAAATATTAATGGGGACAGTCTTGATTTCATGTATTTTAGGGGCTTTTTTGTATCTATGTTTAGCTAAGTGCATTGATTAAATGCACTTTGACTGTTACACCTTTATAAGACTTTCTGTATAAGTTAACTCACCATATAAAGCAAGACTTTGCCAGATTTGGAGTCTTGGGTTTGAAATCAGAAAATAAGGTCACTGTCAGGGAAAACAAAGGCAGGCAAGTCCTTTAAGTGTTCAGATACGGACAAATCTGAGGGCTCCACAGTAAGTCTTTCTTTATAGAGAAGTGTTATATGGGGGCAGTCTATGTAGCCACTGTGTTTTAAAAATCCAGGATTCAAGCCGAAGATTGGAAAAATACTTTCACCTGAGGCATCCCAGATGGAAAATCCTGTTTTCAATTCTTCACTCCAGGCGAGGTAGTGCCTTTGGGTTGAGGATTATATAATCATATTTCATACTCCTTACTCACACCTTAAAGAATGGATGGAAAGACTAAGAGTCTAAGAGAGGATAGGTTGATCTTTTTCTTTAAGATCTTTTCCTCAAGTACCTCTTGGCAAGATCCTCTTAGCTCACCATTAGAGCCTTCAGAAAAACTATGTGGGAAAGGAACGTAGGCTTGTATGACTTATTTTCTCAACTAAAAAGGTGCTGGATATTCCTCCCAATCCTTCAATCTTACAAATTATAAGGGGGGAGGGAGAATAACACAAGTAGAAATGAGCTTCTGTTTTGCCACTGACTAGCCATGTAACTTTGGGGAAATCACCTCTCACTAGTAAAATGAGTCAATCTCTGTCTTCTAAACCCCTCTGTTCCCTAAGCAGAACTCTAGAAGGCTGATATGACTCTACAACACCATTCTGGTCTGATGGATAAGTGCACTCCAGATACATAATCTGTGATGCTTGAGATGTTCTGGTGCTGGTAGGATGCCCACATGTTTGAGGCTTCACTGAAGGGCTTTCTCTATTTTCTTTCCTCTAATGGACACAAATTTTCTGGTCTCTGACCACAGGTATCCTCAAACGGCATTGTGAAGAAGACAGTAAAAAGGGCAATAAACCCAAGGACAGGAAAGAAAAAGGTCAGCTGTCGTAGAAGGAAGAGCAAATGCTCAACAAGAGGAATGTGAAACCCAGATGCCAGCTGGAAAGCAGAACATGAAGTCAAGTACAGGAAGGCAACTTTGTAAACTGAAGGGCACACTATATCTTTCTTGATGATATTAATATTAGGCTGCTCCTTGAGATGAGAGCCTTAGCTCAGGCCTCTTATCGAAAGTCTAACAATTGGTGGATCTTCGGGAAGCCCATGTCATGAAACTTGTCTTCAAACTGAGAGTGATTCACAGTCCCAAATCTGATGCCCCTTCCTGATCCCCACCCCATGGGTTAGATTGAGATCTTTCTAGAAGGTGGATTCCTGGAAAAAGTACTGGAGTTGGTCAGAAGGTACGGGTTTGAGTCTAAATTATGCAGATCATAGGCAGATCATTTACACGCAGAGACTCAATTTCCTCATTTGCAAAATGGACAGATTAACACCACCCTGCGTACCTCCCTGAGTGGCTCTGAGGATGGGCTGAGAATTCACTGAGTGAAGGTGAAGGTTGTGCCACTGGAACCAGGGCGGGCATCTCCCCATGCATCATCTGTAATGCTGAGCTCAGGGTGGCATTCTTAGAGATTAAGCGAGAAGCAGAGTGATTACAACAGAGGCGTACATTGGTCCTTAAGAGATCTGGTTGCAAAACACAGATCTTATTTTAGTACCTGTTTCTTTAAGTTTCAAGGAACAGGATCCACAGCTTCCTTTCCCTGCATTAACCTTGACACCCACCAGGCCTGAGCCTCATACCCAGCCTACAAAGCCCTCAGAGGAACATTTGACAGCCACTGCCAGTGTCATTACTGCTATCCTTTTTCTGCTCCTATCGTGAGTATAGCAACCAAAGAGACTTGTGCTTGATGAGAAGTTTTCCCAGCACCCAAAGCTGGGGAGTACGTGCACCATGAAGTGCTGTTTGGGGTCTTGAGTGCTTATTAGTTTAGTAATTGGAACGCTTGTGGTTCTTCCTGCCAAGTGTCCAAAGATGTGACATTAAAGTCTTTCCCTTTGGCACTGGTGGCTCAGGAGGTGAGTCCTGCTGGCACATGGGGCTGGAGGTCACCCTGACCCCTGCTCCAGAGCCATCACTTCCCTGTCCTTGATCAGCAGACTTGTATTTCCATGTGAATGAGCCCAGGGAAAAGAATGTTTCTGAGTTTTATGGGTCTCTCATTCTCTTCTTTTCTTTAAAAATGGGCCAGAAACTCTAGTCCTTTCAGCCTTCTTCCTCTCCCTGGAGTCTCACTGGTGCATATTACTGCTAATGGGGCTTCGGGCCTTGCCAACTCAAAATGAAGAACAGGTCCTCCGCACCGCATCTGTGGCTTAATGAGGAGCCCTGAATGCTGATGAGAATCAAACATGCATTGAAAATATCCCGTTCTCAGCCTGTTGTCCCTCCCCTCCCCTCGTCATCTCCAGGTCCTGAGTTCACTGCCAGCAGAAGGTGACCTGCCAAACTGATACCCCGGGTAGCTTGGGGAAGGGCACACATAGGGCACTCAGAAGCACACTCTGAACTTGTTTTCTCTCTGCTCAGTGGCTGCCAAAGCAGGGGCTGGAGCGCGGGGGCAAGTGGCAATGGGAAAAGGGTTCACATGACTGGGAAGAATGAAAAGTCTGTGGGGTTGGGAGCAGGAAGTCAGACATCGGGTGAGGGCCTGAAAACCCGTCATTAGGAACTCCATCCTACCTCAAGAGCAGGGATTGGGAACTTTTACGAGCTTCTTTAGTAGAAAAAGAGCAGGGGAGGGTGAGTGGCAGAGAAAACATGGGTCCCCAAGACAGGAGCCATGGTCCCAGGCCTGGAGCTGGGGTACTCACCAGATCGTCATTGGTTAATTATTGATAATAACTTGGGTGAAGTAGTTTAGACAAATTCTGGACTCCAGAAAAAAAAAAAAAAAGGCAGTTGACCTTCTCTGATATCTAATTTCCAATAAAGACCACAATAAAATATGGAACATTCTCATATTCCCAAGGTGTGCTATGTCTGACCATATTTCCTGTCTCATCAGTGAAAGAGGAGAGAAATTTTTGATGTAAGCAGAAGCTAGTGATAAGTTGAAATATACACAAACACTTGCCCATTTGAAACTCAGCTGTCTTCCTAAGTTTAGAAACTCAGGAAGATATTATATGACTCTCTGATAAAGACAATTTCTCCTTCTGCCTCCAAACACACATCTATACTTTGTCCACCCCATCGAAACAAAGGAGCTCTGAGTGTCTGCCACAGACCCCTGCTGAGGAAAGTGACCCCAGGCTTTCCTTTCTGCCTGAATGGCTACTGTTTATGTCATTTGTGATGAGAGACAGCAACCTTGCTCCAGCTGACGACAATAGGAATGGAGCCCCAGTCAAAGGCCATCAAGTATGGGATGACGATGATGCAAAACACTCTTCTACATGGTGCCTCGGGGAGAAACTCTATCCAGTGGTGGTCCTCCACATTGGATAGTGACAATGATTGACAACAGTGCTCCTGGGGAGTATGAGAGGTGCTCACAGACAAGACGGGTCACACAGGAGCCATTACAGTAACGTGAATCATGTCAAACTGCTCTATTGGGCTTCCGTGGTGGCGCAGTGGTTAAGAATCCACCTACCAATGCAGGGGACATGAGTTCGAGCCCTGGTCCAGGAAGATCCCACATGCCGCGGAGCAACTAAGCCTGTGGGCCACAACTACTGAGCCTGCGCTCTAGAGACCGTGAGTTGCAACTACTGAGCCCGTGCACCACAGCTGCTGAGCCTAGGGCCCATGCTCTGCAACAAGAGAAGCCACCGCAATGATAAGCCAGTGCACTGCAACGAAGAGTAGCCCCGGCTCGCCACAACTAGGGCAAGCCTGTACGCAGCAATGAAGACCCAAGGCAGCCAAAAATAAATAAATAAATAATTAATTTTAAAAACTGCCTTATTGCTACCCTGGATTCGATCTAGACCTACTGTGCATCCCACTGTGAAAGCCCTGGACCAATATGCAGGACACACAATGGCTATGGAACTGCTGAGCACTTGGCCTACCTCCTTACTTCCCTGTAAATTCCAACAGTAAAACTTCATCGCTTAAGATAATTTAGGTAAGACTCTTTCTTGTAATCTGAAAGAGCCTGAACAATATGTCATCTGTTGTGAAATTCAGATCCTTGAAAGATTTCAAAGGTGTTTTGAGATGACATTTTAAAACCATAAAATATTCTGCTAATTCCACCCTACAAAATGCATCCAATATTTTAAACCTCATCTGAAGCAATTAAATATTTGGAAAATGAAGTAAATCATAAGAAACTTATAAATATTGATATATCGACATTTACATGATACAATATTTCAAAAGCAAAGCTATTTGGTGTTTCATCACTTTGAGGAATGAACCAAGGCTACTTAGGCCAATATGAGCAGGTGGCATGTGTTCAGTATTTCCTTCCAAATGTCTACCATACCTTTAGCTTCCTTTCCATTTGTACTGGTACCCCCTGGTTCTTGATGTTTCATACGCATATCTTACAATATAGATGTAATGGCAAGTTTTCCTGATTCTAGTCTGTGTGTCCTCCCACTTGTCCTGCATGCCAGGACAGACCAATCCTCTTTTAGAACGACATTCATGTCATTTCTTTGCTCAAAATCTCTGTGGCTCCCCATTTCCTATGGTGGCTCATTTATCATCTTCTCTTTGGGTTACTAGGACCTATATATCATCCAGCCTCTTTCTCTGCCATCCCATCTCCTCTTCCGTCCCAGTCCAGCCAACTCTTCATGAAGATGCCCTGCAGATTCCTTTGTCTTTGCCCTCACTCTTGGTGTTCCCTTCCCTTGGCAATGGAGTCCCCTATTCATAAATCTATCCCAAGACTAACACATGTCCCATCTTCCACATGAAGTTTTCCCTGATCACTTCCGACCCTCACTGGGCTCCCCCTCCAGGAACTTCACAGAGCATATCCTTTTAGCTCACAAATCTACTTGCCTTACAGAATCACTGCTTTTCCATATGGACCAGTTTTAGCTCCTGGACTAGTTAGTAAACTCCATGATTTTGAGCATGAGATAACTATTTTCTTGTTGACATTGAATAAATACCCTGAATGCCGCATACCACCCCCAGAAGCGGCTTCAGGAAGCAAGATTGCATTAGGAATGTCGTTTTACCAAAAAGAGAAAATGGAAAACTCATTTTAATCTCCTGTAGTCAGTGTCCAGCCTGCAAAATGAAAACTAGTGAAGCAGTTCTTACCACCAGAGGGGCTGCTAATACTTCCACTATTAGCTATAAGTAGAATTTATAACAAAAGCACACATGAAATATGGCGCCATAGGAAAACAAGAATTTCCAGAAGCCAGACATTGGGAATCAGACTGGGTACTAGAAAAAGCACTGAACCAGGTCGGGTGGCCTGGTATCTCATGGATTTGCCACTCACTAGCTATATAGCTTTGGTTTAGTCTCTAAGCCTAATCTACCCCATCTGGAATTCCGTAAAGCATGTCACAGAGCTCTGAGGGTTACTCTAGCACTAAAATCTTGGTGTCTGTTGCCATGCCTAGGGGTAATTTCACACTAAGTTGGAAGGAAACACAGGGATATCTTAGAAGGTGATTTGGACTATGTGGTCAGAGGACCACCGACCTTTAGCTCGTGGTCTCCCATCTGGCCAGAGAAGTGGCTTCCCCAGTAACCCACCAGGAGGCCTGACTTCAGCCCCAACCTTGGCTTTGGTATAATGTTTCCCAACCACTGCTTAGTTCCTGTAAAGCTTGCCAATTGGCTTAAAAGATTGTCTTAATGTATGTGCTTTCTTTTCACTTGGTTAACCTTGAAGTTGAACCCAATTTTTTTGGCTACTCTCCTTCTTAGCTGACTGTTGAACAGTTTGAGACTCTTGGAGCCTTTCATATAGCTGAACCTGGACTGCTCTGTCCTAGGAGCTGTCCCCCGCCACTGCCCCCCTCTGCTCCTTGTAGTTTGGGCCACAATCTCTCTTCCTTTCTCTGGTGACATTGCAGAACACTGCTGTGAACTACAATGCAATAGCACAGGTCCTGTTCCATGGAGTTTAAATTCCACAAGGAGATTATTGGAGAATAGAGTAGCTGAATGACTAGACTTTAATTCAGAGGAGGTGTGAAATTTGGCACTTTTCTTCTTCTGGTTAGTAGCCCCCAAAGCCATTTTAACCGCAGTAACATGAATGACTTGCCTACTTCTCAAGCTTATGAAGTCTTTCTTGAAAGCCATCACCTGGCCAGCTTCATGTGTGGACCTGCAGGCTCTTGGTGGATCGACCTGATAATGCCTTAGGGAACACTGGACATGAGGATGCATCTCAATTTCAGGCATATCAGGTCCACTGCTAACATGGATTTGGTGCCCTGAAGTTTAAAAAGCCAAGCCTGGGGTGAGAGTGGGTGCTCTTGAGAAGTGCTGCTGTGGGCACTTGCAGCAGTGAATGTGGGCTTGGGGGAAAGGCTGGAAGAGCATTTAGGCCTCAAGCAGTCACTATCAATGAATGCATGACCCTTGCTTGATTTCGGTGACATAAGATCTTCTTTGAATAAGGGATTCTCTTTACTAAATTAAAACTAACCAAAATAAATAAATAAAAGGAGATTTCGCAGGCAATAAAAGTTGGTTGTCAGATAATGCTGGTTAATGGTAAAACATTACAGCCTCCCTCTGAAGTTGGAGTAGGCTCTGCTGAAAATCACAGCTGTGATTATCCAGTACAATGAATTTGGGAAATTAGTGGTTCGGTACAGCTGGAGCTCAGGAGATGTATTGGAAAGAAGTAGGAACTGGAAAATCAGGCAGGGGGAAATCTTTTTAAGCCATGCTGATATTTTGTTCTGTCCTGTAAACAGTGAGAATCCAATTAGAAGATCAGATCAGACTTGTATATACCTACAATGAGGGTCTGTGCTACTAGATGATTCTGAGACACCACTTGTATTTAAGCAGGAAAAGAATAAATCTACACCAACATCAACTGAAAACCTTTTGACAGTATCCTAGGAATAAAGAAGTTCCAACAACCTCTACAAATGTCTTTAAAAGTTGTCTTACGTCCCTATAAGCCCTCGTATAAGCCTGAACCTGGAAAGGCAGATATGCCAAGCACAAGCTGTCTCACCCCGTCCTTTGCCTGTAATATTTATGCTACTAACAGCTAATATTTATTGAGTACTCTGTGCCAGATGCTAAGCCCTTGGCATGGATTATCTCAACCTAATCCTCATAATAAATCCTGTGAAGCAGGTGCTATAATTTATCTGCATTTAACTGATGAGAAACAAGCCTGAAAATGATTAGGTAACTTGCCCAAGGTCACCCTGCAAATAAGTGGCGGAGACAGAACTTGAACTTCTGTCTGACTACAATACCCATGCTGTTCACTACTATACTGTCCTGCCCATGGCAGGCATCACTAATCAATCATGGCATTCTTTCTCACTCAGTCCAGACTGGGCCTCCCAACTTCTTTTAGCATAGTGCTCTAGAAAGCCATTACTGATAGATCAGAGTTGATACATGATAGGACTAATTGCTGCCCTTGGCCTATAGCCCAGTAATATCATCTCAGATGCAGCCTCAGATTCTGATTCAGCACTGTAAGCCTGAACAGCATCAAAAGCTGACCTGCCACCATAGATTGTATTCTGACACCTTTACTTGGAGTTTTTACATTAGATGGTCCCCCTAGACTGCTTTTCCAAGCTGACTCATACTGGTCAATTTGTTGGTATGGAAAAATGACAGAAGGAATTTGAGCCAGCCAAAAGCTATCAATATGAGTTTGCTGCCCATAAAGAGTGCCTTTTATGAGGAAATTGCAGAAGTGATTCCAGGAAGAGACTATGGCTTTATGTTACATGTTCTATATATCTGGACTGTCTGAATTAATGTAGAAACTAGAAGCACTGTTGAAGACTCAGAGTTGATTAGGATTTTGGAAAAGATTAATGTATTTCTAGATATTTTCTATAACACATTAAATGTATGTACCTCATCATTCCACACAAAGTGGCAAGAAATCAAGTGTCCATCTTAATATCACAGGGCCCCTTCAGGCAGACAGCTCCACCTTAATGCAACGGCTTCCCCTTTTCTTTCCAAATTCCACAAAAGTCACAATTTGTCGCCAAGTATTTACATTGCACAACGGTGTGATGGCTTGAAATGGTTCAGGAATGAAGAATGGTAAGTCCGGGGACACAGGTTCGAGCTCTGGTCTGGGAAGATCCCACATGCACATGCTGCGGAGCAACCAAGCCCATGTGTCACAACTACTAAGCCTGCGCTCTAAAGCCAACGAGCCACAACTACTGAGTCCTCGTGCCACAATTACTGAAGCCTGTGCACCTAGAGCCCATGCTCCACAACAAGAGAAGCCACTGCAATGAGAAGCCTGTGCACCGCAACGAAGAGCAGCCCCCGCTCGCCTCAACTAGAGAAAGTCCACGCACAGCAACAAAGACCCAACGCAGCCAAAAATAAATAAATAAAATAAAGAAATAAATGGGAAGAAAAACATAACATGGTAGAAACTCTTAGTGCCCAGCAAACTTATAAATGTTAAATAAAAATAAACTATTGGGGATGAACTTTGTAACTTCTAAAAATAGTAATAGTTACTGTAGTATAGAAAAGAAAGTAAGCTTCTCTTTAAAATCTTCTTAAGGCAAAGGAAACACAGAAAGAAAAAATAATGTAAACTTTCTTATCCAAAAAGCACTTCTTATCAGCAATTATTGTAGTGAAAAGAGCAATAATAAAATGTGGTATTGTATACTTGAAAAAAAAAAAAAAGAATGGTAAGTCCGGGGCTGAGAGGAGGGGAGAGGTCTCACTGAATCAAGCAAGGGCCTGATCCCTTGTGACGAGAGGGAGAAACAGGAATGACCCACCCAGATTTGAGACTGGTCCTGCAAGGGCAGCTGGGTGCTCCAGGAGTGGTATCGTGGGTAGCACAGCCATTTCTATCTCAGGGCTGGAGCAGGTGGGCAGGTGGAGGAGCCAGTCAAAGTCTGGGAGCCTGTGGTTACCAAGTAGGCAGAGGGTGATACTGGAAGATGTGCCAGCATAGACTAGGAACCCAACCAGGGCTGAGATGAGAGAGCCAGGCCTCATTCCAGGGATTGATGATGATAGGAGTTAAGCAGGGTACCAGGCTAGACACTCAAGGAAGGTCTCCCCAAAGGGAGAGATGACAAGGGAGAATCCAACAACAGTTAGCTCAGGTCAAAATCCCAAACATGTGGACTAGGACAATGCATGGGAGTAGAGGGAAGCAGAGAGGTTTAAGCAGTTTAGGGATAACCTGGGCATTTGATCCTAGGATGCTAGATCCTAGGAAGAGCGGACAGTGTAACAAGGCTTTGGGACAACCTGGGAGCCCAGTGGCCATGGTCTCCCTCCCACGCCTGGCAGTCTGAATTCACACCCAGCTCCCACAGGATGCTGGGCAGTGGCTCTGATGCATATCTCATCTCTTCTAGGATGGTCTCAGCACCCTGGGAGGCCTACAAGGGGAGCTAATTGTGTGGTAACAGGGAAGGGAATTGACATGTTATAAACCTGCCAGATGCTGGGTGCTAAATATCTCATCTAATTCTCAAACTACTTCACAAATATTCAGACCTGCCAAAGATCACAACTAGTTGGTGATCCGGCCAAATCTGAATTCATGTATGACTCCAAAGCCCTGGCTCTCTCTACCCCATCAAGCTGCTTCTGGGAGGACCTCGGCACATGCTGCTGGGAAAGACAGAGGTGAGAGACACTGAAGACCAGGCAAAGGGATCTGATTCTGTCATCATCTCAGGGGTTTTTAACCCTGGCTACACATCGAGCTCTTCTGAGAAGGTTTAAAACACACACACACACACACACACACACACACACGCGCGCGCGCGCGTCAGGACCATCCCCAGAGATTCTGATTAAATTGTTCTGTGGTGGAGACTGGACATAGGTGTTTTTCTTTAAAAGCTCTCCTGGTGATTCTAAGGTGCGACCAGGGCTGAGAACCATCGATTTTCCTTGTTCCTGGCCCTTTAAGGCAGTCTAAGGCACTCAGGCCTGCTGGTCCAGGGAGGCAAACTGAAAACCCAGGGCTCAGGTCCTTCCTTGCCTGTTTCTCACTTTTCTTTTGTTCTTATTCCTCTGGGCTCTCAGGTCCTCTGCTGCCTGGGATAGAAACACCCAGTTCCTGCGCAGGCTATAGAACCCAGGCTTTGTTCTCTGCTCTAGACAAGGAGGGGCCATAGGAGCTGGACACAGGAGGGGTGCTGTGTCCTGGAAGCCAGTGGTGCTGGGGTTCCAGGAATCTCACAGAGGGATGCAGGACATGGAGAGGAGGAGGGTGGTGTTTCAAGGGGAAAACAGAATTAAATCCAGGGAGAACACTTCAGAGAGTCATCTTCAAAGCAGAGGATCTAGGCAAGGAGAACCCAGGAAAGAGATGCAGGGAAAACAGCACAGAGTGGGGAGGGTTTATAGCTGACGTTAGGATATAGAGCCTGGAGAAATCCTCTGGGGTGGTGATACTACCTGCAGCTGCTGCTTACTTATCAGGAGCCTGTGACCCAAGGCTGGGCCAGGTCATCACATGAGCTGGCCTGGGCCTGTTTACCTGCCCAAGCTCAAGGAATTTGTATGCTGTTATCCTTGGGCTGCCTCACCCTCGGACAAAAGATCTGGCTGAAAGTGCAGTGCAGGTGAATAAGGGATCCTGAAGCAGAATTTCGGAAATGAACCAATCTGGAGATATCTGGTCTTTCAAGGTGTTGGGTCAGGGTTGATCTTGCTGAATTGCCAACGAGAGTTACCTAGATCAGCTCCACCCAGACCTAGCAAAGAACTTAGAAGAAAACTATAAACATACTCTTTGCTTATTTTATCATGAGAACTGGTCTTTTTTTTTTTTTTTTGGCTGCACTGCACAGCTTGTGGGATCTTAGTTCCCCAACCAGGAATTGAACCCAGGATCTCAGCAGTGAAAGCGTGGAGCCCTAACTACTGGATCTCCAGGGAATTCCTGAGAACTGGTATTTGGACGGCAGCTGTGAGCAGGCCAAGGTGGGCTCTACTACTTAGGGCTTGGACTGGCAATGCCCTTCCCAGGGCCAGAATTCAAGTCGTTTCTCTGAGTTCATAGCTTCCTGCTGACTTTCGTCCTCTGTGGTTCAGTTGCCTTTCATTCCCAGCCATGTTCTAAGCCAAACAGACCGTTCCTTTCTGGGAGCAGCCAGGCCATGGAGAAACAGAAACCCTTCAGAGGTATCTAGTCCAGTCCTTCCCAAACCTGCTTATCATCAGAGCCTTAAAGGCACAGATTCCTGCACCTTGAGAGGGATTTACTGAATGAGGACCTCTGGGGGCTGTGTCCCCACTCTTCTGCCAAATTTCCCATCCAAACTGACATCCACTTCAATTAGCCTGGACAGAGGAGAATCCTCCTTCTGTATGTTGAATTCACAGCTTCCTTTCATCCCTAAAAATGTTTCATGTGATCTCTGATTCAGGTGCAAGCCCAGTACGTAGGAAGAATCACAGCTGTGACTGATATTTGGGCAGCCAACAGTCATTTGCCTCTCTGCCTCCTAAATCATAGTTTTTGCTATCAACTCTACAGTAGAAAAGTGATTAAAAGCATTTTACTACCCAGCTGCTGTGTCTAAGACAGCATCTTACTAGATAGTAAAGAGTAAAGGGAAGTACACTGAATTTTGAATCAGAAGGTCCAAGTGTGGAGCCCACACTTTCTCTGTCATTAGTAGATAATCCTGGGCCAATTACAATACTCTCCTCAACTCCAAATTTATCACAGCCATCATGAAGCTAACATTTATGAGGCAATTCCTACATGCCAGGCACAATGCTAAGGACTTGACTGACGTCGTTGGCTTTAATGTTCCCAAAGTACCATTACATAGAAAACCGTCTCAGATAGTCAGCCACTTTTGCTAAGTGATCATAGTGATGCCGGCCCTGGGTACTTCACGGGGTTACTGGGAAACTATTGGGAGATAATGATGTGATGGTTGCCCTATGTATATGTTTCTCTCCTCAAACTGTAAGTTCCTATAGCCAAGATTGTATCTGATTTGTCTCCTGCTCCCTCACCCAGCATTGTACCAGCACATCAGTAGACAGTTGAGTGAAAATGAATAAATGATTTAAGAAACAAATTAACATTTGAATGAAGCGCTATATAAATGAAAGCCCTATTGATCAACCTATTACATCAGTGTGACAAAGACCCCAGAGATACCTGTGCTCTACATCCACGGTGGGCTTTGTATCACCACGGTGGCTAATCAGGGGCTTTGTTTACATGAGATCTCGATTGGCCTACTTGAAGAAACAGTAACCAGACATCTGGAGGGTGTGTCCAGCCCTGTGGATCTGGGCCAGCACTACAAACTTCCACCTTGCCAACCTGGACCCCCGCCATGCAGCAGGCCACCGATAAGAGCCTCAACATCCTTGCCGTGGCTTCTTCACAATCTCCTCGCAGATCTCATCTGTCCTCCTCTCCCCGACATCCTTGGCCTGACCCTGCCTCTCTCATTCCAACCTTGGCTGTCCTCCTGTTTTGCAGTGGGCACTCTAGACAAACTCCCTTCTCACTCAAGCTTGGCCTCCACGTCCATTGCCCATAAGGCTGATTTTCCCACTGTGCTTGGTCAAGCTTCATGGATTGGGATCAGACACCAGACTGAGCCTCCTGGTCAAAACCAGGGCAAAGTCGCTCATCTACATTCTCAGAGAGGGCCTCCAGGTGGGCCCGGAAACCACCCTGGGACTGGACAGAGCTGCTGTACCCAGTTTCAGGCCCCAGACGTAGATGCTGATTGAGTATCGGTGGGAGGGACAACTCGGGTGGGATACAGCATTGTACCGCTCACAGAGAGTGAAATCAAACACTCAGAAATATGTCTATGCCCCATACCCTCGAAGGGAAAGGGAGAGAAGGATCCTCTAGAAAACTGAAAACTATTCAAATGAAAAAGCTGGTGCACTGGCAAAATTGTAGGAATGGGAGCAAGATCTCCCTGATTTGGGATCCCATGAAAATAATACTGAAGGTGCCTTAGTGAGATGAAGCAGCAGAGAACTGGCAAAGACTGTGAAGTAGTAAAAAGACTGATAAGAACGTGGAGATCAATGGCAGCGCGAAAGGACAGGTGGGCCTCACAAAGCTGAGCTAGGTGACATTAATTTAGCTGCTATAAACCAGCAATTCCTAGCCAAGTCAGCCATGGATTAGCCGTCAGGGCCACCAGGTGGCACTAGAGTAGAGAACTTTGGCGGTGACTCAGCTGTTACGAGGATCCCGCAAGGGGAGCGGGGGTTTGAGAGGCTGAGGGTCCAGCAGCAGGGGGAGCGGCCGAGAGGGGAAGATGCGAAGACATACTTCGGTCCTCGCACTCTTGAATGTCCTTGCCTGAGCTGGAAGCTAGAGGGGCATGCTCTACTGGTTTCCTAGTGACAAAATTCCCAGCGGGCCTCTAGTTACAACTGCAAGGATGTGATACTGCGCAAGTCTAGGGTGTCGGTCACCTGGGGAAAAAACGCTATTTGCTTCCCGTTTTCCAACTCAGTGAGAATCCATACTGTGATCCCAAACTCGATGAAATACGTAAAAAGAGCCTAGCATAGTGCCCCGTACCCAGAAAATGCCCAATAAACGTTAGTTTTCCTCCTAAGTAATCCCGCGTAGCGGGCAATCTGCTTCCAGTCTCACACCGGGGTTGCTCGGTGCCCCTCGGAACTGAAGTACCCCTGGCCCCATAAAGCCTGTAGCCCCTCTGGCCAGAGACCCTTTTGTCGCAGCGCTTTGGCTGTTGCAGATTTCTCACTGTGAGGCCTGGGCAGCTGCCAGGGGCCACCCCGGGAGCTGGAATCGCAGCTCACAAGGAGAGCACTCCCCGCACGCAGGCCTTCTGCCTGCTCCCCGCCCGCTCGCGGGCTCCAGCCTCCCCCCAACCCCCAGCCTCCAGCCCTCCTGCCCTGCACACTCCGGGCCCCCTGCCCCCACCCCGCTTCTCCAACAACGTGTTTCTAATCTGCCCAGGAACAGTCACCACGCTTGGTTTTCCTGCCGGGTCTAATCAGCTTCGCCTCTGGGCCTCGGCGTCCCGGGGGTGTGTAACCCAGAGGCTTGCACGGAGGTGATGAGCTTGCAGGGAACAGTATGTGTCCCTCCCTGACTCCGCTTGTTTTCTTCAGGGGCCAGGGCCAGCCAGCTGAGCTGTCTCTCTCTTGCTCCACTCCTCACCCTCCCTCACACGTGGTCTGCCTTCAGTGGGTGCGTGAGAGGCGAGCGGAGCAATGCACGGGGCGCGTGCACAGCTCGCCGGGAGTGGGTGTGAGTTGCAGGCAGGTTTTCCAGGGGAAGCAAGATTGCTACCGCTTGGGGCATAGTGGAAGAGGAAGGCGGGACAGGAATTTGTGCAGACCAGTTCTGGCCAGATCTCTTAACATGTTTTGTTCTTGCTTTGCTGCTGCTGTCGGTTTTTTGTTTGTTCTTTTTCTTTTTTTCCCCTTCCCTATGCTGAGCTGTCATTTCTTAGTCCAGCCAGGCCCCTCTGAACTTCTGGTTCCTCTAGGCAGTAAACACCCTAGTTTCCCAGGCCACACTATTGCTCCCTCCCCTCTTGTTGTTTTCTTCCAACATGCAATTTTGAAAAATGAGAAAAGTGGCAACATCAGTGAAAGGGCGGGGTTTAAATCAAAGAACAATTAAATACAATGTTTATTGAATCTGACACCTTCTTCAAATGTATTCTCTCTTGTTCTTGGCAGCATTAGATCAATACCTAAAAAATGTTCACCCTTTTAGAGCAGTATTAAAATAAATATTTTCAATAAAAATATTAAATAGTTAATAATTAAAGCATGAGCATGTTTATCCCTAGAAGGGGTCAGAGTTCCTTTTGGCCACGTTAAATTTTCCACAGGAGTCGGTAACAAGGTGACTAGGAATGTGAGATCTGAGACTGCCCTCCCAAAGGATCATGAGGTCAGCTTGGGGTGAATTTGCCTCTGGCACCCCAGCCTCAGTCCCATATCATCTGCTGCTTGGACTTGTCCAGGCAAATGTCAGCTCGCTGACCAGAGATGTCTGTGGCTTACGTGGTGCTCAGCAGTCCTCAGGTCTACCAGCCCGTTGTGACCATGCCAGGCACACTGGTGATACTTCGAATGCTTCATCACTTTGCTAGAAGCAGATTTTTTTTTTTTTTTACCGAAAACGGTTTGCTTCAGAAGAAAACTTTGCAGTTTCATTTTAAGTGCAAAATCAAAATCACTTCTTAAATAAAAAGGAAGCATAAAAATCAAGAACTGACAACATGAAATCATGAAAACAGAACAATGCTATTTCAAATACCTTGCAAGCAGCAATGTCTCATCAATGTATGCAAATAAGTTCCTCTATGAGAAAAATGAAACAGTCTCTAATCTTCCTGTAAAAAAGGCATATCTGGCTCGATGTGCTAAGTTTTCGAGGATGATGAAACGCTACCTCTGTTAGAGGCGGTTACACAGGCACAGCAGCCAGACTTCCTGGATCTAAGTCCCAGCTCCCCTTTTAGGAGAGGAGTTGGGAGACCACTAAGGGCCAGTTTCTCCACATCCCGGTGCCTTAGTTCCTTGTTTGTCAAGGAAGGCTTATAATAGCACTGATCTCAGAGTTGTTTCTGACAACTGCATGATTTAATACTTGCAAAACACTTCCAACACTGCCCGGCCTGGCACTTAGTAAGCTCTCAATGAATGTGAGCTACCATTATAATCAGTAGTCATAGTATTAGCATTAGCAGAATTCATGGACTTAAAATTCCTATTCATTAAACTATTGAGTCGGAAAGATTGAAAAAAACTTCACTGTTTTCCTCTGTGAGATTGGTTACTAAAAGTCAATTTCTAACCAAAATGATGAAAGTGACTTTTACCCAACAAAATTCTCCTTTAATAAGGAATCCAAAGCAATCTCTAAAATCTTAGTCTTAGAATGTATAGAGTTACCTTGTAATGCTTGGAAAGTGAAGGAAAATGGGTTCCTCATCTACTCCCAGCTGCATCCCCATCTAGAAAAATAGTTATAAAGGGATTTTATTTTATTTCATTTTCCAAGGATCCATATATAATATTCAAAACAATTTTCAGCTATTCAGATGAGTTCATAACCATATGGTTCAGATAATGAAAATATTTTCTGATATTTAAAATGAATTGAATGCTTGGGTCAACTCATCCCTGAGTTCTCGGTGTACTATCTGATGCCAGCTACCCCTTACTGAGGGTCTATGTGCTATTCAAGATTAAATTATTTAATTCTCATAATAACCCAATAGCACCTGTATTCTGTCTCCATTTTGCAGCTGAGAGAACTGAGCTCTCAGAGAAGTCAAGTAACTTAGGAGCAGACCATTAATGATAGATTCAAGATTGGGATTCAGGTCTGTTCACCAGATTCGGGACCTGCTCTGCATCCCATGCTTCCCTGACTCAGTGGGAGCTACAATGTCAGCCAAGGCTGCAGCTCTGCCTTAGGTGTTCCCATGAGCCTAGGCCTCAGAGCAGGGCACCAGGGTGGGATGTTCTTCCCCATCTAGATTCCTGCTGACCCAGTCCTACCTGGAAACCCAGATGGTGAGCAAAGAAGACTCGGTCACTTGGACCTGGGTGTCTGTAGCAGTATGTGCAGGGGTAACCAATGGCCTCAGAGCCTGCAGAGAAACCACAGTGCTTTCTCCTTTGCCCAGAACTGCTCCCTACCCCAGTGCCCTCCTTTCTTCCTTCTGCGCCCTCCTCTACTACTGGTAAAACCTACCCTTCTGCTATATCTACCACCTTTCCTACCTCCTTTTGTGTACCAGCAAAATCGTCTCTGTTGGTCCATAGACCATGTTTGGGAAAAATTGAATTAACACATAGCAGTTCTCTAAGACATGCATGAATAAATGAGAAATATAATTGGAAGCTTCTTTTATTGTAAGTACCTCTAGGGCAAGAATTTTGTCTGATTTATCTCACGAGAAGCTAGAATAGTGCCTAGCACATATGAGGTGCTCAAAGAGTCTCAGTTGTTGAGTGTTTGGCACAAAGGAGCAGAAGGAAAGCTCAAGAAGAAGAAATGAGCTTGGGTTTCATTTTTAGTGCCAATGTTCAAAAGTATTTAAAAGAAAAACGTTCCACCAAACCCCAACTATTTTATTGAACCTGTAAGACATCTCAGCTCTGGGAAGATCTTCCTTCTTTCCTTCTCACTCCCTTCCTATTCCTACTTCATTCTGGAAGTTCTTCAGTTATTGGGAAAGTTTCTAAAGGCAGAGGACTGGTGGTAGGGAGATGGGCAGAGGCAAGAGGCAGGAGTGGAAGAAAAATAAGGGATGCAGCGAAGAAATACAAGAGTAAGAAAATACTTCCATTTCTCTCCACGCACTGCCAGTTTGCCCAGAGGGATGCTAAGACCTGCCGTCAGCCTTCCCCACCCTCGCTGGTGTCATGGCCTTGGTGAGGGGCTTCAGAGACCTGAGCTCTAAAGCTTGAGGAAGATTGAAAGCTGTGATTATTATTGTCACTATCCAATGTCACCCTTCTTTCTGAATCTGATTTCTTTCAAGTCTTGACTGTTTCTTAGCGCTGGTGTCTCTTTTCAAAGTAAGACAGGGGAGGCTTGGAGGAAGCTTCTGAGGGCTGGGTTTGGTTTGAGGGGAATATGGGAGGGGAAGGGAGCTGTCTTTGATGGGAGCCCCTGGGGAGGGAAGGAGGTGTCTTTGGAGGTGCTCCCTAAGTGATAGAGGTCCTCATGGGGCAACTCATCCAGGGAGGGTGGATGGTGCTCTAAGAAATGGGCACACAGTGGCCCCCAGAGAGTCCTGAGGGGCCCCAATCTCATGTTGCCATGGAGAGTCTCATTGGTCCATGACCACAGATTCCCTCAGCCTCTGCTCCAGCCCTACTGAGTCACTGCAGTTAATCTTTTTGCTCTCTGTCCACTACATTTCTTTGGAGAGTCTCAGGACTGTTCCTCCCAGCCCATCTCTGAGTAAATTTTTGGTTATGGAATTCAGCTTTGAACACAGTGTTTCCAGACAGGATCACGTGGCCTCCAGTTTTGGCCATCTCTCCTACCGACCCATTACTTTCTTTGTTTTCCTTGACCCCGGAGCACTGCGTGCTTTGGTGCTTTTCCCCACAAGGAATTTCAACTTTGTCTTTGTGCCCAGGCCAGCCGTGGCTCCCTGCTATGTCAATCTCAGCTCAATATCACATTCACTCAGCCCATGTTTTTTTAGCCTGGCCCTGACATTGCATAACTCATTTATTCAGCTCTCACATGAAAAACCTCAAAGTCTCAGCCCAGCCCTGGGCACAAGACAGGATTAATCTTGTGTGGATTTTTGAGCTTGACAGTTGAAGACTCGAGGTACCTAAAATCAAATTCACGTGTAATCCAAGGCTCTCAACACTACAAAGACACGTAGTGATAGCCCTCAGGTGTATTGCTGAGCATGTTACATGCAAAACACATACCTGTTAGGCCCCCTTTGAAGGCAAGCTCTGACATATTTACTTACTCCTTTGAATCCCTAAATTCAAACCATAGGAAATGTCACCCCCAGTTGGGCTCATGGTCCATTCAACTCAGGTCATAACTGTAACAGCCAACATCTACTTTCAAGTACTGGCATTCTGTTAAGTACTTCTCAAGTGTTTTCTTATTTCATATGGCTGTTCTCATAACAATCCACTGTCACCATTTTACAGATGAATCTGGAACTTGGGGAGACAAAGTAATTTGCTCAAAGAGATATATCTTGCATGCTACAAAAAAAGACTTGAACCCAGAGCTGTCTGAAGCCCAAACCCAAGCTTTTAACCAATTACACTCTGGGGATGAGGTTTTTTAGGGGAGAATCGTGTTCTTTGAAAGGAACTAACCACATAAGATTGGGGTTGGGCTCCCTGAAACACTGTTTAGTTCTCTCAACAACCATGGCAATTTTATTATCTCAAAGTTAATTAAATTCCTCTTGAATCTTAATCTTCTGCTTTCACAATGTCTTGAGTAAAATGGTTTTAATCAGATTCTATGTGCTTCCTCTTATTTGAACTAATGCTCCTATCTCCAATCTTTAAAGAAGAGTCCGTAATTCTAATACTCCAAGATTTGTAAATTCCAATTTCCCCTCACAGAAACTTCTGCTTTTCTTTAGATTTATTATATTATGCTTTAAGGCCTCATCTTTCAAGGCCAAAAAGTCATGTTTTCAGTGTTTTTATAAGGCAGCTCTCATGCGTCCTTTCCTGACGCCATGCTCCAGGCAAACCACCAGTTCTAGGCTGGTCCCTGTCTATGCCTTCAGTTTCCCATGACCCTTCAAACTGAAATGCCCTTCCTCTGTGCCCACCTGTTCCTCATTTCCCCGTAGCCAAAATCTATACTTGATGACTAGCTCAAAGATGAACCCCTCCTTGAAGCCTTTTTTAATACCCCCAGATAGAAGTGATTTCACTCTCATGTGAAATAACCACAGGACTCTCTACCTTTCAATCCTTCTTATGGTAGTTTCACTTTCTCTATTGGATTTTAGTTACACAAAACTTTCATACTTCTCCTTTTAGATTATATCTACTTGAGGGCAGAGTCTGTATCTCCATTCTAGGGACTTGTATTAAATTAGGTACTCATGTGTTGGTTCAATGCATGAATGAATACATAAATCAGTGGTTTTGCTTGATTTCTTTTCTGGAACATTTCTCTTTCTTTATCAGAATTAGATAGGTTTAACTGCTTGAAGCATTCCATGTGATAGATTAGTGAGGGCTTATACAAGCCTAAGATAACATTTTGTAGTTTGTTTCGGACAATCTCCAACATTTTATTGGTCATTTAAAATTGCAGTAGCATATTGATAAGTGAAATAAGACAAATACTGTATGATAACACTTATATGTGGAATCTTAAGAAATACAACAAACTAGTGAATTTAAAAAGAAAGAAGCCGACTCACAGGTACAGAGAACAAACTAGTGGTTACTAGTGGTGTGGGGTTGGGGGTGGGAGATGGGGAGCAGTATAGGGATGGGGGACTGGGGGGGACGATCTGCTGGGTTTAAGATAGGCTCAAGGATGAACTGGACAACACGGGGAATAGAGCCAATAATTTGTAGTAACTGTAAATGAAGTGTAGCCTTTAAAAATTGTATAAGAATTTTAAAAATTAAATAAGTAAAATTGCAGTAGCACATTGAATTGAAGTATTCTTGGAAAGATTGAGACCTTTCCTGCATCAGAATGGGTAGCTCTGTACTTGTCTTTTCAAAATGGAGTATGACTCTTTCCCTCATAAATGCATTTCTTTGTTTAACTTTAATCTGAAAATACCTTACGCACAAGATGAATATTGCAGTGGGTACTCTTTCAAATTATGTGTCTTACACAGATATTATCATTTGTTTCTGGAGCCATTACTACCAGCAAAATCTCAAAATTATAGGCACCTTTGTGGCCGAAGGTATTGAGCATCCTAATTCATTTCTCCCCAAATGTAAAGTCTGCGATGAGTTGGCCTGAATTTCTGGCCAATGCTGAATGCAGAACTCTCAGCCTCTCAGCCATGGCAACAACTGTGATGAGCACTGGCTAAACCTTCATTCCCTGCATGTACACCTTGAATATTTTGATGAATAGTATTCAAATTATATTGTTCACCCACGTGCAGCTGATGTACAGAATATTGAAAGGCACAGTTTGCAAGAGACTTAGAGTCCTAAGAGCTACCTCTCGGATCAAAAACTGCTCCTTTTAGAGAGACCCGAGGGTATGCCAAGAAGAAAAAGAAATCATGTTTTTCTAAAATTACTGCTGCAACCATATTATGTTACCTATGTGAATACCTTCTTCTGAGGTGATCGTAGTGCTTGCAAAATAAGGGCTTTCAACCCATTTTCATTTCTAGTCTATTTTGCTACCGTAGAAAAAAGTTTTCCCTGTGTCATATAGATCAGGATTCCAAAGCCACTCCAGGAGTAGCAGAACTTAAAGGTTAATGTGCCCTAGGGATTAGCTAAGAGGCTTCTTGGCAGAATACAGATTCACAGGCCCTACCTCAAACCCACTAATTCAGCATCCCTGGGGGTGAGGCTCATAATGCATTTTTTAACATACCCTGTCAGGATTTTCTGATCAGCAGTCCTGGGACCAGACTTTGAGAAAAAATTAGAAATAATAAAGGAGAAAGGTTGTGGGGGAGTTATCCCAACATCCGGGGCCAGCAGAATAGAAATGTTCTTACTTTCTGTGAGTTGTGGTGTCGACGCAGGGCCCTACCTTCACCCTGTTCAACACCTGAACTCCTTGTCTGGGTCAAAATGTGTAATGGAAGTGCCACGGGCTGATAGCACAGAAAGACCAGGGTTCTTGTCCAGCCAGCTGTGAGATTTTAGGGAAGTACTTTACCTCTCAGATCATCATTCATGAAATGAGAGTTGGGCCTGATTAGCTCCATGATGCTCTATTCACCCATGGATTCATTCAGCAAAGGCCCCAGCACTGCCTCTAGAGCGTTTTCATCCAACAAAGACATAATACGAGCCACGTATACATGTGTCAATATCTAGTAGCCATATTTCAAAAAGTAAAATTAATAATTAATTTTATTTAACCCCATATATTTGAAATGCTATCATTTCAACATGCAATCAATATAAAATTATTGAGCTGTTTTATATTTTCTTTTTTTACTAAGTCTAGGAAATGGGTATATTTTATACTTTAACACATTTCAGTACAGACCAGCCATATCTTGAGTACTCAGTAGTCAGCCATGAAGGTGTAGCCATAAAGCAGGGACCTGCAAACTAGGCCCATGGACCAAATCTTGTCTTCTGCCTTTTATCTTAAATTTACTTGATTGAAGTATAGTTGATTTACAGTGTTGTGTTAATTTCTACTGTACAGCAAAGTGATTCAGATACACACACACACACACACACACACACATTCTTTTTCATATTCTTTTCTACTATGGTTTATCACAGGATATTGAATATAGTTCCCTGTGTTATACAGTAAGTCCTTGTTGTTTATCCATTCTCTATATAATAGTTTGCTTCTGCTAACAACAAACTCCCACTCCATCCCTCCCCCATTCCTCCTCTCCCTTGGCAACCACAAGTCTGTTCTCTACGTCTGTGGGTCTGTTTCTGTTTCGTAGATAAGTTCATTTGTGTCATACTTTAGATTCCACATATAAATGATATCATACGGTATTTGTCTTTCTCTTTCTGACTTACTTTATGTATGATAATCTCTAGGCCCATCCATGTTGCTGCAAATCTGCCTGTTTTTTGTATGGCCCATCAGCTAAGAATGGTTTTTATATATTTAATTATTGAAAAAAAAATCAAAAGAAAAAAATTTCATGACACACGAAAACTATATGAAATTTAAGTTTCAGATCCACAAATAAAGTTTTGTTGGAACATAGTCCTGCCCATTCATTTAAATATTGTCTAAGGCTATTTTTGTAGAACAGCAGAGTTCAGTAGTTGTGACAATGACCACGTGGCATGCAAAGCCTGAATATTTGCTATCTGGTTCATTACAGGAAAAGTTTACAGGCCCCAAAGAGGAAGCATAAGAGCTGGCCCTGGAGGGCTGGCTGCCTCTGGCCCTGCACCATTTGCATATAAGTAGGGCTTAGCTAAAGCTAGTCTGGGTTGACTTAGCAAGCTTCAATCCAAAGAGATAGGGGCTGGACTGTAGAGGTTCAGGGGGGGCAGCCAACAAAATGGAGAACTGATGGAGATGCTGGAGCAGAAAGGAAAGTCAGGCAGGCATAGCACAGGGGCTTGGAACAAAGTGGGACATTCTGGGGGCAGGATACTAGACAAGGGCCAGGGTTGGAAGTGGTACCCCATGAAAGAAGGGGCTCTGAAGATGGGCTTGGCCAACTTTAGAAGACTGACCTATTTTCCAGTGGAAGGAATTGTTTGCTTTTTCTATTTTTTTGGCCACGCCACGCGGCTTGTGGGATCTTAGTTTCCTGACCATGGATCGAACCCCTGTCCCCTGCAGGGGAAGCACGGTGTCTTATCCACTGGCCACCAGGGAAGTCCCTACTGTGAAAGGGATTGGATTTGGGCCTTAACTGAAATAAGGACATAAAACAGCAGCTATCTGCTCTTATTTGTTGCTTTCTCATCTTTAAAGGTCCACTCTTATCTGGTGGTGAGATTATTTAACCTCTTTCTAAGTCCATTACCTGATCTGCATCCTCCTTTGACTGTCATCTCAGGCTCTGGATTCGGATTTTGTTGGTTGGTTAGTTGGTTTTCCTCTCGCCCTGGCTGGGTATGTGGATGATTGATGGGCAGTCTAGCCCAGGGCCTTGAGTTTAGGGAAACTTTCCAGGACAGTAATTACCTGGGATTTAGCTCCATCAAAGTCATGTTTTGATCCATCAAGCCCTTGTCCTGGCCCAGCCCTTTCAATTCCTGTAAGTCACCTTTGGGTAAAATAAAGATAACATTTATTAATTTTGCTCTTTTAAACAATTGGAAAAATATGACCAAGCCTTTGGGGGGAAAAAACCTTTCCCTGACCTCTTTGATCCATTTCCTTGTGAGTTATAAATTCCTGGTAGTATTTCTTTAATGCGGTAGCATTTTTTGCTGTATTATTCCATAACTGCTCTTAACCCTTTTGACCCAATCACTCCTGCTTTCATTCATTTTTAAAAAATTCTTTTCAAGCGCTTTCATTTCCATAAGCATAATTTAGTCTGAAAACTAGTCCCGTGCTGTGGGGAGGGTGCTATTTGTTACATTTTTGCAGATTCAGAAACTGAGGCCCAAAGATGTCAAGAGATTTGCTTGGCTTCACACAGCTAGTTAGTGGACGACTTGAGCTAAAGTCTTTTGGCTGCTGGGCTCACGATCTTTCTGCAGCATTTTACTGGCTGCCTGTTATTCTTACCCTCTCTTTCTTTCTTTGTCTCAATAATCCTTCCTCTCAACTCATTCTACCTTCAGTCCACATTTTCTCCACCCCCGCAAGTCCTCTTCCTCCCTCCCTGCCACAAGTACATCATGTGTTCTCTGAAGCCCCTGACTCAGGGGCTCTGCCCCCCTCGACCTGGTACTAGCTGTGAGCCGAAAGCCCTGCCGAATGGCTGGATTTCCAACCCCCTTGAGCCCTCTCCCTATCACTCCCTGAAACACTATTAATAGCTCCACTGACATCCAGTGTTCCCAGGACTGCTTGGAATCCGAGGGTGGAGGAACCGGCAGCCCTGTGCCCAGAGACTGACAGACCCTCCCCACCAGACCATTCCTGCCCACAAGGGATGCAGTGTGAGGTCTGTGGACCGGGGTCCTCCATAAGCTCCTCCTGGACTAGAGCCCTCGTTAGCACATCCAGCCCCAGACCAAAGATCCCTTGACCCTCGGGGCAACCCTGACCCCTGTGTCTAGTTTGTATCCTAAATCTTTATTTTTCTAGGACACATTATACCTTCATTTCAATTAAAATAAAGTTACCCACCTCTGGCCCCCTCAGCATCCCTCTTTGCTGGACCAATGGGACCAAATCCTTTAGAGTCTCTCTTCTCCCATTCATGCACTTGGTCCCATATTACACTCTTTCCACGCAATCTTTTGAGCTACAACCCACTTGATTATGTGGGTAAGAAGGTAACTCTCATCTGCTCTGGGAGAGAGCATCAAACCTGAGATGCCCAGAGCTGAGGTTTCCAGACAAGTTTCTCTTCAGCCCTAGAGCACCCCCAGTGAGCTCATGAGATGCTGGAAATTTTTCAAAGCATTCAAAAGTCAATGTTAGTTACCTTGATTTTTTTTTTAATTATAAAGTGCTAGAGCTAGAAGATTCTTTAGAGATGATGTCATCCATCCTTCTCATTACAGATGGGGAAACTGAGGCACAAAGAGGTGTCTAAAATTCACCCCCAAAACAGTGTGTTTTTTTTTTAATATTTACTTATTTACTTATTTATTTATTTATTTTTTATTTTGGCTGCGCCAGGTCTTAGTTGCGGGATGGGAATCTTTAGATGCAGCATGCGGACTTCTTAGTTGCAGCATGCGGATGTCTTAGTTGTGGCACGCAGACTCTTAGTTGTGGCATACATGCGGGATCTAATTCCCTGACCAAGGATCAAACCTGGGCCCCCTGTATTGGGAGCACAGAGTCTTACCCACTGGACCACCAGGGAAGTCCCCCCAACCCCATGTTTTAAGATTTGGGAATGAGCATCATAAAATCCCATAATGATAGGAACATTTCAGTTGTAAGAATTGAGACTCCTAGGTTTAATTTATGTTTAAGACCTTACCAGACTGTTGCTTGCCTAGTTTACTGGAATATCACCAGACCAGGAAGGACCAGGAAACATGAGAACCAAATTGTACAAAAGTTTTCTTCTGAAATTTATCTCTGCCTCTTTTTGAAGTAAGTAGTAGCTCCACTCCAAGTTTTCTATACATCTCTGAAATGTTACCTAGTCATTTATTTATTCATTCATTTATTCATTTAGCCAACATTGATTAGGCAATCTCTATGTGTCAGATATTTAGAAATGGAAGTTATAATCCTTCCCTTTCAAAGCTTACCATCTGCTTGAAGGAAAGGACACGCCAGCAGGCACTATAATATAGCATGAGAGGTAAGCCCAGGGTGCAGGGGAACACTCAGGGCAGACACCCCACCAAGACCCAGGAGGTGAGCCTGTGGAGGGGTAGTCAGGAAGGATTTACACAAGGAGGCAATTGACTTCCAGGTGGAATTTGGAAGGATAGGTAGAAATGAGCTACTCTTTCATTTATTCAATAAATATTGCACCAGGCAGTATGATAAGGCAATAAGAAGTAAGCAAATATTACAAAGTGTGACATGCTAGGAAAAACAAGAAAGGTGCTGATATAGAGAACAAAGAGAAGTCACATTAAAATGATCAAGAAAGACCTTGCTGAGGAGCTGATGTTAGATACGACCTGAAAGATAAGAAGGAATTAACCATGGGAAGACAAGTAAGAGCATGGAGGGTGGAGGGAGAATGTGCAAAGGCCCTGAGGCAGAAAATTGCCAGGACTGTATAGTAACTGCCAAAAGGCCTTTGTGTCTGGTGCAAGGTGAATATGAAAAGGAGAGATGCATTATACATTGCTAGGGAGGAAAGCAGGGGCTGGTACATTCAAGGCTTGGTAAGCCAAAATATAATAAAAATGGGCGGCAAGGACTTTCCAAGCAGGAATAGCCCATGTAAAGGCCTACAAATGTAAAACACAGTTGGCAGTTGGAGGAACTGGTATGTGAGCATGGTAGCCTACAGCATGGTGGCATACACTTCATACACAGCATGAGCTAGGCACCTAGAGGCCTCGGTTATTCCTAACCTGGTTCTAATAAACCTTTCCAATAGACTAAAATCATGGATCATCTCCCTGGATCATCTGGATGGCCGTCATTCAGCCTTTCTAATCAGCTGCTGGAGGCACAATTTCAGAGAGCAAACTAGAAACAGCCGCTCACCCAGTATACCAAGCTGGATGAAAACAAACTCTACAGTCCCTGTGAGATAAATAGAAATTCAGAACTGAGACTGGCAAGGACAGCTGGCCAGCAGGGAGACAGGCAAATGGCCAATGGTTTGTGTTGGGATGATGAGGAAGGAAAGAATAAAATGCAAAAGAAAACAAGGACTCTCTCTTCAAAGAGTTGGGAAACACCCTCTGCTTCCCTTCACTTCCCGGCTGGGGAGGGCAGCAGCAGCAGGACAAGGGGTCAGGAGGAAGCATTCAGTCCCAGACACCCTGCCTGCTCCCAGGAGACCTGTTGGGGTGGATGCCACTGGGCCGGATGCCGGAAACGGGACACACAGGATGCGGTGCCCAGGCCCCTGCTGAGGCCAGGGCCTGCCCTAAAGAACTGGACGTCAGCAAACAGAAAACCATTGAGATCCTGCAGCAGGCGGGGTTCCCATGGCAAACAACTGGTCCCCCAGCACCTCCCCATCCTTCTCTTCCTGGACTAAACTTTCCATTTGGGTAAAGTACAGGTTGGATAAGAGTTGGTGCTGGGAGAGGGGTGGATTGGGAAGGGGGTGTCGAGTGTGGGAAGAAGAAATCTGGTTTTTCTATTAAGTTTGAGAATTAAAAGCCAGTGGATCTCTAGGCAGAGATATAATCAGGCTGCGTTTCGTTTTGTTTTGTTTTTGAGCCCAGCTTTGTTCCAGCTCTGGCACTTGCCTGAGGCTTTTTTATAGCCAAAGGCCACTGGTCACTGCTTCCTCTTGGCCCTTCCCTGGCCATCACTCTTGCCTGCTGGAAGGGACACTCTGCTGCCCGATATTGTTCCCAAGACTGAGCTGGCTGAAGTCCCTCTGCCGTTTTTCAGTGGCTGACAGATTAAGGGAAAGGGAAAGGGACCCTGAGAATGTTAAAGAAAGTCGACTCCTGGACCCCACCTCCAAGTTTAGAAGTCATTAAGCCTTCACTGGAGTTCTAGAATCTGTTCTTTTCACAAGCACCCTCATCTATGCAGGTTTTGATGGATGCTGAACACATAGCAAAGAAACACTGTTCTCAGGGATCACCTAGATTGGAATATAGCCCAACCATGGTATAAACAGACTTCCAAGCATATAGCCAGATTCAGGCTATAGTGTGTATACTCCCCAGGCCATTTGGAGCTGACAAGTATCCTTCAGCATCTTTCAGCTGACACTATAACTTTTCAAAAGAAGGAGGTTCTAGGTCTTCACCTAGTGAAATGTGTGCTCCATTCCCTCTTCCAAAATGACTCCAGGATCTCTAAGAATAGCAGGATTCATGCAATGCTGGACTTGGATTTAAGTGGGTTCACTGGCTGTCATTTCTGATTCAAACAACCCAAATAAGACACAGGGGAAGTCACATGAAGTGAACCAGAAAATGAACAGAAATGAGCATGACCAAAACGCTGGGAGGAATTCCTCTCATGTTGGAAACAGAGGAGATGTTTGTGTTGACCTTGCTTTCCTCACTGGTGCTGATTAGTTTTAAGTGGGGTTGTTTTTATTTTTGTGTGCAGTGCATATGTTTTGCTCTGAGCCTCTTCTGGCCCTTGGTTTCTCTGCCATTTAAGGCAAAGAAATTAAGGAAATCCTTAAAGGAATATTTTGGTTCTTAAAGAAATTGATTGACAAGAAATAAATAGTAAGGAAGAAATGGAAAGTGATTGAATCTCTTCTCTAGAGAAAAAGATGAGTGGTGACTTGTGGAGGAAATGTGCAGGCATTATATATAAAAGTTAACATATAGAGATTTCCCTGAATGGACCATACACTGCTCAATGCCCACGTATCAGAGAACTAAACCCTTACTTTTATATTACCCTGTATGAGTTCATAGGGGTTGGTTTTTAAAAAGGGTAATGACCATGCCACATTTCTTTGTATCCACTATAGTATTCAGCATGATGCTAGCCATCCAGTAGGTATTCAAAGAGTCAATATTAATTGGTGGACTTTAAGAAGTAATTCTGATGGAGCGATACCCATTCTGCGATGCATGTAGTGAAGTGTTTAACAAGACTTATGAGCAAATGCTTTTTGGAAGCTAATTTCTAGCTGCATTCTCTACAGTGTTCTTGCTGTGAATGCAAGAGATGCTTATTCTGTGATGTGCCTAGTGCAGTATTAGTAGAACATGTAATATAATGTTTCTTACAATCTAAAAATAATAAGAAGTAATTTTGATGGTTCTGATGCCTGAACAGGCTATCTTCAGGCTATATCTACTGGATGATGCCCTGGGGATGAGATGACAAAGGAAGAGACCTGCAGTGTTTCTTCTGAGTATTGCTGTGTGCTTGCAGTATTGGTAATAACTCTCCAGAGAGATTGGCCCAATATGATCCTTCAGAGGCATCTGCAAGACTGAGCTTGATCACAAGTTAGGCTTCTGAGTTGAAGAATTAAATGGGGGCAGTACAGAAGAGTGCTGAAGAGCAAAGGCTCTGGACCTCCACCACCTCAGCTGGAATCCCAGCACTACCGTTCATTAACTGCATGACTTCATACAAACCACTTAACTGGTCCTCATCTGTAAAATGGGGCCTGTAATAGAATGTCATAGGATTATTGTTGAGGATTAAATGAAAGAACTCAAAGCATTTAGAAAATAGCCTGAGCCATAGTAAGAGTTCAATAATGTTAGCTATTATTAGCACTAATGGGTAGTGATCAGAACGGGATTGGCTCATAAACAAAGGCTTGGGACCATGGTCACAACTCAAACCCCATAGACACACTCAGGTAGGATTCTATTTCATCCATGTCTCCTACCCAAGCTGCTTTCTACACCTGAGTTTGTCACTGAATCATTGAGTATAATGACATCAGATACCTAAACATGAGGATTCTTTGCCCTGTTTCTGTTCCAGGCTCATTTCTAACAATTCCATTCTGGACAAATGTCCTGCCCACATTCTTACTGAGCATCTAGATCATCTAGAACCTGGATAAGTAAGGAAAAGAGGGGAGTGGCACATAGCAAAATGTCTGCTCTACAAGTCACAGTTAAGTTATATTAATACAAATGGGGGTTTATGAATGACAGAAACAAAGGAATCAAAACAGGCACATTCTCTTCTGCTTCCCACTAATAGATGCTAAAAATTAGCCCCGAGTGAGAGGAGTCAGCTTGTTTCCAAGGGAAGCTGGTTCTTACTGCTGGGAGTAAGGACCAAAGGGAACATCTCAACAGATTCTGAAGTTTGGCATTCTTAAAAAAAAAAAAAATGTTGTTCTAATTTTTGCATACTTCCAGAGTCAGGAAAAGAAAGCCAGAGAACTCAGCCACCAGGTAGTTTGGGCCTTAGGATTTTTGAACCACTGTCCCCAGGTCTTTTATGGACAATGTTAGCTTCATAGCATTCTTCCCTCTGCTGCTGGTCCAAAATGAGCATTACACAGTGAATTCCAGGGGAGAAGCAGAAGTGTTTATATATATATTAAAAAATAACAGCTGAATATATACATATAATGGAACATTATTAAGCCTTAAAAACGAAAGGAATTCTGACATACACTACAAGATGGATGAATTTTGGAAAAGAGCTAAGTGAAACAAGCCAGTCTCTAAAGAACAAATATAATTGCATTTGTATGAAATACCTAGAGTAGTCAAATTCACAGAGACAGAAAGTAGAATGCTAGTTGCCAGGAGCTGGAGGGAGGGATGAATGAGAAGTTGTTGTTCAATGAGTAGAGTTCCTGTTTGAGATGATGAAAAAGTTCTGCAGATGGATGGTTGCACAAAAATGCAAATACACTTAATGCCACTGAACTGTACAACTCAAAATGGTTAAAATGGTAAATTTTATGTTGTGTACATTTCACTGCAGTAAGAAACCACATGAAGCACGCAAAAAAATAATGTCCAAGTAGCTGCTGAAGTTTCTGCTCCCTTCTTTGCACGAATAGCTTTGCTCCAGCCCTGTTAGATGAAGGTTGTAGGTTTCCAACCTTGCAGGCAGATGTCACAGCAGATGCTTTTCAGTGGATGTCATCATCGGAGGGATGCAGACTCCGCTCTGACCTTCCTATTTGCCTCACCAGTTCTGATGCCTGCTCCTCTTGAGGGTTCTGCTAAGATTGTGGAAGGAATAGAAAGAGGAAAAGCTGGCTGAAGCACGGGCGTTTTCATGCATAGCATAGTGAGCTTCCTAAGAGAAAGGCAGGTTCTTGGAGTCACTGAGTTTATGCAGCGGATAACTAAAAGCATTTCTCTCCAGTTCCCTAAATAAATGAGAGACTCGTCAGTTCCCAGCAGTGAGTTTTGAAGATAATGAAATCAAATTTCAATTTTACATTTCAGTAGCTTTCGAATTATTTTGATTGCCACCCCCCAGTAAGAAATGCATTTTACATCAAGACACAATGTGCACATTCATATTGTTGAATTTATATAACTGAAACAACAGTTTCACCAAACAATACTTGCCCTTGTTACGTGTAGGGCACTGGAATGTTTAACCTTCTCCCCTCAGTTCTTTTCAACTCTATTGCATTTTTTTTTTTTTTTTTTTTTTTTTGCAGTACGTGGGCCTCTCACTGTTGTGGCCTCTCCGGTTGCCGAGCACAGGCTCCGGACGCACAGGCTCAGCTGCCGTGGCTCACGGGCCCTGCTGCTCCGTGGCATGTGGGATCTTCCCAGACCGGGGCACGAACCCGTGTCCCCTGCATCGGCAGGCGGACTCTCAACCACTGCGCCACCAGGGAAGCCCTCTATTGCATTTTTAAAGTGCTAGTTGTGCTGCATTAAATTTGTTCCGGACCTTCTAATGCGTCTTGATCGGCAGTTTGGAAAATACTGCAGTATGTCTGCCTCTCTAGCCATTGGGTCAACACGAAATGGCTTGCTCCAGGGAGCTAACCACAGGTGAGACTCTCTGCTAGCAAGAGGAGTCTCCAGGTCAGTTTCTCTTCAGTCTCAGAGGGAAAGAGCCTGATGTGGCAACACAGGAACCGATTGCAAAACAAGTGTGTATGAGCCACTGGCAAGGCTCAGCAGGAGAGGCTTGGATCATATGTCTGCCCTTCAGCAAAAACGGTGAATATGGGCGTCAGCAAAGTTCTCCCTTCTTGGACACCACCGCAAAGAATTATCAAATCAAATCTAATTTGGGTGATCAGGGAAAAGGCAAAAACGGGAAAGTCTGGAGTCCTGCTAAGCCTTTCAGTAAGGAGTCCACACACTATGTGTCAGTTTTTCAGAGGGAAATTAAGTCAGGTAATGTTTGAGGACACATGTGGTGTCACCGGGATTTTTCAGAGCCTCCAAGACCCAATTACTATCCCACTTCTGGCTCCATCTTTCTTGCTGTTTTGTCTAGGGACCTGGGAAAGAGATTATTGAAAATTTGTGCCTGTTTCCTCTGTTTGTTTGTTTTTTGTTTTTGTTTTTGCTTCTCTTATAAGGTTGATGTAAGCTTTTACAATAATTTTTTTTTAGTTTAATCTTTTTTTTAACATCTTCATTGGAGTATAATTGCTTTACAATGGTGTTAGTTTCTGCTTTATAACAAAGTGAGTCAGCTATACATATACATGTATCCCCATATCTCTTCCCTCTTGCATCTCCCTCCCACCCTCCCTATCCCACCCCTCTAGGTGGTCACAAAGCACGGAGCTGATCTCCCTGTGCTATGCGGCTGCTTCCCACTAGCTATCTATTTTACATTTGGTAGTATATATGTCCATGCCACTCTCTCACTTCGTCCCAGCTTACCCTTCCCCCTCCCTGTGTCATCAAGTCCATTCTCTACATCTGAGTCTTTGTTCCTGTCCTGCCCCTTGGTTCTTTTTAACCTTTTTTTTTTTTTAAGATACCATATATATGTGTTAGCATACGGTATTTGTTTTTCTCTTTCTGTTTTCTCTGTTTTGAGGGACTTTTTCTGTGCGTGTGAGAGAGTTCTGAAAGAAGCCCCACTGTGAGAGTGTGTGCTTACTGGCCACTTATAGTCCAATACAGGATAAGAGGAATTGATATCCGCTCAGATCATGTGGGAAATCACAAATGATGTTGTGATAATAAAGTGCTATATGCACCATAAAAACAACTATTATTTTTGGCAGATTATGTTGAAATGATTCATTTTCCACGGCTTAGAAACTAAACTAAGAATTTATTCCCCCCCCAAAACAAAACAAAACAATGCCTATCTATACAGACTCCAGAATACTCCCTAATGTGGTATAGATGTCTAAGAAAGTCATCCAGCATCCAACACACTTCGTTTATGGCATTCCCGGGCTTCTAAAGTCAGCTTCTATCTCCTTTTCTACTCACCTTCTCACAGGTGTGCCTAATGATATGAAAGGAGGTGGGCCCGTCTATGCTACATCATGTAGGTACTTGGGCAATAACAAGATGGTGGCTTCCAGAACATATAAAGGAAACTGCCACCATCGGAGTCTGTAGGATGTAATATGGATACCAAACAGTACAGGTTACCATCTCCTTCAGTTTCGATGATGGAATGTCCCATTGCAACAATGTTTAAAGATCACTTTTTTTCAATTCCCTCAACACATCATCCCAAGTCACCTGGGGTACATGGGAATGGCCTTCACTTCCAAGCCGACCTCCTCCAAATCATTCCAGCTCATCCTTTCAATTTTCCAAATTCCAATAAACAGATGGTCCTCATCACAGAGTTCCACAACTCATTTCTCTCTGCTTTCTCCATGTATATAGCATTCCAGGTTTCCACCTAGAATGCAATCTCCCTCTTCGGCCTTCCCCTCCTTCTTCCCTAGCACATGGCATCGGATTCTAATTGCTTGTTAACTGACCCCACAAAGTCTCTACTTAGTACATGTTTGTTCAGACAGGAGAACAAGCTGAGGAAGGTGTCTCTGACTATCCTCCTAAGACAAAGTTCAGCCAGAAGGGAGAAATATGAATTTTGGATTCCTATCTGACCATGTGAAAGAGACTTTGCTGAATTTTCCAAGATATTGCCTGTAATTAGCAAAGTGTGTTGGTTACAACACTTTTAGCTGCCTGAAACAGAAAATGTTCACTCAAGTAGGCTTAAACAAAGTGAATGTATTGCCTCACATAACTTAAAGTCCAGAGATGGCTTGGTTTCCAGGAGAGATATGGTTCAGTGCTGCTCAGTAACATCATTAAGGGCAACAGTTATTCCAGTCCTTCCATTCTGAGGTCCTCAGCATTGACTTCATTGGAAGGTTGGTTATTCTCAATATAACAAGATGGCTGCCCCTAGATATCAAGCTATGTGCTCCTTGTTCATGCCCAGCAGGAGAGAAATGACAAATCATGAAAAAAATTTCTAGTATATAGCAAACCAAATTTTTATCTCTCACATGTAAATAGCTCTTACAAATAAATAAGAAACAGGTGAAATTCCAATTAAAAATTGTCAAGGGGCAAATAATCCTCAAAAGAAGAAATAGTCAACAAGTCTATTAAAAATGTTTGGCCTCATTAGCAATCAAGGAAGTGCATATTAAAACAGTGAAATGTTATTTGTGGCTAGTCAAATTATAACCTTTTCCTAAAAAACTGTCGGCATTGATAAGACATGAAGAAACTGTCACACTTAAACATTTCTGGTAGAATGTAACTATTTGTGATTTTCCTAAGGATAATTTGATCATGTATATCAAGAGTCTTTAAAGCCATCCTTTGACCCAGTAATCACTTCTAGAAATATATTCTAAGGATTTAATCATAATCATAGATGTATACAAAACTTTGCTATAACCAAGTTTTGATAAGAGGAAAACACTGGAAACAATGACGACTGATTAATTAAAACATGGTCCATCCAAAGTAAGGAGACCATGCAGTATTACACATGACATTACAGAAGAGAATTCAATAACATGGAAAAAGTTCTCAGGTATTACATTAAAAAAAGTTTACAAGATGTGTATATAATACAACCCTATTTTAGTAAACAAACATATCTTGGAGATCTTTCCATATTAGTATATACAGAGATCCACCTCACTTTTTAGCAATGATAAGATATTCCATTTTATGGAAGCACCATGAATATTTAACAAATTCCTATTGATGGACAATTAGATTGAATATAGTCATTTGCTACTATAAACAACAATGCAACCATCCATATATCTATCTATATATCTATCTATAGATATCTGTACTTATGCACAGTCTCAGGTAGAATTTCTGGTTAAAGGGTACTTGTATTTCTAAGGTTTTGTACAAGTTTTTTCTTCGGCCTGAATTGTTTTTTTCCTTAGATCTTCACACGGCTTCTTCTTGTCATTCGGGATTCAACTTAAATATTACTTGCTATCATATCATTCTGTTTTCTCTTTATGATAGAACTCATCACTACCTGAGACTTTATTTATTGTCTAGTTTCCCACCAGAAGGCAAGCTCCTTGAGAGGGGTCAGTATATAATTGTGGGAAAAATGAGTGCATGGTGAAAAAGTGTTATATGTACATACTAAAAACAAGGCAGCCAAATGTTCACTATGGTTATTTCTGTTCGTACATGAGTTTATTTTATCCTTTATGCTTGTTTGAATTTTTCAAATTTCTTGCCACAGAAATTATGCTTTTGTGATCAGAAAAAGAATCTAAAAAGATTTACATGTATTTTTAAAGCATGGTTGAAACCATACAATGGTTGGGAGAACATAGAGAAAAATATCAGGAACTATACTTAAGTCTGGTTCTGGAGAAAAGAAATAATGAAGAATAATACAGATTGTTTATAGGATAGGACTAGTTTTTAATTATGCTTTGGAATCGAGATCGTCTTTGTGGTTATTTAGTGTTTTCTATAAATTGTACAAATAGAGACAGAGGGACTAACTTTTAGAATTTATTATGGGTCAGGTGTATGTCTAATTCATAGACAGTGTTTTGCTATTTAAATTGCAGAGATCATACCTCATTTTTTAAAATCCACCAAAACTATTGTTTTTTTTAAAAGAAAAACAGAAAGAAAGAAGAAAGAAAGAAAGAAAGAAAGAAAGAAAGGGAAAGAAGAGAGAAAGGAGAAAGGGAGGGAAGAAAGGAGGGGGAAGGAAGGAGGGAAGGAAGGAGGAAGAGAGGAAGGAAGAAAGAAAAGCCAATAGGATATATTAACAAAACTGAAGTAAAAATATTTATGAAATATATTTTTCACCCTTGCCTACTTAATTTCCACATGTAGCCACCTCAGAGCGACATTCTGTTGGAAACGCTAGTTGGTTGTTTTTTCACTTTGACTCAGACTCAGTTTCTTGGATCCTATGAGGGCAGCTCCTCCCCTGAGGTGACATGCCCCAGCCAGGGCACAGAGACTCATGAGTAACTGTTGCTTCCCATCAGAATGGGGCAGCCAGCTTCCCCATAGAGTTCATAGACATACACCAGGCACAGAGGCATCTGATACAACTCTGGATACTTAAGGAGCAGGGATGGCAAGGAAGCTGGATTCATAGGGATCACTTGGGAAGCCAGAATTTGAACTTTGTGCCTGATAAGCCCCCAGAGTCAGATTTAGGAGAGTAAATAGGAATTCCTGGGGAAATCCAAGTAGCACAAATTTAACTGGGATAAACTGATACTCTTGACAGGTTAAAGGAGACAATCAAAGTTGGTCAACAGCTGGACTAAAATAGGTCTTGCATTTATCTGCTGATTAATTACTGCACCTTGATTGATGTCATGGGGCCCCACTGCATTTAAGCTTCTGGAATATTTTAAGAGCTGGATATTCCCAACTATTTAAAAAAATCTATTGGGTATTATTACGGACTGAATATCTGTCTCTCCTCCAAATTCATAAGTTGAAGCTCTAACCCCCAATGTGACTATATTTGGAGATAGGACCTTTACAGAAGTAATTAAGGTTAAATGAGGCCATGAAAGTAGGGCCTTGACCTGGTAGAATTAGTGTCCTTAGAAAAAGAGGTAGAGAGACCAGAGTACTCTCTCTCTGCATGCACACAACGAGCAAAGGTCACATGAGGACACAGTGAGAAGATAGCTGTCTACAAGCCAGGAAAACAGCCTTCACCAGGAACCAACCATACCGGTACCCTGATCTTGAACTTCCAGTCTCCAAAACAATGAGAAATTAAGTTTCTATTGTTAAGTCACCCAGTCTGTGATATTTTATTATGGCAACCCAAGCAAACTAAGACAAGTGGGGACAGAAAAATGTTCATTGGGAGGGTTGCAGTCCCCACAGCAAAGGTTAAAAAAAAAAAAAAGTACTTGTGCCTAATAAAGAAAAGGTAAGGACATCACATTCAAGGTCATCCTTCTCACACACAGGTCAGATTATAATGCCCCTCTGCTTTAAAAACCTCCCCAGATTCCCTGGGTCCTACAGGACAAAACTGGAATTCTTTGCCTGGCTAACCTAGCCCTTCTCAGACGGACAGAGTCCACATCTGAGCCTCTTCTCTAGCCACAGTCACTGTTTCCTGGTTGGGGCATGTCACGGAGGAGGAGCTGGCCTCAGAGGACCCAAGAAATGAGTCTAAGTAAAAAGCAACCAGGCAGCATTTCAAAGGAAGGTTTACTCTAGGATGAGCTCTCCCCTGCCCCAGAATTTGGTCACAGCCAATCATAGAAGTCTACTCAGGTGCTCTGGATTTTCAGTGTCTTCTTACTTTGCTCATGTTATTCTCTCTGAATTTCAAGAGATAATGGCTGGTTACAGGTGGAATAAGATAAAAGCCGAGATATGGTTGCAAGAGAATGTTAAAATGAGACTCCCATTTTTCACAGTAAGGTACTATATACCTATCCTGGACTTGCAAAGGAGGTGTCTGGAAATTTTTGTAGACCATTAGCTGATCACTTTATACAGGATGTTTAAAGAAGCTGAGAGAGGGAGTAGTTTTTTGAAGAGTCATCTGTGTCCTGCAAGTCTTAGGGAGGTGGAGAGAGAAAAGGAAGTACTTTCCCCTTGTATTACGCAAATCAAGTGGGAAGAACTTCCATGGAACCAATTGGAAAGCTCGGTATGTGTTTTCTGCAACTTTTAGGGCACAGAGGACTCTGTCACATGCCTGAGGCATCTAAATGTGGAAAGCTGTGGTTGGGAGAATCCTGGTCTGTGGGCAGAGCCAGGAGAAGTGGCTGTGTTTGACAGTTTACACTCCTAGGATTTGTCAGGGCCAAGGATTAAAGAGTGCTTCCTGGAACCACATGTGGGCCATAGGAGAGAGCCTGCTGTGTTTCTTAAACCCCACCTGGGACAGCCTCTTGGAGGGGAGAGGAAGTGGGAATCCTAAGTGACCAGCTAAAGGATGCATTTGTCCATTCAAGGGAATAACAGGAGAGAGATTCCTCCAAAGAATCTACAAAGTGCCCTGATAGAAAGTCAGATTGAAATACATACCTGCTGCATCCAGAGAACAATTGCAATCCATCATTGCCAGCCAAGTGAGATCTTTCCTGAGCCCTATCTCTTCTCTCTCCTCACTCCAATCTTTGAGGGATCAGAGCCTATAGATTTCAAGTCTGGGAGTGGGGAATAGGGAGAATGGAACTGTCAGCAGAGTCAAGAGAAAGGCAGCCAACCACAGTCTACCTTCTCAAACCTGGAGCTGCCCTGAGCTCAGGAAGGAGAGAAGATGTATCCTTAAATAAAAGTTGGCCAGACATTTTAATATTGGAAATGAAGTTGTTTGTGAAACTCAGAGTGACCAGAGGGTCTCCTACCATTTAAGAGCGGTCAGAAAAGCCATGGACCTATTCTAGATTCATCCAAGGGTATTAAAAAAAAAAACAAAACAGAAAAACCAACAACTAGCCCCAGAGAGTAGGATTGAAGGACAGCCGGGTGTCAGCGGAAGGGGAGATTAGTTGCATCCCTGCGTGATTAACACAGACCATCCCCAAAACACTTTCACTGGAGTACTGGGAACAGAAGCCAAACTACAACAGGTTAGACTGTGCTAGCCGGAGCTGAGGGTGTAAATGCATGAACAGGAGGAGAGAGAGAAGGCAGCTGCTGGAGGATTATGTTGGATACGCAGAGTGTTTTGTTGTTGTTGTTTTGTTTTTTTTAATGGGAGAAATTAGAGTATGTGTAAAAACTAGTGGAAAGAAGCCAGCAGAGAGGATGCTCACCAAGGTGTGGTCCCTGAGCAGACCAGAGGGGGTGGGACGGGGGCACAGCTTCAGTCTCAGACAGAAGGCGTGGGCACCTCTTCCATCAGAATAGGAAGGAAAGGGAAAGGGTAGGCACAAGACAGGCAGGAAGCTGAAGGAAGTTTCATCTGACTACTTCTCCGTGTCTTCTCTTAAGTAGGAAGTGAAGGGAAAGCTGAGGGTTCAACCCCGTGAGGAAGATGGAGAAGGTTTGAAAGTGTGATCTCCAGAGAAAGGAGAGACACTCCGCTTGTGGAACAAGTTGGATGATCTGGCTCCACTGAGGGTACGGTTGAAGCTGGCAGACATGTTTAATTGAATATTCATCTGGACTCTCTGCTATAACCTTGGGAAAGACCCAACTGTGGCAACTATGGCCGCAAAGTCCCTGGAGTTTGGGAGTGTCTGAGTGAAAATGGAACAATGTGATTCTCTGATTCAGAGAAACTGCTGGTCTGAGATGATTTGAGAGCTTCTGTCCCACATGAATCCACATCACTATCTCTATTGTTTGGGGATTTTTTTTTTCAAATTTTTAAAATAAATGGATGGTGTCTTCCAAAGAAACTTACAACCTGAGCCTATAAAAAAGACATGAGAGACATCATCTGGTTACATGCGATAAGACATCATGACTGATGTTTCTGCAGTTTTCGCATTGGGGATATGGCTCCCCTCAGTCTTGTCTTTCCAAAAGTCAATGACAAATAATTTTAAGGAAATAGACAATGACGCACAGGCCCCTGCTCTCTAATCTACTGACAGACTAATCTACTGAAGCCAGATAAGGACTGAAATAGGGTGGAGATGAGGGCATGTGAAATGTGAAAAATAGAGAGGAATAAATATGCCATGCTATTTTCCAAACTCACACTTTCAGATAAAGGTCTCATAGACACAAATTAACTTTCACAGAGAATATGAGTGTTTTTAAACGGCATTGTCCAGAGAAGATATAAGTCACTTATTTTATTTTCCATGGTTTCCACATCACATAGCACAGTGCCTGGTACACAGGTAGGTGCTTGATAAATAATTATGTAATGAATGTAATGAGCTCCGGGGTGGGGGCTGATCTGCCCATCTCAGGGCACCCGCCTCTCTTCTGCCCTATGTGTGCGCACGCATGTGCACATACATGTTCATGGAAAGCTGCTTTACTCCTCTAAATATCCATGGGAATTTGCATGTTAGGCAAAATTAACATTGTTGCTGGAGAGAATTTCTTAGCCTGATGGCAATGAAACCAATAAGAGATAGATGTTGAGCTGAGGCAGGAAAGAATGGATTCTGTGCAAGGAGTGTGGATACAGTGAGCCAGGCAGGAAAGCCCTGAACTTTGGGGTTCCTGGTCCTTCTGGATGTCTGTAAATCAGCTGAAAATAATTTTGCCCTGTGGTTAGTCTCGTTTGTCCATACTGATTTTGATGGTGAGCAGCTAATATGAACCTACTGGTGTGGTGACTGCTACCAGTAAGCTGCAAACAGGAATTCTCCCTGCACGAAAGTACAGCCCTTACTAGCTGGATAAGCCTTGGCAAACAAATTTGATGACTCATCCTGAGCTTTCAGGATGTTTTGTCTTTGCTGGAATCCTTGGCATACAACAACTGAAGGATTTTTTTTTTTTAACTTTACTTCCTTTTGTTTTAAATGGAATCCAGGCCCAGCACTAACTGTCCTCTATGCTCCAATGCTTGAAAAATTTATCACCTTGCCTGTCTGTAAAGAGGTTTTTTTAAAAATTAACTTGTTTGTTCATTTTTATACTTTAAACCAATGGTCAAAACTGAAATGATAAGCCCTCCTCTAATCTTCTGACAGAAGAAGAAGAAAGTAAGTGAACATTTGTCATATACTAAGTCTCTGAATTACGCCTGAAGGTAATGCAAGATTGCATTGCACAAGCAATTTTAGTGCCCAAAGACTCCTGGGTAATGTCTGGACTCTCCCATGGATGGTGCACCCTGTTGCTTTTGAGGGCAATACATGGGAAGAGGTTTGCAGGGTTTGCCACACAGGGTGGTTTGTACAAATCAACTTGGTTAACCTGGAATTATGTTTCCCAAAACTCCCTTCTCAGCTCCTTTTGTCACCCTCTCCCCAATTCCCCAATGTCATCCAGCAAACCCCACAATTATCCCTCTGTTGAGAGGGGTCCTGATAGTGTCTTGCACTGAGAAGGCTGAGCAGCAGAGTGAATGTACATATAAACTAGGCAAATCTGGTTTAAAGGCTCAGCTCAACCACTGATGAGAAGGACAAACCATGTGTTTAAGACAAAGCAATCAAAGATATTAGCTCTCCCTCCGAAACTGCCTGTTCATGCTTCTACCTGTCTTCCATCTTTTAAAGATTCTTATGATTACATTGGCCCACCTAGACAGTCCAGGATAAGCTTCCCAGCTCAAGATCCTTAACTTACTCAGAGCTACAAAGTCCCTTTTGCCATGGAAGGTGACATATTCACAGGTTTGGGGGATTAGGACATGGCCATCTTTTGGAGGCTATTATTATTCTACCTCTCGCAAGTCCCAGTGTTGGTGAGGATGTGGAGCAGCTGGAACTCTCATACACCTGCCGGTGAGAATGTAACATGATGCAGCCATTTTGGAAAACATACGCACAAAGACTTGTACACAAATGCAACTTTATCATGATCACACCTGGGGACGACCCAAATGTTCATCTACATGTGAATAGATAGGTGAAAGAAGCTGTGCTATATCCGTATAATAGAATATTACTGTTAAAAAAAATGAAGAAACGACAGGCATATACAACAACATGGATGAACAAAAGTCACCACACACAGAAGAGTACATGCCGTGTGACTCCATTCATATAAAATTCCAGAATAGGCAAAATAATGATAGAAAGCACATCAGTGATTGCCTGGGACCCAAGATGCAGGGAGGTTGGCCCTAAAAACGGAATGAGGGAACTTTCTGAGTCAATGGAAATGCGTTAAACCCTGATTGTGGTAGTAATTACATGAATGTATTCATTTGTTAAAACTCATTGAACTCCACCCAATAAATGAATGCATTTGCTGTATATAAATTATACCTCAATAATGTTCATGAATTTTTTTCCTGGAAGGATATTACCTGCCCTCCTGAGGAGACTAAATTGCTACACAGGAATTTCTTCCTGTGTAGCAGGAAGTGTGCCATCTGCCATTGGGTTCCATTTCTTCTTACCTGCCCTCAATGGAGATGAATAATAGCTCTTCAACACCCTTCAAGTTCTTTAAAGCACTTAGCCAAGAATGAGCCAAGTCCTGAAAACTATCCCTTCAGAGAGCTTCCCTAAACTGTAAATTATCCCTGCAAATATACCCATTTCCCTCATTGCAAAGAGCCCGGAAGTGCTCACATTTGGAGAAATGACCAAGGCAAGAGAAAAGCTTGAACTACAGATCTAGAAGGAATCCTGATGAACTATCTCTGATTTGTTCTGCTTCCTCCAAGCTAGATCCCATTTCAGTCAGGCAATCAAAAAATGTCTGCGATGTTCAGTGTGTTATGTTTTGAGCTAATTATAATAATAGCTCTCATTTATTCAGAGCGTACTATGTCCCTGGGTTGCGCTGAGAACTTTATGTGAATAATACACAAATTAATCTTCATAGCAATCTTATGAAATAGGTACCATTATCATCCCCATATTATGGATGAGAAATTGAAGGCAGGGTGCTTAAGTGACTTCCTTGTTGTCAGTGGAGAACCAGGATTAGAACCCAGAGCAGAGCATTTAACCGTTGTCATATACTGCTGATCTTGGTTCTCATAGAGCTTTCAACATGTTGGAAGAATGGCTTAGAAGCCTGAAACTAACCATACAGGGAAGTGGGGCTCTAGCCTATTTGAAAAGTCTCTAGAAAGCTTCTATCCTACTGTCTCTCCCTAACCTGTGCTTTTTTCCTTGCCCAAGCCCCTGGGGCCTTTGTCATTAAGCAAAATGATTCCAAAGCAATCAACTGTATGCCTCACCAAATTCCTGATTTACAGAGGAGACATGAATGAGATGTCATAATTTTATAAAGAGTATTTGGAGAAGGAAGCAAGAATATGGCATTCATGCATTCAATCATTCATTGGACATCATTTAAACATTATGGGGCTGTTACTCAGCCGAGTTGTTGTGTTGGTACCGAGGATACATAAGACAAACATGGATCCTATTCTCAATGTCTAAATGTTCTAATGATTATTGTCTCCTATCACACTTTCCCTGTTGTTGGCCAAATTCCACCTCCCATTCATCACAGCCCGACACAGCCAGCCCTGCCCCTGGGATGACCCTCTGAACGCTACTTCCCTGAAGGGTGTAGGAAGGTAGGGATCCCTGTGGATCTGGCCAAACAATCAGTCAGGAAAGAACAGTTTCCCCTTCCCTGTTCTCCCCCACCCCTCTCAGTGAGTTGTAAAGAAATGGAGAAATAATGGACTGGGATTAGCTCCAGGGCCCCTTAATAAACTGCTCCTACACAGCCCTCTTGCATTTTAAATGGAAAGAAAATGGGCGGGGTAGATCTCTTGCACAATTTCAAAATGGAACTGAGTTTAATTCTGTACAACAGATTCTTAGTTACATTATAAATAATGGTATGGGAACACAGAAATTTGAGCCAGAGAGACAAACTGTTGCTGAAAGTGAAAAATCCTGATATGCAAACAAACATTAACAAATGAGCAGTTCAATCCCCAGTTGCTGCGAGGCTAGATTTCCCTGAAGAGGAAGAAGTCCTGGAAAGAGAAGGATTGGCCAGAGGCTCAGGCTGATGTGAGTCATCTGCACAAAGTCTGGCACATAGTAGGTACACTCTATATGTGGTTTGCAGCTGTCCTAGTTGATGACATATGATAGTTACACAGGGTACACAGTACTCCAGCATTCAGCACAGTGCCTGGCTTAGAGTAAGCATTCAGATTTTTATTTTTTTGGTAGATAAACAAGGTACATTGTGGGGACCCTTGCTCCATATAAATGGAGCAGTCCTATGTGATCATTTAAAAGGCACCACATGACCCTGCCTGGTAAAGAAACAAACAAACAAAGCAAAACTCTCCCACCAGCCACAGATGGTTTTGCTAAAATTTACAAATGCATTGAACATTTACTGCATTTAGAGCACTATGTTATGGTGAGGACAACAGTGAGTATGGGATGGTACCTGCCTTCTAGAAGCTACATTTTAGTATGTGTATGTGTGTGTACTGGGGGAGAGAGGACAGATACAAATGCAATAACTATGATGAAAGAATACAGGGAATCATAGAGGAAGAAAATTCATATTCCTTGGAGAGTCTAGAAAGGCTTCTTGAAAGAAAAGGGATTGAGCTGAGCTTGAAGGAGGGGGTGGGGTACATATTCCAAGAAAAAGGACTCTCTGAACAAAAGTAGAAATTTAGGGGAGTAGAGAGCATATTTAGGAAAGGGCCAGAAAATCCTGTAAGAGACCAGTGAGCTGTCTGAACTGTGAGGCTGTGGGTACCTCCGTGGCCTGGAAAGCAGAACAGGTTTTAAGAACTTCACAAGCCCTAAGTATGGAAATTTTATTACAATGCTCTCCAGGTGCTATGTGAAATTTTAAAAATACTAAATTACAAAATAAGGCTAAGGAAGCCCAACAAAGTTCTGACTGCCCATTTAGAATAGTTTAATCTTTAAAAAAAAAACTCATGTCAAATTCTTAAAATAAAATTCCATTATTGTAATAAATGCATAGCATCAGTCACTTGTAAATAAACAGCAATGTTCTTGAATAGTAAAAAAAAAAAAAAAATTCCAGACTCTCTGATTTGGAGATTCTGGTGTTAGACTAGGAGAAGCTCTGCTGCAGGAAACATGAACTCTGGAGACTCAGGGGATTAGCCCTCCTGCGTTTGGTTGAGGCAGACCCCTTAGGTAACACTTCCAAATGGTGACTTCAGATTGAAGGCTCCTTGCAAACAGTGGCTCTGCCATCCACTAGTACTCCTTGGAATACTCTATTGACCTTCTGCATTTGGCTGCCCAACCGGGCAAAGAGAGAGATTATGGCGCATTGCTTAGTTAGGGTGCAAATCACATCCACCTCCGTTCCAAGAGCCAGAGCTAGTCTCACAGCCCCACCTATGCTCTCTCTGTAGAGAGATTGGAAAATGTAGAGAAGCACATGTGCATTCATTTCCTATGGCTGCTGTAAAAAATTACCACAAACCTAGTGCCTTAAAACAACACAAATTTATTATCTTACAGTTCCACAGGTTAGAAATCTGATATGGGTCTCACTGGGCTAAGATCAAGTTGTCATCAGGCCTGCGTTCCTTCCAGAGGCTCTAAGGGAGAATCTGTCTCCTTGTCTTTTCTAGCTTCTAAATGCTGCCCACATTCCTTGGCTTGTGGCTGCCTTCTTCCATCTTGAAAGCCAACAATAGTGCATCTCTTATAAATGTTGACACCTAACTTAATGAATATTATTTTAATTGTCAAAGGTTATGTTTTTGTAGTTGTATTATATCTTCATATTTTTACTTTTTTCTTTTTTTTCGCAATTCCAAAGTTAGACTACATGTGGTGCTTGGTTGAATTTTACTTAATGTAATTCTCTAAGTTTACTTAAAATTTCACCAAAATATTACCCCACCTTTCAGCCTTGAAATGAAAAACTTCCTAGTGCATAAGTCCAGGCAGACACACCTAGGAAAAGTGAATCAAAGTTTGTCAAAAGAGGAGTGAACACCCTTCACATTTTTTGGTAAAGCAACAACCAGGTGTCCTTTAGACCCGAGCAGGGTTTTATTTTGTTGTTGAGACACACACAATGAAATTAGAGGCAGCAAACATCCAGGTGGAATAACTTGGTGTAACTGACTAATCCATCACAAAGGACTCAGACTCAAAACATGGATCTGGCAAAATCTCCTGGCTGATTTTCAAGAGGAACTAACTGTTTAACAATCCTCAATACATAATTTAAGAAGAAAACAAAATATCTGCTTAAGCCAATAAGAAATGTAGACCAAACCCAGGTATTCTTTAATATGTCTCAATTTCAAGGTCAATATTAAGTCTGCAAAAGCAGTAAAGCTCCCCAGAATAGCAGCTTCTCACTACAATGCTCTGCATAGCTGCCCATGGCCAAAAGTAAATAAGAAGAACCTTTAAGTACTGAATGTGCTCTAGTCGGTAAATAAAATAAATTCTGTGTAGGTTTAATGTTTCTTTCTTTCCCCAAAAGCTTTTTTTTTAATCAATAAAGGGATTTAAGGAAATACAGTATTTGTAGCAATTCACTTGTGACACCTCTGTCAGAAATGATTGCAATACACCATGAACAAGAAACTTTTGTCCATGGACTTTGAGGTCCCTTCCATGTGGGATGGTTCATTATCCTATGAGCCCTCAATCAGTGGTGTGCTGGAGCCAGGTTGCACTGGCTCTTAAGAGTCATTGTATATCTTTTTTCTCCAACTCTGTGTTCAGTAATATCTCATTGTTAATTTTAAATGGCCACAGTGAGAGTACTTATACCACAAAAAGTGGCAGATACTACAAATGAGGGCTTTATTTTTTGTTATGCATTTCTGAGAGACAATTGTTAAGCATTTACCAGCACACAGCTGGCTCACATTAATTCTAAAACTGTCTTCAGGATCTATCTGGGGCAATCATCATTCTAACATACTGCTGGATTCTCTCATTTTAGTGAGACTTCAGGATCAAGAGCTAGGATGTCCTATGGATTTTAGTAGTTGGTGGCAACAAAAAACCAATTAGATTTCGTGTTACTTAAGAGGAAGTGCTTTTGCACTATTCACAATAGCCAAGACATGGAAACAACCTAAATATCCATCGACAGATGAATGGATAAAGAAGATGTGGTACATATATAAAATAGAATACTACTCAGAAATAAAAAGGAATGAAATAATGCCATTTGCAGCAACATGATGCAACTAGAGATTATCATACTAAGTGAAGTAAGTCAGAAAGAGAAAGACAAATATCATATGATATCACTTATATGTGGAATCTAAAATATGATACAAATGAACCTATCTATGAAACAGAAACAGACTCAGGGACATAGATAACAGACTTGTGGTTGCCAAGGGGGAGGTGATTGGGGGAGGGACGGAGTGGGAGGTTGGGATTAGCAGATGCAAACTATTATATATAGGACGGATAAACAACAAGGTCCTACTGTATAGCACAGGGAACTATATTCAATATCCTGTGATACACCATAATGGAAAAGAATATGAAAAAGAATGTATATATGTATAACTGAATCACTTTGCTGTACAGCAGAAATTAACACAACATTGTAAATCAACTGTACTTCAATTAAAAAATTAGAAATAGGGCTTCCCTGGTGGCGCAGTGGTTGAGAGTCCGCCTGCCGATGCAGGGGACGCGGGTCCCGGTCCGGGAAGATCCCGCGTGCCGCGGAGCGGCTGGGTCCGTGAGCCATGGCCGCTGAGCCTGCGCGTCCGGAGCCTGTGCTCCGCAACGATAGAGGCCGCAGCGGTGGGAGGCCCGCGTACCGCAAAAAAAAAAAAAAAAAAAAAAAAAAAAAAAAAAATTAAAAAGAGGAAGTGCTTTTATTGGTCATTGCCTGTTTTCTTTGCTAGAATATAAGGACAGGAATCTTCTTTCCTTTTGTTAATTGATGTATCCCAAGAACCTAACAACACATGATAAGTGCTCCATAAATATTTGCTGAGTGAATGAATAAGATTTGTCTGAATCAAGGCCACTGCCTTCCTGGTAGGTGATTCCACCAGGCTTTCTCTGTCATTAGTATTGCAAATTCTCAGTGGGAAGAGAGTTAAACGGCTATCAATAACTCCTTCTTCTGCATTCTCATAGCAATTTAGAAAATACTTATATGGGTGGCAATTCTGTACATTATAATCATCTCTTTTATTATATACATGTGTGACTCTTCCATTATAATAGCAGCTCCAAAAATCCAAGTCAATGTTTCTGTTTTGCTTTAATGTTTATTTCCTTTTTAAAAGTAGTATTTCATTTATTTTTTATTATTTATTCTCATGAATGTGTCACATGGAAAGGATTTGTCTTTGGCTATGTCCCTTAGCCCAGTGCAAGCCCATCTGCAACAGGTGTGATGGCCAAATCTACATTCCAGGTCTCATTTTCCCTCGTGTCCTAGGCCCTGGCAAGAGTTCAGACTCAATACATGTTTATGAAAGGAACAGTGCTGACTTTGCCTTTGAAAACTCTGGAGAGATTTCAGCAAAGCTCAAAGGAAGAAAAGCTGAATTTCTTCCTAAAACTTTGCATGGTCTCTGCTCCCCACACACATATAGTAGCTTATAATCTTGGTCTTTGCACTAGTCATCTGTCAAAGTAAATCTTTCTTAAAGGGGCTTAAGCAGGAGGCCAGCCCAAGACTTGACTTTGACAGAAGCTGCGTGTCTGAGTGAGGCTGACCATGTTCTTGGCCTTGGCTCTCCCGTCTTGTGGCTCAGAAATAACCTGAAACCCTCTGATGTCACAAGCTTTGAGAAGTTCTGCTAAACTGATTGACAAATCTTTTCCAGGACAGCCTGAGACACCCCGACACCGTTTAACTGGCACATTGACAATGATGATCAAATTAAATAGCTTTCCTTAAGTTTCACTGTCACCAAGGCAGAAGTAATCCTGAAACACGGGCCTTGAGAAAAATATGCTTGGAACATACTTTGGCTTCTTAATAGGGCATTATATTTCTAGTTTGCTAAAAGGCTTCAGGCTGCTGGCGTAAGCACAAGTGCCACTATATTGCAACTACTAAGAAATAAACAGAAAGCTACAACAAACGAGGCCAGCACATCCTGAACTGATTTTCTGTGGAAACTTCCTAGGGGTCCAAGGTTGCATAAAACTCAACAGGAGAGGACCGCCAACCCCATCTCAACCCTCTTTACCCAATATAGGATTCTGTAATGTTTGAGTTTGCCAGTTGTTGCTTGCAGAATAAATGTACCATTCAGATGCTTCATAGAAAGTAGTTTTCATTGGGGCAGCTCCTTCAGGGATAGTTGGAGGTCAGAGTGTTGCTCCAGAACCCTCTGTCTTGAGCGTTGGGGCCAACTGGCCAAAACACCAGGCAACATTTTTCCAGTCAATCAAGGTCAAAGCTTCAGGTGGAACATAAATTTTTGTGTGCATTATGTATGTATGTTTGTACTATGTATTATGGGATAGAGAATCCTTGTCCCAAAGGGCAAAGGGAAATTATGCTGCCTCCTAGTGGCGGAGAGGGTGGAAAATTGAGAGAAACAGCCATTTAGAATAGGCTGGAGTAATTGGAGAGGATCTCAGACTCTAAATAAACATACAAACTCTACCCCTCCCTGCCTTTGCAAATCTGACTCTATGCAATGCAAGTATCCCTTTCTAAGAATCTATGCAGCCTCACTTGGTAGCCCATTCGAATCCACTGACCAACATATTTTGTACTCCTTCCTATATGCTTGAACATGTATGTAGAATCATAGAGGAAATATTAGGCAGGACTTCTGCCCTCAGGAAATGTATGTATAATTCAGTAAGAGGGACCAGTTGTACCTTAGAGCAATTAGAACAAGCAAGTTTTCATCTGTGTGGCTCAGTTTATAGGTCAACAGTCTAATTTTCCTTTGGCCCCTCTGTCTACTTTCAAAGATTTTCATAATCTGGTTTCCCACTCATATTCCCCCTAACCACATTTCTTGCCACTTCTCTCTTATATTTTATGTTCCAGCTACTCTTGGAGCTGTCTTAAGGGTGGCTAGTCCCCTCAGGGAGCCAATCTGTAAGGCTTTCTAACACATCACTAGAAATCTAGCAAGGTGTAGAGGATAGAATTGTCAGAAGGGCCCAAGGAGCAGACATTTTGTGAGGTCCTGTGATAAACTGCTAAGGAGAGGGAGTGATATCCCCCAGGGACCTGTGTAAGTAACAGTAGAAGATTTCTATATTTCTGCACAATCTTGTTGAACTGAGTCAGGGGCCAAGGAATAGACTTGCTTGGGACAATTGAGATGAGGAATTGCATGTTGCCATCAAAGAGCCCTCCTAGTTTCCTTTGAAAAAATTTAAAGGAAACCGGTTAAAAGTGAGCTGAAACCTAAATGTCCATTGACAGATGAATGGATAAAGAAGATATGGTACATATTGTACAATGGAATGTTACTCAGCCATTAAAAAGAATGAAATAATGCCACTTGCAGCAACATGGATGGACCTGGAGGTTATCAGGCTAAGTGAAGTAAGTCAGAAAGAGAAAGACAAATATCATATGATATCACTTATATGCAGAATCTAAAAAAAAATGATACAAATGAGCTTATTTACAAAACAGAAACAGACTCACAAACTTAGAGAATGAACTTATGGTTACCAGTGGGGAAGGGTTGAGGGGAGGGATAAATTGGGAGCTTGGGATTGACATGTACACACTGTTATATTTAAAATAGATAACCAAAAAGGACCTACTGTAAAAAATAAAAAATAAAAATAAAATAAAAGTGAGCTAAGAGGGTCTGGTTATGGGTTACTGAACTGCCTGTAGTTCTCTGGATTTCCCATGCCATCTCATGCCTCTGTGCTTTTGACAGATTTGCCTGGAACCACCCCGTTGATAGTCTATACCAACTTAATCTCAAAACTCAACAAAACCTATTGCCTCCTCCAGAAAATCATCCCTGACTCCATACTGTACTCTGTATTAGATGCCCAAACTTTGTCTTCCATAGCTGTCTATGCACATCTCTTATCACAGCACTGTGTTATAATAAGCTATTGCTGCATCTGACCCCTTCACTAGGCTGCAAGTTTCCTTATAGGTATGTATTGTGTCTCATTTTTCTATATACACCCAGCATCTCTCCTAGCTCCTGGCTATTTCTGGTATTGGTGCCCTTTTATAAGACTAGGAAATAGAGCAATCACTAAGAATGCCTGAGTAGTTGGATTCATAGAAGAACACTTGGGTTAGATTTTGCTCAATAGGTAAGTAGGATTTGAAAGCTCAGGGGATGTCCTTCCTGCCAGTAGGGTGATCCAGAGCATGAGTATGTGAAACAAACAGTAAAGGACACAAGCTCAACTGTGAGAAGCAAACGTTTTTTCCATATATCTAATGAAGATCTAACAAAGTCCATTTCCTTTTTCTCAGTCTTTCCCAGAAGGTCAGAGAAATAAAAATATGGTATAAATGTGCAATTAGAATTGTAAGCAGACAGAACCTTGGTTGCCATTCCAGCTATGAAATCAAGTCTTCTCAGGAGCTGTATGAATTCAGAGGACAAGATCCTTCTTAAGACATCCCCTTCCCCTGATTCCCCATGAAAGTCCCTAAACAGAGAGGTCTTGTTCATGTGGTATCATAGCTCAAAGTTGAAATAGCTAGAGGTTGACCAGAATAGCAGGTCCTTGACCTCTCACCCTTTCCCACCCATAGGCCTCAGCTTACTATTGGTGGTCTGTCGGTTCCTCAAGCCCTGGATTATTTTGCAGACAATGTAGGATTTACTTTATTTTATTTTTATTTTTACTTTTTATGCTATACACAATATCATCAATTTTATTCCAGATTACATCATCTTAATGATAATAAAAAGCTTTTGTATGCACATACTGCCAATACATTTAAAAAGGCCCAAATTTTAACAACTAGAATAGACAAATCCATCAGTCGAGAGATCAAAAATTACTTTGGCCAAAAAAAAAATTTAAAAAAAATCTGGCTCAACATTCTGCTTGCAGGTTTCTACATATACTGTATATGCAGTGGGTGGGTGGGTGTGTGTGTGTGTGTGTGTAGCTTTTTTTAAGGGAATGGAGTAATGTCTAGTCCACTTTTCCATAGTTATGTAGGAACTACAATGTTCTTTGCTAGCAAAACAATAAGTGCAAGGTCTGCATTTCCACCAACTCGATGCAAAGCCCCAAGAGTTTCCTGCAAAGTAAAGCCAGCACAGAGAATCTGGTCAATGTCTGCAGCAGGAAAAGTTAATTGTGTAAGGAAAGAGGGACTTGATGATGGATGGCTGGTAGGTGGTTCAAATTCTAGAAGTGGCCCTGCAGCTTCAGAACATTTTCTCTGGTCTCAGGCCTGTCTGTCACTGGATTCTGTGTGCCCTGACTTGAATCCTTAACCAATGTGATACTGGATGACAAGGACTCGGTTTGCTTAGAAGTCTGATTGAGTGCATCCTCCTCACTTGCTAAAAGTCTGGGTGAAATTTCTACACCTAAGGTGCAGTGTAGTTAATTAGACATTTTAGCTGAGGCTAGAGTGACAGAACTGCTCTCATTTATTGATTCCCTAGATTTGGGGACACCTTCCTTATCAGTTAACAGGCTACCACACGGACCCCTGAAGTTAATATTTTCTACATCTTCTACTCCAGCATCAGTTGAAGTGTCTGTTAATTCTTCTGTCTTCACTGATACAGATATGGCCTGATGAAAGGAGACTTGTGAACACTGTTCACTCTGGGTAGCTGTAAGATGCTCATTTGGGGACCATCTTTCAGAAGGGTCCTTAATACCTGTTTGTCCCTTAGTTACTATCTCTGATTGACAGATAACTTCTTCAGATGTGTTTTCTCAAGCTGGCTTACTATTAATGACCAAAAGTTCATGAAGTTCCTTCAAGGCTGCTGTTATAGATGAGCAAGATTCCTCTGTTGACTCTGCAGAGTGTTAACCACTGCCACAGAGACTTAAAGACGAGGGCAATTCCCATATTCTTTATTTGTTCCAGACATTTCAACATTACTTTCTAGAAGCTGTAAATCCTGAGTGGAAATGGAATTACTCAAAATTTCAGGGGAAAGTTTACATTCTGATGTTTCTACTTCCATCAAGGGATTATCTAAGGTGAGATCAGATGCACTGATGTTCTTGACATTGCCATTTTGACTGCCTGCAGAAATAAGCACAGCAACTAGGGACTGTTCTACTGTATCTACTTCCACAAGTGTTTCTGAATTTGAGCAGCCAAAGCATCCTGAAGGTAGAATATTTTTCTCTGTACCTGGAAGGTCCCCATTCTGCTGTAAACTGTCTCCTTTCATTGTAGCTTCCAAATCAACTCTTCTTTGTTGATTCTGTTGTTTTTCTCCGAGAAGTTCAAGGTCCCCTCTGTTATAAAGATGTTCTTGGTCATGTGGAACATTTTGTTGTATAACCTCATGCTGTTCATTCCTCGGTTCTTCATGCTGCTGAAGGCCATTTACCTGACTCAGGTACTGATATTCTGGATGCCAACAATTTTCACTGATAAGCCTCTGTGGTTCTTTTTTTTTTTTTTTTTTTTTTTTGTGGTATGTGGGCCTCTCACTGTTGTGGCCTCCCCCGTTGCGGAGCACAGGCTCCGGACGCGCAGGCTCAGCGGCCATGGCTCACGGGCCCAGCCGCTCCGCGGCATATGGGATCCTCCCAGACTGGGGCACGAACCCGTATCCCCTGCATCGGCAGGCGGACTCTCAACCACTTGCGCCACCAGGGAGGCCCAACCTCTGTGGTTCTTGCATCCTAGTAGCTGTGACAAATAACCTAGCTTCCTGTCTTGTGTGGAGATGAGATTTGAGGCCCTGGGTTCTTTTTTCAGCAGATTTCTCTAGATTTCTGCAACAATGACTTCTTCAAGTGAATTCTGCAAAGGCGTAGCTGGACTCTGGTTTGCTGGAGCATTGTCTGTTGAGGAAGCACAATCAGAAAGATCCTGTAGAGAAAGATGTTCTTTCCTTTCAGAGGTTATCTGGAATTCAGCTGAAGCCTTCAAAGCCTTCACAGCTTTAGGTTCAATGCTGTCTGGGTCACTGGGGTTGATGGGGTAGACTGAAGCAGAGACAGAGTGAGCAAGACTTGTAGGATTACCAATCTCAGGACTCTGTCCTGAAGGATGGGCTTGATGGTTAAATCCACCTGACGTTGGTAATGATGACATTCCCAGTGAGGCAGTTTCTTTACCTCTTGTTTCTGTTCTGGGGCCCACTCTAGCTTCAGTACACACACACGACATGCATCATGACTTCTGATGCTCTGAATCCTCTACAGATTTCTGAATGGCTTCTGCTAGTTCTTGGTCTGCAATCTCCTTTGGCCATATTTCCACTTGCCTGGCCACATATGCCAACTGGGCACACTCTGGTAACTCCCTCTCCGGAAGGTGGTCTGTGAGCCTGTGGTGCTGATCATGAGTACATTTTTCTTGAGGTCAGTGGAACACTGATGCCATTTCAGCATGTCCAGTGCCAGAACCATGTCCATGGGCTCTTCCTCAAGTATAGAGAAGGAACACGCCAGGAAATCGCCTTCAATTTTTACCTGAACTAGATGTACCCTTCCAGTAATCTTCTGGGTGTCCACCAACGGTCCACCAGCCTCATTATTTTGGGTTGGCCAAAAGGTTCGTTCGGTTTTTTCTGTAAGATGGCTCTGGTAGTACTTAGTTGTCTTTAATGTCATTCTAAACAATTTTGTTAGATTGTATGTAACAGCTGTTATATCACCATGCATTTTTAAAAAGACTTATCAAAATTGGTAAATTTTTGTGTATCCAGTTCAATATTGAAGATTAATTTTTGGCATATTATACTTGATTACTTCAAGAAGGGCAAAAACGCAACTGAAACGCAAAAAAAAAAAGATTTGTGCTGTGTATGGAGAAGGTGCTGTGACTGATAAATATGTCAAAAGTGGTTTATGAAGTTTTGTGCTGGAAATTTCTCGCTGGAGTATGCTCCACAGTTGGGTAGACCAGTTGAAGTTGATAGCGATCAAATCAAGATATTAATTGAGAACAGTCAACATTATACCATGCAGGAGATAGCCGACATACTCAAAATATCCAAATCAAGCATTGAAAATCATTGCACCAACTTGGTTATGTTAATCACTTTGATGTTTGGGTTCCACATAAGTTAAGTGAAAAAAATCTTCTTGACTGTATTTCCGCATGCAATTCTCTATTGAAACGTAATGAAAATGTTCTGTTTTTAAAACAAACTGTGACAGGTGATAAAAAGTGGATACTGTACAATAACGTGGAACAGAAGAAATCATGGAGCAAGTGAAATGAACCACCACCAACCACATCAAAGGCCGGTCATCTTCCAAAGAAGGTGATGTTGTGCATATGGTGGGACTGGAAGGGAGTCATCTATTATGAGCTCCTTCTGGAAAATTAAACAATTAATTCCAAAAAGTACTGCTCTCAATTAGACCAACTGAAAGCAGCACTCGACGAAAAGCATCCAGAATTAGTCAACAGAAATGCATAATCTTCCATCAGGATAATGCAAGACCACATGTTTCTTTGATGACCAGACAAAAACTGTTACAGCCTGGCTGGGAAGTTCCGATTCATCTGCCATATTCACCAGACATTGCACCTTCAGATTTCCATTTATTTAGGTCTTTACAAAATTCTCTTAATGGAAAAAAATTCAATGCTCTGGAAGACTGTAAAAGGCACCTGGAACAATTCTTTGCTCAAAAAGATAAAAAGTTTTGGGAAGATGGAATTATGAAGTTGCCTGAAAAATGGCAAAAGGTAGTGGAACAAAAGGGTGTACATTGTTCAATAAAGTCCTTGGTGAAAATGAAAAAATGTGTCTTTTAGTTTTACTTAAAAACCGAAGGCACTTTTTGTCCAACCCAATATTACACCTTTCTGCACAAGCTTGGCTCATAATGGTCATCTGGGCACCTGAGTCATCGAAGGCTTTCAAAGGATGTCCATTCACTTTGCAGTTAATATAAAGCATCACTACTCAGCAAAAACTTTCCAGACCCTCTTCCATAGCTATTGTCATGTTTTCCTCAATGTTCTGTTGCCTTCTATCTTCTTCTATCTTTGCCTGAGCTTCAAGATCAAAAGGATCCACAGAAAAGAGATGAATCCTTTCTTGCTCTCTCCAGGCTCGGTCCTGTTGCTGCTCCACCAGGATCCTAGAAGATTTCTCAAGATCTCTGAGCAGAGCATCTGCCAGGGTGGATTGCGTTCCTCCAGCAAGGACAGCTCATGGGGGAGTCGGCCAGCAATAGGTATCAGAACAAGGCTGGATTGTCCAAGCCCTGATGAAGCTATTTTTCCAGGAGATTAGTGGGACTGCTGGGCTCCTGGTGGCTGGCACTTCCCAGAGTTGGTCTTCTTGTTTGTTTGTCTCTTGTTTCTTTTTTTCTTATGAATGTTGATTTTTATTAGGAGGTGGGTTTTTTATACACATGAGTAAAATAGACTATAAAAAGAAGTACCTCAAAATAAAATGGCTCTTAGCATATCTCCCCTCTCCTTTCACACTTCTCACTTTGGGAAGTACAGCTGACTGAAAATATCCAATTATATTCCTTTGAAGAAAACCTTTTTTTTTTTTTTTTGAGGTACGCGGGCCTCTCACTGTTGCGGCTTCTCCCGTTGCGGAGCACAGGCTCCGGACGCGCAGGCTCCGAACGCGCAGGCTCAGCGGCCATGGCTCACCGGCCCAGCCGCTCCGCAGCATGTGGGATCTTCCTGGACCGGGGCACGAACCCATATCCCCTGCATCGGCAGGCGGACTCTCAACTACTGTGCCACCATGGAAGCCCTGAAGAAAGCCTTCTGATAAACTACGCAAGTCTATTCATTCGGGGTAAGTTTGGAAACTGCACGGAAAGTCAAGGGTCTGCATTCTCCTTCTTTCGTTAAAATCCCAACGTGGCCATCTTTTAAGACTTAAGCAGCCAGTAATCCCTGGTGGTCTATGGGGGGCCTCTCAGTGGAGACGATCTGGCCCTCGACAGCTGGGATGCCGGACTCGAGCTCGCACAGCGCGGAAGTTGTGCAGCTCCAAGTCGGCGTCGACCTGAAGGGAAAAGGTCACCTGGAGGGAAAAGGTCACCTCGAGGAGGTCCCTCCGCACACAGTACACGGTGAGCGGCACGGCCCGGACCCGACCCAGCTCGGCTCAGCGTGGCCTCGGCGCAGGGCGGCAGGGCGGCGGGGGGCGCCTGACTGGTGCTGCAGGCGGAGGGCGCGGGCCGCTGGCTCGCCCGCTCGCCCCTTCCCTCCCTCGAACACGCTCAGGTACGCCCTCCGTCCCGCCCTCAGCGGCAAGCGCGGTAGCCACCACCCACCTGCGACGGCCTCTCAGGGTTTACTTGAAAGAGTGCTGCTCGGGGCTGTTATCTATCTGGTTAAGAAAGAGTGCTGCTCGGGGCTGTTATCTATCTGGTTAAGTAGATGAAGCGTGGAAAGACTCTATGCTAACACATATATATGGAGTCTAAAAAAAAATGGTTCTGTTGAACCTAGGGGCAGGACAGGAATAAAGATGCAGACGCAGAGAATGGACGTGAGGACATGGGGAGGGGGAAGGTTAAGCTGGGACGAAGTGAGAGTGGCATGGACATATATACACTACCAAATGTAAAATAGACAGCTAGTGGGAAGCAGCTGCATATAGCACAGGGAGATCAGCTCGGTGCTTTGTGACCACCTAGAGGGATGGGATAAGGAGGGTGGGAGGGAGGGAGACGAAAGAGGGAAGAGATATGGGGATATATGTATATGTATAGCGGATTCACTTTGTTATACAGCAGAAACTAGCACACCACTGTAAAGCAATTATACTCCAATTAAGATGTTAAAAAAATAAGTATTGATTAATACTTCCTTTTCTGCTTGTGACATTGTTATTCTGAAACAGAAAGAGAAACTAGAGTTTTCTGTTTCTGGAGACTGTAGAAGAGAGGGGAAGAAAAGGAGGGACGCACCCCTTCTTATGAGAAAGAGTGAAACGATAAATTTGACATTGCCATGAGACACTTTTCTGGAAAAACAACTTTTAGACCATGTTCTAAGACAGGAAGCATTATATCCATACTCTTAAACTGCTTCACCTGCCTTTTCAGTGCTGAGCAGGTGAAGATGTGTTTAGAGAGCTGACCCTAAGCTCTACACAAATCTTAATAATCAAAAATGGATTAAATGGATCATAGGCCTAGATGTAAAAGCTAATACTATAAGACTTCTAGAAGAAAACATAGGTGAAAATTTTTGTGACCTTAGGTAAGGCCAAAACTTCTTAGATTTAACACACAAAAAATAAACCATAAAAGGGGAATTCTCTGGCGGTCCAGTGGTTAGGGCTCCACACTCTCACTGCTGAGGGCGAGGGCCTAGGGTTTGATCCCTAGTCAGGGAACTAAGACCCCACAAGCTGCGTGGCCAAAAACATAAATAAGTAAAACTTTAAAAAATATATTTTAGGGCCTCCCTGGTGGCGCAAGTGGTTGAGAGTCCGCCTGCCGATGCAGGGGATACGGGTTCGTGCCCCGGTCTGGGAGGATCCCATATGCCGCGGAGCGGCTGGGCCCGTGAGCCATGGCCGCTGAGCCTGCGCGTCCGGAGCCTGTGCTCCGCAACGGGGGAGGCCACAACAGTGAGAGGCCCGCATACTGCAAAAAAAAAAAAAAAAAAAAAAAAAAAAAAAAAATATATATATATATATATATATATATTTTAAAAAACTCAACTGTTTAAAATAAATAAATCATAAAAGGAAAAATTGATGAATTGGATTTCATCAAAATTAAACATTTTAATTTCATAAAAATTAATCATTTGCTCTTGGACAAAAATGTCAATTGCATTGATTAATTCATTTTAAATAGTTATTAGGTGTCTATTATGTGCCAACACCCTTCTAGGTGCTGAATTATGGCAATGAATTGGATTCCCTTTATTATACTGGACTGTCACAGGAAAATGAACATTTTAAAAATGTTTTCAACAAAGGAAAAACACAAAGCAGAGAAAGTTTATTAACACAAACATCCCTGCCATATGTTTTAAGTTTTTTGCTTAAGTACATGGACAGGATGCAGTACCAGGAAATAATGGGAAAATACTGAGAAATAAGTATGTGTATTATCATTTGGTATTTTTTGAATCTTGTATCATTTGAGCAAGAATCCTGGGGATGTGGATGCAGGATAAAGAACATTAGGGCTTTGGAGGATGGTCTGAGGCCACATTTCACTCCATATTATTTATTGTACTGTGGGAGTTGAGCATCAAGCAACCACAGATTAGATGATTAGTTCCTTCCATGAGCTGTGGGATCGCAGACTGTGATGAAAATGCCTATCTTGTAGAGTTGTAAGGATTAATGAGGTAATAAATGTGCAGTGCATAGCTATAACTCAATAAATGGAAACTCACTGGATGATGATGATGATGGTAATAAAATCCAATCAGGTTCCAAAAGCTGACCAGAACTGAGAAGCTCACCTGTTATTTTTGAGAAATGTGCCTCTTCCACTAGGGTCTACAGGAGGAATGGGGCACTTCCTTTCCTCTCCCCATCCTGTGCCCATGACAGGTATCACTAACCAACCCACCACAGCACTGTTCAGTTAGCCTGGATCAGACTTCAAAGTCCTCTCCAGGCAGACAAATCTGATCTGTTTACAGTTAGCACTGGAGATAAATGTATCTACCATTCCTGATTTAGGGTTTAGTAGACAGCTGAAGAAAGACTATAAATTTATTTTTCCTACAAAGTTGAAGGCCCAAGTTAGGCCTACGGAGGGATGACTAGAGGTTCTAGAAGGTGTTTGGTCACAATGTAGTACAAGTTTATTTCCTAAATAATCAGTCACTGGTTGATTTGTTTTTTAATTTGGTTAAACTATGTTTTTCTGTTTGTTCTAAATTTGGAAGTAAACGATTAATCATTTACCCCACTCTTGGGATTTCTTGAAAGTAGGTCTTTGACTTTTCACAGCCTAGAGCCACATACCTGCTCTCCCATTTTATAATTAGAGAGGTTGTTCCTTAGGTTAGGAGGCCCTTGGGCCCTATCTGACAGGAAATAGCTCTGTGAGGCAGAAAGAAAGCCTGTCAAGTCGATGTTCTGGTGATCTGACTCAGCTAAGGCAACGATGCTCAAAAGAGCAGAACCTCCCTTACGGCATGGTTCTCAGCCTTGGCTACTACACAGAATCAACTGAGCAGTTTTTAAAAACCCTTATGACCAGGCATTGGCCCTGACCAACTATATCAGAGGCTCTGCAGATGCTGCCCTAGTGTCAGTATCTGAGTTAAAGCCAAGGTTGAGGACTATTTTCCTAAGGTGTTTGGAAATTTACAAGGAGTCTCTGGTGGCCCAATAACTGGGGCAGAGATATTACTGGCATTTTTCTTGGGAGAGATATGGGTTAGATGTCATAATGTCTTATAATGCCTAGAACAATTCCCTCCCAATAAAAACATTGCCCCACCCTTTGAATGTCCTACCAGATATTGATACAGTTGAAAAATTTATATGATCTGGAACTTAACTCCACCTTACATATAAACACAAAGTATTATTTGCATGTTTTTAATTAATACACACTGAATTTTCCCAGAATATAATCAACATATAAATCAAGGTAAAATTGTACTTTATTTATTTAGAAATTTACTAGGAGTTGCTTATCTTGCCAGATAATCATATGACCAATATCAGTACTACTTGTGGTATTTGAATTGTCAGCATTTGTAGCTGTGGTTTCCATGGTGATTCTATACATAGGTGCCAGCATCTGATGATTTCATCATGCTTGAATGTTTAGATATTGTAATGTATACTACTTTATTATAATATACACTCATTTAATGTCTCTTTATGACTAAATATTGATTTTCAAATATAGTGTGTTAGGTGGGTTATATAATCTGAATTTCATTTCAGGATAGTAAATGTGGTGTTATAAAAGATTTCTTATAAAAAGGGGCCCTAGGGTTGAGATAGGGTTCAGAACTTCTGATCTAGGGATTCCCTTTGTGATCTATAATAAGGCACTTTCAGTTTGCCTCTCTGTGTATTGAGCATGGAAGTCCCAACAAGCCCAGGACAGGGGTGTGTGTAACTTTGAGCAAGTTACTTAATGTCTCTAAGCTTCTGTTTCCTCATTCATGAAGATGGCATAATACTAGTACTTATCTCATAGAGCTTTCAGGAGAATTAAATGAGATCAATCAGGGAAAGCAAAGTTTCTGGCATGTAGGAAGCACTGTGTTGATGATGACAATGATGGTGATGATGATAAATTAAGTAGTACAATTCAGAAAGAGACCAAAGACTCTTTAATCCCTTTCTCAGCCAAGCACATCACTTTGCTTCTTCTCTCAAGATTGAACACTGCCTAGAGCAGATATCCAGAACACTCAGTCTTGCATGGAAACACCTTACTTGGTCTCTGCTTCTTCATTCTTGTAGCTGTTTTGAGTAGTAGCCATGGCTGGAAACTCAGGATCTTTTTTTTTTAATGCCTAAGGAACAGTTAGAGGTTTTATCATGGTGTCAGTGTTCTGGGATCTCAGGGACTTTGCACCTGGAGATATGCTACTTTGACTGTACGCTTTTAGGGTCTTTCAAAGTGGAGCCAGGCAGCACCTTTTTCTGTTTGTTTGTTGTTTGTTTTTTCCACTGTCTTTTCATCTTACTATTACCCTTTTATCTCATCCTTGCCTCCGTGTAAACTTGTGAGATCTATGCCTCGTCTTTGGGAAAATCTAAACTAGATGTTCTGTGCTCTTATGAACAGAAGGACTAAAACTCTTCTTTCAGGACTCATCCATAAATCTTAAAAGCCAGAACCATAACATTCCCTTCCCATTACCACCCAACCCTGACTTTACTCACCTGGAGTACTATATTTGCTAGTGAGGAGACTCTATTTCCCTCATTCAGGAAGGACACTGTCTTCTGTTGCTGTCAGAGTCCATCCAGTCTATGCCATATAAACCGTCAAGTTTTGTAACCATAACAAATCAGGGTCTCTGTCCAGGAGCAATCCTCTATGTTATCCGGTTTTTCACTGTGAGGACCTTAAGTACCACAGTAGGAAGTGGTGGGGAGGGGTCCATAGCCAGCTGTGGATTTCCATCTGAGGAAGCACTGAAAAGGTAACATATTCACCCCATATTTTGAGTAGGATGATACACAAACCATTCCAGATAGAGGAGAATCCATCTAAAATGTTAAGGACCCTCCAAAATGGAGGTTCCACAATGAGTATCTAATACCATCTAGTAATACAATTTCTTCTTACTTAAGGAGAGTTAGTATTTATTGAGTACTTATTAACAGCTGGGAATAGTATTCAGGCTTTTACAGTCATTGTCTTAGCTAATTCTTGCAAAAGCACTTTGAGTTAGGAACCAAGACAATTCATTTTACAGATGAGAAAACTGGAATTCAGGGAGGTTAAGTTACTTGACTGAGTAAATGGCAGAATCTAGACAACCCTAGTTTGTCTAGCTCCAAGGTTCATGAGATCAGTTGCCATGCTTTAGGCTACATTGCTTTACCTAACATGCTGTACATGTTTAGTTTATACATGCTCCCTTGTATTTGCTCCTGGCATATCCACTAGTCTTACCTAAAATCCTGGGTTTGGGCTTCCCTGGTGGCTCAGTGGTTAAGAATCTGCCTGCCAATGAAGGAGACATGGGTTTGATCCCTGGTCCAGGAAGATCCCACATGCCGTGGAGCAACTAAGCCCATGTACCACAACTACTGATCCTGCGCTCTAGAGCCCATGAGCCGCAACTACTGAGCCCATGTGCCACAACTACTGAGCCCATGTTCCACAACTACTGAGCCCACACGCTGCAACTACTGAAGCCCGTGTGGCTCTAGGGCCCATGCTCCGCAACAAGAGAAGCCACCACAATGAGAAGCCTGCGCACCACAACGAAGAGCAGCCCCCGCTCACTGCAACTAGAGAAAGCCTGCACGGAGCAGCCAAACAGCCGAAAAAACAATGCAGCCAAAAAAAAAAAAATCCTGGGTTTGACCAGAGCCCCCAGCTAACTAGACCAGCACTGCCCCATGCAAATAAAATGTGAGTCACAAATATGAGCCACATTTATAATTTTAATTTTTCCAATAGCCACATTTTAAAAGGTAAAAATAAATAGATGAAATTAATGTTAATATATTTTATGTAACCCAATACATCCAATTTACGATTTCAACATGTAATCGATATAAAAAAATTTATGAAATAATTTACACTTTTTTTTTACTATACCTTTGCAATATGATGTGTATTTACGCTTTCAGCATGTCTCAATTCAGACTACCCCCAATTCAATTGCTCAGTGGCCACATGTAGCTAGAAGCTACTGAACTGGATGTCGCCAGTCTAGACTCATAGATCCCAATTCTCTTAATAATCTTAGGGGCTCTTCTGGAGAATAGAAAGGAAAGAATTGGCAAGATGAAGAGCATGTTTCTAGTTAGTGCTTGATTTAGTACAAGAAAAAAATAAAAGTAATAAACTCTACACTTTCCATCTATAACTAGCGGTTGGCTTAGTTGCCTGAGAGCAGATGAGAAGCTGACTGATGGTTTACATGACATGATCTTAGAGGGCTGCTGGACACAAGAAGATCAGGAAGCTCCAGACCCTGTCCAAAGGGTTGGCCCATGAAGCCAGCTCACTGAGGGCATCCACTAGTGTTACTACCACCTCTCAGTGCTTCTCACATTCACTCTCACACCTGCCCCTGCCTGAGAAGCAAGGTGCATGAGCCAGCCCTCAGGAGCATGGCACAGGCTCTATTCTCACACTGATTCTGACATCTGGAAAGCAGACGGACACCTCAAACCTCCCCTGCCCCCAACCCCATGGAGAATCCTCTACCCTGGCAGTTCACAAACTTTTGCACACATCAGTGTCACCTGGAGGGCTTGTGAAAACTCAGATTACTGGGCTTTAGCTCAAGAGTTTCTGATTCAGCAGGTCTGGTCTAGGGCCTGTGAATGTGCATTTCCAACAAGTTCCCAGGTGAGGCTGCTGCTACAGGTCAGGGGACCACACGTGGGGAACCAGCGCTCAATCCTGAAGAATCAAGGGACTTCCCTGGTGGCGCAGTGGTTAAGAATCCGCCTGCCAATGCAGCAGGACACGGGTTCGATCCCTGGTCTGGGAAGATCCCACATGCTGCGGAGCAACTAAGCTCATGAGCCACAACTACTGAGCCTGAGCTCTAGAGCCCACATGCCACAAGTACTGAGCCCACTTGCTGCAACTACTGAAGCCTGTGCGCCTAGAGCCCGTGCTGTGCAACAAGAGAAGCCACCACAATGAGAAGCCTGTGCACTGCAATGAAGAGTAGCCCCTGCTCACTGCAACTAGAGAAAGCCCACGCACAGCAACCAAGACCCAACACAGCCAAAAATAAATTAAATTTTAAAAAAATCCTAAAAATCAATATATAATTCAAGAGCAAGAACAAATCTAAAAGGTATAGGTACCATTTTCACCCTTAATGAGACAAATATGATTTTTACATAATTGATGTGTTTGGCTATTTCTCCCGTCCCCCATTATTTCCTCTAGTCCAGGAAGGGATAAAGCGATCATGATGAGGAGAGAAAACACTGAAGGGAAGAAATTAAGGAGGCAGGAAGTTTGGAGGGAAATAAGGAGGAGGTCTGGGATAGATCACCGGGAGTTCAGGGTGGTAAAGAATCACACGAAACCTGTACTCAGGAGGAAAAAAGGCAGCAAAGCTGCCCCCCAATTCCCCTCAGCTAGGACAGATGCACAGACTAGAGGCAAGTTTGCCGGGTCACAAAACCATCTCAACAGAGATGATTTTCCTCTTTTCTTTTTAGGGGGGACACTGTCTGAAGTCTGTGTGACAGCAGGCAGTAGCTAACACATCAGGAGTCTGGGACACCCGTTGGTGCAGGTTTCTTCTAACCTTTTAGGGCACCTGGATTTTAAAAGAAGGGGCAGTGAGACTTGCTGAGTTGCAAGCAGCTGGGAATTTGGAATGCATCTCTGGAGATACATACTGAGCCTGGCTCAGAACTTCCAAGAAAACTCAGTGGGAGGGGAGGAAAAACAGTGCAATGACATGATGCCTGGTAGGGCCCGCCTTGGCCTTGCTGAATTGCCCAGAAATTGCATTCCAACTGCACTGCAGTGACCCAATGTTCCAGTAAACAAGGAGGGGATGGAATGGACAGACCTCAGATCAGGCTATGCTGGGGCTTTTAAAATAGAACACAGGGGGCCAGCTGGGTGTGGCCGGGGTGGGGGGGTTGCCTTTGTGCACTTCCTGGATCAGGGCGGTACACCCACACCACCCACCATACACACACATACACATCCTCACTTCCAGTGGAACTTGGACAAATACCAAATCCTCAGACGGTCGAGTCTGCAATGGTCAGAAACTGGTGAGCTCCTTTAGGACACTTCCTAGGAACGCTAGAACAAGAGAGTGTTCAAAGGGGCCACTGAGTCAGGCCAAGCCAAGCTGCTGACTAATGCTCTCCACTCCCTAAGCAATACTTCTGCCTTCCAGAAGGACAAACAGAGCTGCCACAGACAAGCACAGTCATTCAATCCATTTCCCCATTTGATTTCATAGTATGAAACAACTAACGATCCTATGATTTCTTGGGCTTTTTCTCCCCTCTCTGCCTCATCCCACACTCTATTTTCTCCACTTCATTTCACCAGCGAGCAAATGGGCTTAAGTAAAAAATCAGAGGTACTTAGTAAAAATATGAGGAAGAGTGCTTGGGCTTAGAGAGCAAGGCTCTGGAAGTTCCTTCTCTAAGTGTCCACCTGCCTGGGGCTTTGTAGCCCAAATAGCATGTATAGTTTCCCCCTCCCATCACATAAATGTGTGAGTGATATTCTAGATTCCACATGACTACTAGGTGACCAAAGAATTTATCGTTCACACTGGGACATCTCTGAGAATTAAAGGGGTCACTATTGAAAATTCTGGGACAAAGCCCTTACCTGCATGACTGGTGGGTCCATTTCTTATCCTACATGGTCACCATTCTGCCCCACTTCACAGGTGACTTTCTTTTTTACTATGACTGATTTGTCCTTTCCCTTTTCTGTTTTTGACCTATTATTCCTTTATTCTCTTGGATAATAGTGATCTTCAGGCAATAATTAGATCTCTAGTTTGAAGTGGGGAAAAGGCAGGTTTTAAAAATTCCCCATGTAAAAAGCTGTATGACTCCTCCACTGAAGCTCTGAGTGGTGTCTTCCAGCAGTCTCAAGAAGCTGGTTTTTTATTCCAGAAACTTACTTCATTCTGAATTTTAGTGCCCAGTAAGTATTGTCAGCTTTTATTCACCAAATGGTCACACCCCAATTTTTGGACAAGCAAAACAGCAGGAAAAATGGTGATGACTGCTTGAGTACTCATGGCAGGAAAAAAGCCTTTCTCATACTGTTTCCTTCAGAGTAAGGATAACAGGCACTGCCTCCTTTCTGTTTCTCCAGTGTGCTTAAAGTACTGTGGGGATTATTTCTAATGTTTATAGCCACACTGTGAAGTTCTAGTCATCCTCATTTTATTGACTGGGGCTGTACATTGAAGCCAGAAAAGGGAAGTAGCCAAGTAGTATCCAAATCCAGGTTTACCTGGTCCCAAAGTCCATGACTGTGCTCCACCAGGCCATCCATGCACCGGCCTTTGTAAATCTGAATTGACCTCCTTCCCCAGGGGCTGTGGGACCTTTATACCCACAGATGGCAGCCTTCATACCACGCCCAGGCCCTCCCTCATAATTGGCCAGTCCTTCTCAGTCAGTGACCAGCTTAGAATAACCCTTGATGGACCCTTGCTTATTCTTCAGAGACCCATTTTTCTTTCTTTTCCATTATAGCTGTAATGATTTCATACTCCCGGAAGCCCTACTTATTGCACACTGAGACTCAGGCAGCCCCAAAAAAGTATTGGCCATGGTAAGGCTTGGGCTGGGGGTCTGACAGTTTTGGCTGAAGTTTAGAGAGTTCAGAAAATCTTGGACCCAGTAATAAGATGAGATTAAAAACAACAACAGTGAGATGAAAGTTTTAGTGACTTTGGTCTAAGTGTCCTCTGGGAGCAAGACTCAGCACCAAGCAAAGCTCTCCCAGGCCAGGTGCCTGCCAGGGCAACATTCTGTGCATGGAAGCAAGGAACACATCTGCCTAGAGCTGGGAGCAAGGTGGCAGAGACTAGGACAGGGATTTAATTACCTGGATATCTGAACACCCTTCCTCATCCCAGCTGAGTTACGTCTGATCTTTCTGCCAGGTGTACACATTTCTGTATCACTAAATGACCATTTCTCACAATGCCTGCCCTCCTTATGTCCCCTGCCTCTCCCAAAACATAGCATAGTGGGCCCATGAGCATGGGCTTGGAAATCAGATACCCCTGGGTTTGCTTCTATTGGCCGTGTGATTTTGGGCATGTTTCTAACTTCTGTCATCCTCATCTATAAAATAGGGATGATATGTAGAATGTACTAGAAGGATTAAAATAAGTAAAGTTATAATTATGGTAGGCACTCAATAAATGGTTAGTGTTGATATTACTGCTGTGGCTGTGGCTTAAGTTTGGTATAAGTTCTTCCTCCAGAATCAGCTAGCCCGAGTGCAGTAGGAACGCAGAGCATGTAAGAGATAAAAGGACCCTAGCATCCATTTAGTTCAACTTCTTCACTTGGGAAGGAACCTGATGTTCAGAGGAGGTTAATTGGCTTGTCCAAGGTTATTTGCCTGAATAGTTCCAACCTTCAAATAAGGAAGTTAATTAGCTGAAGCAGTAGAAAAACCTTTGGCTTTGGAGTCAGACATATGTGAATTTGTTTTCCACTTGCCAGCTTGGAGGTCTTAGACTGGTAACTCGACCTGATTGTGCCTCATTTCCTTATCTTTGGCATTGAGATAGTAGAGCCAGTCTCCCAGAATTGTGTAGAGGACTTAACGGGCTAGTATAGATCAGGTACCCAGTGGGCACGAATTGCTTGGTTCCCCTCACATCACTAGAACATCCCAGGGCAGGTTAGAACAGGACAGACCAGTAGAAGGAACTGAGTGCTAAATGGAGCTTAAAAACACAGTGGGTTTTGCCTAAAAGTTGAAATTGGGACATTGAGAAATAACTTTTGCTTATTGATCTGCAAATGCCCACTTTACAGCAAAGTTTGACACATTAATCAGACAGAAATTCTTTCTGGTGAAGCTGAGAGCAAAGATTAAGCTGATCTGTGGTTTGACCTAGGACTCTAAATGAGGGAGAATGAAGACAGCTGGGGGCTGGAGTGGAGGCGAGTAGTCAGGGAAGATAATCCTGACAGTTTTAAACTGACCTTCTAGAATATCTTCCAAAACAATTTTGAAAGCACCCTGGTTTCTAGACGCAAATTATGTTTCGAATTGGTAACACAAAGTGGAGGGTGGCTTTGAGATGGGTGGCCATTTTTCAGATGCAATGGTTTTGGAATAAGAAGCACAGGCAAATTTTGCAATGAAAAGTGAGCTCTGGTGTTCTAAGATGAATATGGAGAAGGACACAGACACTCCACAGCAGCTCAGCCCCTGAGTGATCTAATTACAGGTTTTGAAATGGACCTAGAGGCAGAATTTGGAAACCTAAAATGGAAAGGCAGAGGAGAAGCAATTTGTCAACTAGAAAAATGACTGACTGTAAAAGTCCTCTGGGGAGAAGAGGGTTTGGAAAAATGCTGTGTAAGCCATTTTGAAATGCCCCAGGGGAATTACTATGCACTTTTCTAGGAATAATTAGGGTGATGTTGATTGAGTCTGAGAGAGGACTATAGCACTGTGCCTGTAATTCACCCAGATGCTGGGTGACCTGTGGAATGGAGAGTAGTGATTAGTACCATTAGCAGAAGCAAAGTATATGGCCCTGTTTAACAAACAAACAAACGAACAAACACAGAAGAGAAGTTTGTTCTGAATTATAAACTTCTTAAGTACTGGGCCTAAGTTTTTGTCACCTTGTAGTCCTAGTCCCTGCCTAGGGAATGCATTCAATAAATATTTAATTAATGAACTAATGACCTGGATGCCTTATAAGATAATGAGTTTCCCAGCATACAGGTATTCAAACAGTAATCCCTCAGCAGGAACTGTATAGATGGTTTCAGGATCTTTTGGAAGTAACTGATAATCATTAGGATTCTTAACAACCCTAAGGTTCTGGGCCTCTAGCAGAGTACAGTAATTCTCTGTGACAGTCAGATCTGATTCGAACATTGGGGTCCCAAGTAATGATCATAAAGATTTTCAGGGAACTCCGGAAAAGAATGGATGAACATAGGAAAATACAACAATCCAAAAATCTATGGGATGCAGTGAAAGCAGTTCTAAGAGGAAAGTTTTTAGCAATACAAGCCTACCTCAAGAAACAAGAAAAATCTCAAATAAACAATCTAACCTTACATCTAAAGGAACTAGAGAAAGAAGAACAAACAAAACCCAAAGTTAGTAGAAGGAAAGAAATCATAAAGATCAAAGCAGAAATAAATGAAATAGAAACAAAGAAAACAATAGCAAAGATCAATAAAACTAAAAGCTGGTTCTTTGAGAAGAGAAACAAAATTGATAAACCATTAGCCAGACTCATCAAGAAACAGAGGGAGAGGACTCAAATCAATAAAATTAGAAATGAAAACGGAGAAGTTACAACAGACACCGCAGAAATACAGAGCATCCTAAGAGACTACTACAAGCAAGTCTATGCCAATAAAATGGACAACCTGGAAGAAATGGACAAATTATTTTAAAGGTACACCTTCCAAGACTGAACCAGGAAGAAATAGAAAATATGAACAGACCAATCACAAGTAATGAAATTGAAACTGTGGTTGAAAATCTTCCAACAAACAGAAGTCCAGGACCAGGTGGCTTCACAGGTGAATTCTATCAAACATTTAGAGAAGAGCAAACACCCATCCTTCTCAAACTCTTCCAAAAAATTGCAGAGGAAGAAACCCCTGAAAACTCATTCTATGAGGCCACCATCACCCTGATACCAAAACCATACAAAGATACTACAAAAAAAGAAAATTAAAGACCAATATCACTGAGGAATATAGATGCAAAAATCCTCAACAAAATACTAGCAAACAGAATCCAACAATACATTAAAAGGATCATACGCCACAGTCAAGTGGGATTTATCCCAGGGATGCAAAGATTCTTCAATATATGAAAATCAATCAATGTGATACACCATATTAACAAATTGAAGAATAAAAACCATATGATCATCTCAATAGATGCAGAAAAATCTTTTGACAAAATTCAGCACCCATTTATGATAAAAACTCTCCAAAAAGAGGGCATAGAGGGAACCTACCTCAACATAATAAAGGCCATATACGACAAACCCACAGCAAACATTGCTCTCAATAGTGAAAAACTGAAAGCATTTCCTCTAAGATCAGGAACAAGACAAGGATATCCACTGTCACCACTATTTTTCAACATAGTTTTGGAAGTCCTAGCCATGGCAATCAGAGAAGAAAAAGAAAGAAAAGGAATACAAATTGGAAAAGAAGAAGTAAAACTGTCACTGTTTGCACATGACATGATACTATCCATAGAGAATGCTAAAGATGCCACCAGAAAACTACTAGAGCTAATCAATGAATTTGGTAAAGTTGCAGGATACAAAATTAATGTATAGAAATCTCTTGCATTCTTATACACTAATGATGAAAAATCTGAAAGAGAAATTAAGGAAACACTCCCATTTACCATTGCAACAAAAAGAATAAAATACCTAGGAATAAACCTACCTAGGGAAACAAAAGACCTGTATGCAGAAAACTATAAGACACTGATGAAAGAAACTAAAGATGATACCAACAGATGGAGAGATATACCATGTTCTTGGATTGGAAGAATCAGTATTGTGAAAATGACTATACTACCCAAAGCAATCTACAGATTCAATGCAATCCCTATCAAATTACCAATGACATTTTTTACGGAACTAGAACAAAAAATCTTAACATTTGTATGGAGACACAAAAGACCCTGAATAGCCAAAGCAGTCTTGAGGGAAAAAAATGGAACTGGAGGAATCAGGCTCCCTGACTTCAGGCTATACTACAAAGCTACAGTAATCAAGACAATATGGTACTGGCACAAAAACAGAAACGTAGATCAATGGAACAAAATAGAAAGCCCAGAGATAAACCCACACACCTATGGTCAACTAATCTATGACAAAGGAGACAAGGGTATACAATGGAGAAAAGACAGTCTCTTCCATAGGTGGTGCTGGGGAAACTGGACAGCTACATATAAAAGAATGAAATTAGAGCACTCCCTAACACGATACACAAAAATAAACTCAAAATGAATTAGAGACCTAAATGTAAAACTGGAAACTATAAAACTCTTAGAGGGAAACCTAGGAAGAACAGTCTTTGACATAAATCACAGCAAGATCTTTTTGATCCACCTCCTAGAGTAATGGAAATAAAAACAAAAATAAACAAATGGGGCCTAATGAAACTTCAAAGCTTTTGCACAGCAAAGGAAACCATAAACAAGACAAAAAGACAACCCTCAGAATGGGAGAAAATATTTGCAAATGAATCAACAAAGGATTAAGGACAAAGGACAAAGGGTTAATCTCCAAAATATATAAACAGATCATGCAGCTCAGTATTAAAAAAACAAACAACCCAATCCAAAAATGGGCAGAAGACCTAAATAGACATTTCTCCAAAGAAGACATACAGATGCCCAAGAAGCACATTAAAAGCTGCTCAACATCACTAATTATTAGAGAAATGAAAATGAAAACTACAATGAGGTATCACCTCACACCAGTTAGAATGGGCATCATCAGAAAATCTACAAACAACAAATGCTGGAGAGTGTGTGGAGAAAAGGGAACCCTCTTGCACTGTTGGTGGGAATGTAAATTTTTTTTTTTTTTTGCGGTACGCGGGCCTCTCACCACTGGGGCCTCTCCCGCCACGGAGCACAGGCTCCAGACGTGCAGGCTCAGCGGCCACGACCCACGGGCCCAGCCACTCCGCGGCATGTGGGATTCTCCCGGACCGGGGCACGAACCCGCGTCCCGTGCATCGGCAGGCAGACCCCCAACCACTGCGCCACCAGGGAAGCCCCGGGAATGTAAATTGATGCAGTCACTATGGAGAACAGTATGGAGGTTCCTTAAAATCTAAAAATAGAATTACCATATGATCCAGCAATCCCACTACTGGGCACATACCCAGAGAAAACCATAATTCAAAAAGACACACACACCCCAGTGTTCATTGCAGCACTATTTACAACAGCCAGGTTTCACATTCTAAGTTAGCAAGAGTATAGGTTTGCAGAAATTCACAACTACCAGAGATAAATCGACTCCTTTATGGGCCCAGTCATTCCACCTGTTTGAAAATGAGCAGATATCTAACTACAGAAAGCTACAAAACAAGATAGAATGAGCCTACAAAGGAAGACACATTCTCCCTGCTGCAGAGGAAATGTTAGAGATGGGGTTGGTTACTTTCCAGGTGGTCTTGATACCACATTCCTGGGCGTGGCTTAAGTTCAATTTTGTTTATTTTACTTGCCTATCTTCCACTCTGCAATTATTGACTGTTTCTGACCATTGTACTTGGCAATACATGAGCTGCCACACATCATGATGAGTTCTCCTCCCTGTCAGTGCTCAAGCCACAGTTGGACCACTGCCTCTCAGGGCTATTGTAGCCAACATGGCGCAGAGGGTGGCAATTAGAACACTGGGGGTACATGATATGATTTTAGGTGGCACAGGGAATAACCTTTTATTGGTTAAGTTCTTATTTTAGCATGAATTTAAAAGATATTAGTTTTCCACTTATGGTAGTATAACATTTTATCTTAAAATACATTTAAGAAAAGTCATGTAGATGGAACTTGAATGCATAAACTTTGGGGAAGTCTTGTGGTAACAGAAATTTCTGTAGTGGGAGAACTTGATATACAAGATCTCTAAAGTTCTTTCAGCTTTAAGATGCTCTGATTCCATGAGCATCAATGGTATTGACTCCCTTTCTTCCAGAAATTAACCACTTATTTGAGGTGACAGGAAATGCATCTGAAAAGCTACCCAGTTAAGGCTGCATGTATTAATATGTCCCATTTGTTCACTCCACAACAGTCACACCAGCTCCCTTGCTATTCCTGCTCCACCAAAGATCTTTCTGCCTCATAAACTCATATTACATTATTGGCCCTTTGAAAAGGAAGGTTCTTCCCCAAGACATTTGAATGGCACCTCCTCAGCAAGGTCTTCCCTGTCTCTCAATATTGGCCCCTCTACCAGTCCTCACTCTTACCCTACTTTATTGTTCATTTCTCATCTGTTTCTTTCCTCATGGACTGCAGCTCCACTGATCATAAAAATTCTTATTCATCACTGTACCCCCAACATCTAAAACAACTCCTAGCTCATAGTAGGTATTCAGCATCTACTATGCTAATACTAACCTTATTCATTTGTAGAATTAAAGTTTGCAATTGAATAATAGAAAAATGTGTACCTTAGAATTTCAGGAAAGAGAGAAAAAATTGGTGCAGCATGTCATGCAAAGCTTCATGGAGAAGATGCGATGCTAATTGAACAGTGAAGAGAGGACAGTATTTGCATAGACAAAGGGGATTGGGAACATGATGGAGAGAGGAAGGCTGGGAAGCTAAGAGGACTGGCCAGGCCTGGGCACAGGGTGTTGAGGGGGACAGGAGTGGCCAGGGTGAGGTTTTAAGTGAAGGGAAACAGTGTGGTGTAACTGCCTTGATTCAGGTCCAGGTGATGGAGTTTTATTCCAGAGACAGCAAAGAGCTATGGAAAGTTTTTGATCAAGGAATGAAGTGAAACAGGGCTTCAAATTCAAACTAAGTTTCATTGGATTTTGAATATTTGGATGGCAAAAACCTGGCCAAGTGAAGCCAGAGGAGTGAGAGAGAAAGTGCCCAGGAGCCAAACTGGTAAAGACGACAAAAGAGGAAGCAGCTCCTTAGAAGACCCCTAAAAACTTCCCAAGAACTTGGAGTGTGAGGGTTGTTTTTTTGCTTCAGCAAGTTAAACTTCCTAAGACCTTGTACACTGTGTTGCTAGATGCTATTAGGACTTTCAACCTCTGCCTCAACCACAAACTAAATAGTGCAATTCCAACCTTCATGGTAGCTCTGCGCCGTATAGAGACTGCTTTTGTTTCCTGGAGATAGAGCCCCCAGTGCCGATGGAATATTGACTTGTGCCTGCAGCACCTCCCTTTTGTCCTTTCTGGGCACCATGCACTCTCTTGCCAGTTCAGCCAGGAGTGTGGGGCTTGATTATTTCTAGCATAAGGTCAGGCTTCTGCATTTGTGGAAACCAAGGAAGTCCAACTGAGCTGCAAGAAATGGAGTTAACCCAATTTCTCTGGCATCTGGATCGCAGCTGAATTACAAAACATTCTCCAATCGCAGTAGCATCTTATCCAGGAGGAGGTAGATAAGTTGAAGAAGGTCCCTTTGATCAGACTCAGAATGCCACTCATAATCTGCCTTTTGGGATACAAAGCTTTACTTTTTTGTACTTTGAATATATCCCACTAAAGATGTATAGCTAGAGTAATTGTGTTCCAAAGTTACATGAAATAATTCTTTGTGTGGTTTTATTATCAATTTCATTGGTAGTTAATGGTTTCTGATGGTATTCAATTTTTGGGTTTGTTTTTCTACACTCTTTTTGATTTAATTTTATTCTTTTATTATATAAAACATTTGCAAGTTTCAAAGGCCAAAGCTTAAAAAGGTATGCTTCTAGTTGTCTTCTCACCATCCCAACCCCTTCCACCTTGTAGCCACACACACCCTAAAGGAAATCACTTTTATTAGTTTCTGGTTTACCGATTCTGAATTTCTTCTTTGCAAAAATAAATGTTTTTAAAAATTCATACATATATGCATAAATGTTACTAGATTTCCCAGGGCTTCCTTAACAAACTACCACAAAACTGGGTAGCTTAAAACAACAGAAATTTATTGTCTCGTTTCTGGAGGTTAGAAGTCCAAAGTCAAGGTGTTGGCAGAGCTGTGCTCCTTCTGAAACCTGTAGGAGAGGATCCTTGCCTTGTCTAGCTTCTGGAGTTTGCCTGCAATCCTTGGTGTTCCTTAGTTTGTAGATGCATCACTCCAATCTTTGCCTCTGATGTCACATGGTTATCTTTTCCATATGTGTCTCTGCTTCCTCTTGTATAAGGACACAGCCATATTGGATTAAGCGTCCACCCTACTCCAGTATGACATCATTTAACCTAATTACATCTACAAGGACCCTATTGCCAAATAAGGTCACATTCAGAGGTATTGGGGATTAGGACAGATCTTTTTGAGAGACATAATTCAATTTATAACACTAGATATATTCTCTTTTTTAAAATTTTCTGAACCTAATTTCTTTTTTTATTGAAGTGTAGTTCATGTACAATATTATATATGTTACAGGTGTACAATATAGTGATTCACAATTTTTAAAGTTTATACTCCATTTATAGTTATTACAAAATATTGGCTGTATTCCCTGTGTTGTAAAATATATCCTTGTAGTTTATTTTATACATAATAGTTTGTGCTTCCTAAACACCTACCCCTGTATTGCCCCTTCTCCCTTCCCTCCCCCCACTGGTAACCACTAGTTTTTTTCTCTATATCTGTGAGTCTGTTTCTTTTTTGCTATATTCACTAGTTTGTTGTATTTTTTAGATTCTACCTATAAGTGATACCATACAGTATTTGTCTTTCTATGTCTGACATTTCACTTAGCATAATACCCTCCAAGTCCATCCATGTTGCTTCAAATGGCAAAATTTCAGTCTTTTTATTGCTGAGTAGTATTCCATTGTGTGTGTGTGTGTGTGTGTGTGTGTGTGTGTACATGTATACTTTTTTAAATCTATTCATCTGTTGTTGGACATTTAGGTTTCTTCCATATCTTGGCAATTGTATATAATGCTGCTATGAACATTAGGGTGCATATATCTTTTCAAATTAGTGTTTTCATTTTCTTCAGATATACACCCAGGAGTAGAATTGCTGGATTATATGGTATTTCTAATTTTAGTTATTTGAGGAAACTCCATATTGTTTTCCTCAATGGAAATTAACAATATTAAGACTTCCAATTCATGGTCACAGAATAGCTTAACTTTAGGTGTGGGTTTTATGTTTTATTATGTTGAAGTTCTATCAATTTCTATGTTATTTGGAGTTTTCATCAGGAATGGGTGTTGAATTTTGTCAAAAGTCTTTTTAATAATCTACAGAGATGCTAAAATAATATTTAGCTTATAACAAATAGTATAATGAATTATATTAATGGATTTCATAATATTGAACCATCCTTGCATTTATCCTATCATTTTTATATTCCTGAAAGAAGCTCCACCTGATAAATATGTATTGTTTTCTTAATGTGCTAAAAGATTCTGTTCACTAATACTTTATTTCAGGATTTTTGCATTAGTTCAGGTATAGGTATATAGAATTTGGACTTTTTTCTCTATGCTGGCATTTAAGTAGCACTGAGAATTCCTGGTCTTTGTTTTTTGTTTTTCCTCCCTTGTTTTCTTTGGGTTTCACTAAGAACTCCTTCTTAAATTAAGTCTTCGTCTTACAGCTCTCTCAGCTGTACTCCACTATTATATTGGAGCCCTGTTGATGTGGTGGTGAGGTGTTGGAGAGGATAAGTGTTCTATAATCTTATGATTAACAGGCCTGAGTCCCTGGGCTCTGCCCTTCGGAAATGTGTCTCATCATTTTTTTTCTTTTCCTCAGACAGAAAGGGTAGAGAGTGCTGGAGCTTACCCTCTCTCCCAGTAAGATAAGTTTCTGGGAAAGAAGTTTCCCCTGGAGGGCAGAACTTTGGTCTGGAGAATGCTCTCTGGGCATATTTCAAAATGTTTTCTTTCACTCTGGGCACATTTTTATTTTTTTATTTTTTTTTTAATAAATTTATTTTATTTATTTATTTTTGGCTGTGTTGGGTCTTCGTTGTGGTGGGGGGGCTTCTCACTGCAGTGGCCTCTCTTGTTGCAGAGCATGGGCTGTAAGCGCGCAGGCTTCAATCGTTGTGGCTCGTGGGCTGTAGAATGCAGGCTCAGTAGTTGTGGTGCACGGGCTTGGTTGTTCCGCGGCATGTGGGATCTTCCCAGACCAGGGCTCGAACTCTGCATTGGCAGTTGGATTGATTTTTTTTTTTTTTTTTTTTTGCGGTATGCGAGCCTCTCACTGTTGTGGCCTCTCCCGAGGCGGAGCACAGGCTCCGGACGCGCAGGCTCAGCGGCCGTGGCTCACAGGCCCAGCCGCTCCGCGGCATGTGTGATCCTCCCGGACCGGGGCACGAACCTGTGTCCCCTGCATCGGCAGGCGGACTCTGAACCATTGCGCCACCAGGGAAGCCCGGCAGTTGGATTCTTAACCATTGCGCCAACAGGGAAGCCCTGGGCACATCTTTAAATGGTTATTTTTCCCTTCCCCCTGCTAGAAACCCAAGGATATTTTTCGTCAGTCTTCAATGTGAGAACCTGGAGGTATAAATCTCTCAAAAGTGTGGAATCCTCCCTAAGCCTGGGCCCCTAGGAATGTTTAACTCTCCAGCTAGTCTATGCTCAGCCCCCAGCAATTAGTCAAAATTACCATTAAATGTTTCTACCAGTTAATGGCTTGAATGACTTTGATCTTGGCTGTGATATCTGTACTTGCATGTCTCTCCAAATTACAGGTTGGACGTTTGCCCTATGACTTCAATTCTTTGATGGATCTAAGAAAATTCATTGATTTTTAGTTTGTGCATTCAGCATTTTTCCTTGTTGTAAGGAGGGGAGTAACAGCTCTTTACATGTTGGAGCTAAACTAGAAATAAAGTGTTGATAAAAATTCTCCTGTGAAATAATCCGGGTCTTGTGCTTTTTTTGTAGGGTAATGTCTTGATAGCTTTATTTCTTTCTCCTATGGAAATGTGTCTGCTTAAGGTTTCTCTCTTTATGCAGGTCAATTTGGGAAAGAGTATTTTCCTAAGAAATTATCTGTGTTATTGGGATTTCCAAATTTATTTGCACAGACTTTTTCAAGTTAATGTCATTCTTTTAAAAGTTTCCCGTTTAATTTTTTATAGTATGCTTTCTCATTTTTTATTGGATCAGCTAATGGTTTACCTATTTCATTTACTTTTTTAAGAACCAGCATTATTAATTTATTAGTTTTACTTATTTTCTATTTTTGACTCATTAATTTTTGCTTTTATCTTTACTATTTTATTCCATCTGCTTTCTTTCAGCTAATGTTGTTGATTTTTTCCTGAGGTAAGCTTTATTTATATATGTTAGAATTAAATCTTATATGAATGTCCATGTCCAAACCCACAGAATGTACAACATCAAGAATGAATCCTAATGTAACCTGTGGACTTTGGGTGATAATGATGTGTTCGTGTAGGTTCATCAGTTGTACGAAATGTAGTACTCTGGGATGTTGATAATGCAAAAGGCTACGCGTGAGCGGGGACAGAGGTATATGGAAAATCTCTGTACCTTCCCCTTATTTTTGCTGTGAACCTAAAACTTCTCTAAAATAATTGTCTTTAAATATGAAAAAAAAAGTGTGGGGAGGGACGTACGTGTGTCAACATCTGGCATCTGCTTTCTCTTAAACATCAAGTTTCTAAAACTAATTCATATTATTGTGTGGAGTGGAAATTTTTATTTTTCATGCAGTATAGTAGTCCAAGGTATGACTACGCTACAATATATTTATTCATTTTCCTGCCATAAGACATTTTGGCTATTACAGACAATACTGATATGAATGTTCTTGTAACATGGCCCCTTGTACAAAGTGCATAAGGGTTTCTGGGGCATATAGTTAGGAATGGATTGCTGAGTCATAAGGTGTGGGAAACTGTTCCCAAAGTGGTTGTATCAATTTAAACAGTCACCAGCAGTGTCTAAACTTTTCCTTTGTTCTACATTCCCATCAACACTTGGCATTAACATACATCTTAATTTTTGCCAACCTAGTAGGTGTATATGGTATTTCATTGTTTTCTTAATTAGCATTTATTTATTTGCTAGTGTTGTTGAACATGTTGTTAGATGTTTATATGATATTGCATTTTTTTAATGGAAATGCCTGTTCATGTCTGATGCCCATTTTTCTGTTGGGTTATATTTTTTATATTGCTTTATCTTATGTTTTCTGGATTCTAATATTTTGTCAATTAGATGAGTTACAAATATCTTCACTCAGATTATAACTTGTCTTTTCCTTTATGATGTAATTTGATAACAAGTTTTTTAAATTTTAAGGTAATTGAATTTAGAAATCCTTTCTTTTCTGGTTAGCAAGTTTTGTGTTTTATTTAGGAAATGTTTCCTTCCACTGAGTTCACAAAGATTCTTCTATATTTCTTCTAAAAATTTTGCGATTCTCTCTTTCACATTTAAATTTTTATGTGTATCCATATTTAAGTATTTAATCTACTAAGAATTGATTTTTTTGGTGTGTAGAGTGTGAGATAATGCTCCAACTTTGTCATTTTTCCATATGAATAGCTAATCATCCCAATTTGTTTACTGAATAATCCATCATCTCCCCTATGATAAGTAAGCCATGCCTATTCTCTCATAAATCAGGATTCTATATATTCGTGGCTGTTTTTTGGATTTTTATTTTATTACTTTGATCAATTTGTCTATTTTCATAAAGAAAAAAACTGTTTTAGCTATATAATTTATAGTAAGTGTTGATATCTCATAGTCCATCTACATTATAGTACTTTTCACAAATGTTTTGGCTATTCTCCCTCTACTTTTCCATATAGATTTTCAAATAGCCTACCAAGTGTCAAATAGATAAAAATCCTCTTAGTATTTTGACTTGAATTTCACTAATGCCCCAAATAATACTTACTGAAACAAGATAGATATTTGTTTCTTGGACAGTGTGAAAGGACTCTGAAGTAGGTAGCCTAGGGATAACTTTCTGTTCTAACTTCCAAGCAAGTGACTTCCATCCTCAAGGTCAATTTAAAGTTCATGATGGCTATGACAACCCCAACCACCATGCCTATGGCTGCCCTCCCATAAGGCCCACAACACACTTCTGCTTACATGTCATTGGCCAGGACTCAGTAACATGGACTACTAGCTGCAAGGAAGACATGGAAATATAGTCCTTTGGCTCAGTAAACTGCTGCCTAGAACAAAATTAGTTTTTTCACTAAAGAAAAAGGGGGAGAATGGCAAGTGTCAGGTCTAAATGATGAACTAGAATAGAGCCATTTAAAAGGTTGATCTCAAAGAAGTTTCTTAGTGGGTAAAACAAAATAAAGCTTTAAGACCATCTCATATTCTCCCAAGACCCAATAGGAAGATGTCCTAGTCTAGGAGAGCCGTTAAGGATTAGGGTTAGGGCTAAGTTAGGGTTAGGTTAGGTTCTTCTTTACTGAAGGCAGAGAAATGGGGTGACTTTGTTCTGAGAGCCTGCAGGGCACCAAGAAAACAGGAAAAAAACACTTTCCCTCAAGTGAAAGAGAGGCATGGACATGTATACACTACCAAACGTGAGGTAGATAGATAGTGGGAAGCAGCCGCAGAGCACGGGGAGATCAGCTCGGTGCTTTGTGACCGCCTGGAGGGGTGGGATGGGGAGGGTGGGAGGGAGGGAGATGCATGAGGGAAGGGATGTGGGAACGGATGTATATGTATGACTGATTCACTTTGTTATAAAGCAGAAACTAATTTAAAAAAATTAAAAAAAAATAAAAATAAAAAAAATAAAAGATAAAAAAAAAAAAACACTTTCCCTCTAATATTAATCAGAATACCAAACTCTATGTACGGTATTATTTACATAGTAATGTATGTATAAATACATTGCATACAAATACTGTGTGTATAAATACTATGTAGAGTATTGCTTATATAACATGTACAGTAGCGTGTTTCAGTTATGTATAAACACACATCCAGTTTTAAAAAACTGGAAAAAATATTCAGTGTTAACAACGGTTATCAACATTTACCTTCTGGGTGGTAAGATTATGTTTAACTTTATTTTTACCATTTATGATTTTCCTTTTTTTCCTGATTTTTACTTCCAAACTTTAGTATTATTTTTATATTTTAAAGAATCTTATTGTAGAAGGAAAAAAAACAAGTAAAGGAATGAAAACAGGAAAGAAGGCAGGTGGTGGATTTGAACTGTAATTTACCATTGAATCCTGAGTGTCATTCAGCAGATATTGACTGAACATCTGTATGTATCAAGGGCTGTTGTAAGTTTCCAGGATGTATAAATCTCTGTTCCATGGAGCTTATATTCCAGTAGGAAGGGGAGGCAGAGGGGGTATCAGACAATCACAGTAACTATAATAAATTTGTCAATTATCTCATATATTAGGAGGTGATACGTACTGTGGAAAAAAATGGAGCTGTGTAAGGAAGATAGGGAATGTAACATAGAGGTAGCAGAGCAGCGCAGTTTGTGATTTTAAATAAGGTGGTCAGGGTAGGCCTTATTGAAACATAAGGCAGAGGGACATAGACAAAGGAGGTGAGGCAGTGAGTCTTGCAGATGTCGGGGAGATATCTGGTGCAAAGACCCCAGGGCAGAACCACACCCAGTGTATTTAAGGACCAGCAAGGAGGCCAGTGTGGCTGAAATGGAGTTGAACAAGGAGATCCCAATAGGAAACTCTGGAGGTTTGTTGTTTTTTTGACACAGGCACCTGAAACGTAAGAGAGCCTGCCAAGGGTCGCCAAGCCTGTTGACCACTGTCTCCTCCCACCAATCTTCATGGAAAGAGAAAACACAGCACAAAGACATTTGTGGGTGCATCTCAGCTGGCTGCAAAATCATGAACAGGAAATGGGCATTTGAGGGGCAATGAAGATCATTTAAGCTCATATTTCAGTTGAAAGTAATAACCTTGGAAGAGAAAAGGAGATATTGGAAGGGAACTGCTAGCTTCATAAACGAGTTGAAAAACAGGTTTGATTTTCCTGGACCATGGCTTATAATAATAGAGCGATGGACTCTTGGCAAGAGACAGAACAGGAAGGGAGAGTTTGACAGGTAGTTCATAAACTGACCAAGAGCGTTTTCCATTAACATTTGATGAGGAGGGAGAAAAAGATTCAGATAAAACTGAAGACTCAGGTGTTAAATGCAAAGAACAGTGGTGAAGATTCCCAGCTGATCTCAGGAGAAAACAAGAAGATAAAGATGTGGCAGCAAAACATATGATCTCAGATATGAGCTAAGCATAGATAATAAAAGCGAATGTGATAATTCATATCAAAAGGAAATCATGCTTTTAAAAAGAAGTATTTGGCTTTTTAAAAAGTGACTCTAGGGCTTCCCTGGTGGCGCAGTGGTTGAGAGTCTGCCTGCCAATGCAGGGGACACAAGTTCGTGCCCCGGTCCGGGAGGATCCCACATGGCGCGGAGTGGCTAGGCCCGCGAGCCATGGCCGCTGAGCCTGCGCGTCCGGAGCCTGTGCTCCGCAATGGGAGAGGCCACAACAGTGAGAGGCCCGCGTACCGCAAAAAAAAAAAAAAAAAAAAAGTGACTCTAGGCTAGAGCATATTCTCTGCCATGTTAAGGCGTGCATCACGTGATAGCATCCACCACCCAAAAGAAGGACAACTAATTGAAGGGTGGAAAAATTACAACATATAATAGAATTATTTACATTTAGGGACATTTGTAAAGCAGAATAGACACTTTTGGATGAGGATTAAAGAGTAGAGAAATGGAATGATCAAACTGTGGGAGCATTTAAGGATGTGGAGGACATTTTGCAAATCAGATTAGAAAACTAACGTAATAAGAGACAATAGCAATAGAGAAGGAAATCTATCTGAACACCAGGAAGACTTATACTCCAAAAGCAAGGATCTGGTAAATTCTTTCCTTCTTGAAGAAAGCAGAAGTAACATTTTGAGGAAATGACACTCCAGATGCAATCCTAATGTACAAGGATAACGCAAATAACAATAGCTTACATTTGTTGAGCCCTTAACATCATTTATTGGGTGTTCACTATGTGTCAAGCATTACTTCCTTTAATGTTCTCACAGCCTATGAAACTATCCCCATTTCACACATGAGGAAACTGAGCACTAAAGAAGTTAGAGTACAAGGTTACTTAGCTAGCAATAAAGTACCTGAGAATCCAACCCAGATCTACCTGACTCTGAAACCCATATTGTTAACCAGGCCTCTTAAGATTGGTGAAAAGTAACCATGCCATTTTAAAGACCATATAGTTAAGAAAGAGAAGTCTAGGAAGAATCAGCCTTGCACATTAAGCCTTAGGAAAGTGGGTATGATAAAATAAACAGAAAAGAGAGGATGATCCTGTGGCTAATGACTCTAGAAGATGGAACATGTCAAGGGACTTGGAAGATTATTTTAAAATAACATTTTTATTAATACAGTCATAAGTCATTCAAGCTGCTGTGCATCTGTGCATGAACATGCCAAAAATAATACATGTAAGTTAACAATTTGGCTGCTCAGGGCACTCATGTTATAAACATGACCACAAAAGATGGAACATAAGGCCTCCAAAGACCAATGTCAGAAGAAGCCGAGATTTCAAGAAGCTTAAGGACAGCAAAGATTTTTGTTTCAGTCGTGTTCAGAGCAGGAAGAACCAGAAAAAGTCTAGGCTAACTGCTTGAGGCAGATGGTATAATATTACAAACAGGACTGAAAAGCTGGAAACCAACATGGGATCATTAAGAACAAGTCTCATCAAACTCTCATTTGCTTTTTTGATGGGATTACCAAACAGATAATGTACCGTAGCTTGATCTGAGCAAAATATCTTACCAAAGCTCTCATGGGTAATACTTTCATGGGCAAGATGGGGAAGCTTAAGATGACTTCCTAACTCACTGAGCAACTAAGCCCATAGAGTATAAGTGGACTATGCCGGTCTGAAGGCCAAGCGTGCCTCGATGATCTGTACTCTTAACACCTGAAGATGAAACTTGATCTAAGAGTGCACGTTATCACATTCACAGATAACCTAATGCCTGGTAGACGCCTGATTTGTTCAAAACAGACTCAAGTGGCAGAAATATCTGGCAGGCTGAGGCTAACAAGTTTGATGTATATCTATGTAAATAGCTTGGAGCTAGTTAGTACAGGATGTGAGGGGTTTGACTTTACAGTATTTTCTTGGAAAGGACCTGGGAATATTAATTCACAGAACAAGAAATGGACAAGAACAGAACCTTCCAAAAACCTGCAGTCTTTGGCTGTATTCATAAAAATATGGTGTCGAAATTAAAGAAGAAAGTATTTTCACTGCATCTGTAGTGCCCATTCCCTATTTGGAGAAATGTTTTTTAATTCAAAAAACCAAATTATAAAATGATCTTTAACGGATATAAAAGGAATTGTTGATAGCAAAAGTCAACTCTGGGATCTTAGGATCAGAAAACATATTACAGAAAAAATATAAATAATTAGCTTTGAAAAAAGTAGGAATTCTAATACTGAAAAAGCTGAGTTCCTTGGAGACTCACTCTATCACGTTGCCCTGGGTGTAGGCTCTGTTGTATCTATCACCATCTGAAATCATCCTGCTTCTTTATTGTCTATTTCCCCTTCATATTTTCCTCTTTTTTTGGCCGCACCATGTGGCATACGGAATCTTAGTTCCCCAACCAGGGATCAAACCCACGTCCCCTGCATTGGAAGCATGGAGTCTTAACTGCTGGACCGCCAGGGAAGTCCCAATGGTTCACTGTTTTATCTACAGCACCTAGAACAGTGCCTGACACATAGTAGACACCAAGGGAAGGAATGGGATTGACTCTACCCAAGTCACAGACAGCCTCCCTTGGGTCCGGTGGATGGGAACAAACTGGTATCTGGGGCCCACATTTCTCCAGCAGGGGATGGGGGAGGGGCAGTTCTTTAGAAGAGGCTCTGGGGATAAAACCCTTAAACATCTCACTATATGCAGAGGGACATGTAGCTTGAGCTGACAGTTTTTGCTGACCCCTCTGAGGCTTCAGGCATGTCTGGACATGTCCAGGGAAACGGTGGGACATGCTGGGTAGAAGTCAAATTTGCACAGAGTCTAAAGAGCCCTCTGGGTGAAACAAACAAACAAATAAACAATCTGAGGCTGTGCCCCCTGGGTGACTTTCAATCTGTCTGGGAGGGTCTGGTGATTTGGTGGGGTAGTCAGTTAAAAGTTTACTTTCTGATGAAGATGTGGAGAAACTGGATTCCTCCCACATTGCTAGTGGTGACAGACAATGGTCCCACAACTCTAGAAAACTATGTGGCAACTTCTTATAACATGAAATGTGCAACTACCATACAACCTAGCAATTGCACTGCTGGGCATTTGTCCCAGAGAAATGATATTTTTATTTGCATAAAAACCTATAAAGAGCAGTTTTATTCATAATAATCAAAACCTGGAAACAACTCAGATGTCTTTCAGTAGGTGACTAGATAAACAAACTATGGCACATCTGCACCATGGAATACTGCTCAGCCATGAAAAGGAATGAACTATTGATAAAAGAACTTCAGTGAATCTCCAGATAAGGGACTTACACTGAGTGAAGAAAAGTCAATTCCAAAAAGGCACATGCTGTATGATTCCATTTATATAATATTCTCAAAATGACAAAATTATAGGAATGGAGAACAGATTGCCAGAGATCAGGGATGGGGGAAGGAGGTGGGGTTGGCTATGCCAGAGTGATATGAGGGATTCTTGTGGTGGATGTGGAAATTTTCTGTGTCTGGCTGTGTTGATGTCAATTCTGACTGTGATATTGTACCATTGTTTTACAAGATGGGGGAAACGAAGTAGATGGTACACAGGATCTCTCCATATTATTTATTACAACTGCAAATGAATCTACAGTCGTCTCAGAATAAAAATTTAATTAAAACAATGTTTACTTGCAAGTTGGGAAGGTGAGATGGTAGGGAGGTGTGTAGGAGGGGAGTGAATAATCCAGATATGTCTCCCAGGAAAGAACTCATCCTAGATAAACAAAGATCTTGGTGCTATGACCTTGACCTTCCAGAGGGTAAGATTCAACAGAGTAGGAATTGCATCCACCTTATGTCACTGGATCACTTTTGCCCACAACTACAAGCCTGACATATCAGAGAGCTTACGACTAGCGTTCCCATCTATCCAAATAAGAGCACTTAGGTATTGAAGAATGATGGGCTACCCAAATCTGCTTGAGTCTTTAGTTTTGAACAACAAAGGTTTAACTGAAAATGTACTTCACTCCATTTGTTTCCTAAGTTCAGACTGACTGATAGACAGCCCTGTTGTGGAGACACCCAGTGGAATCCAGTAGAGCTCCGTGGCTGTTAAATGCACCTGTCCCAAGGTCACCCCCGGATACATAAAAACTGACATAGCTGCTCAGTTAACCCCTGTATCACACTGCAGTCATAACAACACTGCTTTGGGAGTCTCTGACAAAGCATGATTCCACAAAGAGGGAGGTCCCCTACACTGCCACAGAGCACCAGATATCCTTGACAGCCTGAGGACTTGAAATGAGTACTAGCAGAAACTGGTGGGTCTGATGAAGTTGCAGGAAAGAACACAGCTCCAGAGAGGCGACGACAGTGCTGGGGTGGGTACTGATCAGTGGCCTAGGGTGTTGTGACCTTCCTGGGGTCCAGCCAGAACTGGAACAGTCACCAGCAGCAAAACTTCTGTGAGTGGTCTTCTTGCTGAACGCATGTGAGAAACCTCTTAGGGACTCCCAGAACTTAGATCAAGGGGGAATTTGCAGGAGACGAAACTCCTGCATACACAGGTATGAGGCAGAAGCAGGTAACTTGGACTATAGACTTTTTTTTAAAAAATTGAAATAACCTTATATCATATTGGTCCTGATTTTCATGAGGGAGCTGGATTTGGGGTCAGAAGACCTCAACCCCCAGCTTCAGATTTAATTTCTTAAACTGGTATCCTAGTGTCTGCTTTGCCGCTTGATAAGGCTGTTATTCTGAGAATTATATGAAATGATATATATGAGAAAGCTTGTAACATTGTCAAGCACTGTATGCATGCAATATTTAGTATCATTATTTTAAGAGTGCTTTGTCATCTCCACTGTAACTTTCTGTCATCTCATCTTCTAGAAGCTGCATAATTTCTTAGCCCCCTTTTTGTGCCCCCTATAAAATACCGTGGTATTTCAGGTCCTTGTGACCTAAGACTATTTGAAGTGTGAGTCTGTGGCGGTCTTTGTCTGACATCATTTAAAAGTTGTCCTGGGACCAGAATCTTCTGCAGTTCCTGCACCCCTGCCCAGGGCTCTGCTGAAGGTGTGGTCGTGGGTGTTGGCTGAATGTGAAGGCAGAGGATCCAATTACCCAAAGGCTAGGAATTTGAAAATGTGTTCCAGGATTAGGCTTCTAATTGTCTAATTTATAACATTTTACAAGACCCAAAACCTGAAAATAAAGGGATGGTAGTGAATCCTGGAAACGAGGGAGGCGAGAGCCAGGAAGTCATACTCCCTGTGCCTGGCCCCCACCCACTCAGTGGAACCCACAGCTCTGGGAAAGATTTAGTTCCAAGGAAAAGTGGAAAATGCACTCACTGATTCAGAGTCATGGATTGACTCAGCCACTTAAAGCTGTGTGACTCTGGCTTCAAAAGCTACTCTTTTGAAACAGGGATAATACCTGCTCTGCATATCTTGATCAATGGGAACTTTTTTTTTTTAAATAAAAAAACCTGTTGTGAATTGTAAAGCATGCAAATGCAAAGATTTGTATAGCCCTGGGTCCCCAGACCCCCAAAAAGGAAAGGTCAGCTATAACTGGCTACTGGGATGAAACTTCCACTTAGAGAGAGAAACTCTCATCAGTCCTTCAGCTGAAAAAAGGTCTTGTTCGTTTCTGGATCAAGAGACCTTTCAGACACACATTGGAAGCCATAAGCTTTTGTTTTTGCACATAAGCTTCTAAATGGAGTGAAGAAAAATTATAACAACGCATGAAGATATAGATCATTTCATGGAATTAAAAGAAGCATCAATTAAAGGCAAACCCCAGTGTTTCAGATGCTGGGAAGAGGATGAGGGTAGTGCAGTCCATGCAAGGCCAGGCATGTGAGTGAACCATGGCAACCAGAAGCAGGGGCAGAAAAGAGCTGAGAATAGAATGCAAAGAATCCAGCTCTCCAGGTAGCCTGGCTTAGCTGCAGGCTGGGGTTTCTTCATTCATTTATTCATGTGTTCATTCTCCGAGCATCTGCAATATGCTCGATGCAAGAGGTACAGACCTGAATAAGGCAAGGTCTCTGAAACTGAGGCATTCCCAGCAAGAAGGTGTTGCTGCAGAGAAGTCTTGTGAGAAACAGGGAGAGAGCCGCCTGGAAGGTGAGTGTACACATCTGCCCCAGGCTGGCCGAACCCTCTGCTTATGTGCTCCTCCAGCTGCCAGCTAGAATGTGTCCCACAAAGGAATCTGAATGTCCCAGGGCCTGCAGTGACTCACCTGGATGCAAGAGCAGACAGTTACCTTTGCAAACAAGCAGATTTGGGGTTCTTAAGTCATTATTACTTGAGAAACAGGCCACTGGATCTTTGAGGCAGGGTCCCCCAACATATTAAGGAATCTAGAGGTCGTGACCCCTTGCCAAGGTGGAAAGCAGACACCATCGTGGACTTCTAAGGCCCAGGCAGAATTAGACATTTTCTCTTCTGGGCTCCCACAGCCCTGAGCCCACAGCTCTTTTCAGCATTTCTTACAGTGCATGGTAGCCATCCTCACTGCACCAAGAGCTCCACCAGAGAAGGAACAGTAGGGTGCAGTGGTTAGGCACCTGATCTAGGTGGCAGAAAGATCTAGGTTCACACCCTGATTGGGTCCCTTAAAGACTGTGTGATTTTGCTGGGAGAGTGCAATTAGATAACATCTGTAAACGTTTGGACCTATAGTATAACCAATATTTGGTAGCTGTTATTATTTTAATATTATTTAATATATACAAATACTATATTAATGTGCATAATATATAATAATATATATTATTTATGACAAGATAATATTATAATAATATATTAATAACACATACAAATAATAATAGTTGTATCCATCATAATTCAGGGCAGGAAATAGAAATTGCTTTATCTATATTAAATAGGACTTAATTTAATGATTGGAAATGGAGTTTACAAAGGAATAATGTGCTTGCAAAGTTAGTAGAAGGGTTGAAGGAGCCGATTCTAGGCTGGGGCTCCAGAAACAGCTTCCAAAACAACACAGAAATGACCAGTCAGGGGAGTTACCACCTCTGGGGCACCTCGGGAGCTGTGCTAGAATCCTGAAGCTGGGGCTACCTCTGCTACAGTCCCTGCCTCTCAATGCCCAAGAAGCTGGAAAATGGACTCCAGAGCACCACTGGAGAAAACCCTCACATTTCCACAACTTTGGTTGCCAGCAAAAATGGCTAAAAGAGGGTCAACCTAAATAAACCTCAGAGACAATAATCAAGCAAAAAGCTTGATTATTTAGGATCAAAGAATTGCAATTCAGGCACACAGATTTCGGTAACAACCCAGTGTCCCTAGTGGGGACACTGAGTAAAGTTCAGGGGCTTTTAAAGGCAAAGAAGGGCAGAAGATCTAAATAGGCATTTCTCCAAAGAAGACATACAGGTGGCCAAAAGGCACATGAAAAGATGCTCAACATCGCTAATTATTAGAAATGCAAATCAAAACTACAGTGAGGTATCACCTCACTCCAGTCAGAATGGCCATCATCAAAAAGTCTACAAATAATAAATGCTGGAGAGGGTGTGGAGAAAAAAGAACCCTTCTACACTATTGGTGGGAATATAAATTGGTATAGGCACTATGGAGAACAGTATGGAGAACAGAATAGAATAGAATAGAACAGAACAGCCAAGACATGGAAGCAATCTAAATGTCCATCGACAGATGAAAGGATAAAGAAGATGTGGGGGGGGTGTGTGTGTGTGTGTGTGTATACATATATATGCAATGGATTATTATTCAGCCATAAAAAAAGAATGAAATAATGCCATTTGAAGCAACATGGAATGACCTAGAGATTATCATACTAAGTGAAGTAAGCCAGACAAAGACAAATATCATATGATATTGCTTATATGTGGAATCTAAAAAAAAAAAGATACAAATGAACTTATATATGAAACAGAACTAGAACAACAGACATAGAAAACAAACTTATGGTTACCAAAGGGGAAAGAGAGAGGGGTGACAAATTAGGAGTTTGGGATTAACATATACACACTAAAATAGATAACCAACAAGGGCCTTCTGTATAGCACCAGGAACTATACTCAGTATTTTATAATAACCTATAGGGGAAAAGAATCTGAAAAAGATATATATATATATATATTTATATTTATATATGTATTTATATATATATATATAACTGAATCACTGTGCTGTACACTTGAAACTAACACAATATTGTAAATCAACTACAATTAAAAAATTTTTTAAAGAAACAAGTATTAGAAGTTGGATATTCAAAGCAAAAAATAAATAAAAATAAATAAAAACAAAATAAAGGCAAAGATGGGAGGTCTGCATTACAAAGTCTTAATTGGAGTTGGAGGTGGAAGCTAGTCTTGGCTAATCATGATTTCATGCAGAGGCTATCACTAGAGGAAGGTAAGAGTTTGTTACTATGACAGTTTTCAGGTGTTCTTATAGAGTCCTTGGAATTTTTGTGGTTTCAGTTCAAACCTTCATAGTTCTACCCAGTGAGGACATGCGTAAGGTTCACCTCCTTAATAACCTCCCAGCTCCATTTTAAGACCCCTTGACATAAGTGACTCCATTTTATTTCACATTTCACAAAAGGGAGCAGATTATGCCTTGCACTTCTTATGCTGAGTGCATCTACATGATGGAAGACAGTTTGCATCTAGAACTCTGACTGCAAAGACATCCAGAAAACATGGTGCTCGGCTTCCCAACGTCTCCCTCTACCTGGGAGGCTAGAATGAAGGTCTGTGAGCCAGTCCACACAAGAGCTAACGTGTGGACTATCGCACTCCAGGCACTCTTCTATGTACTTCATGCCAGGTTAACCTGACAGCCATCCAGTGAGGTATGTACTTATTTCACAAATAAGGCAGCAGAGCCTTAAGGAAGTTGCTTTGTCAAAGGTCACAGATTAAGAGGTGAGGATGGGAGGTAAACAGGTTCTATATTATTCTAGAGCCCTCGCTGTTAACTACCATATTATTCTACCCATCACTGTATCTTGCATGCCTAACCCACCATGTGGCCACACCTACTCAATGAACATTAGAGGAATTAATTATCAGGGATTTAAACAGAGAATTAAACCTAGATACTGTGGCCTCAGTCTTCTTCACCTTCTGGGTCTGATCCAGGTCAGGAAGGCAGAAGGCCGACGATGATGAGAGAAACACAGAAGAGGTGCCCATGTTCTGGAGGGAGTTGGAGCTGTGTGTTCAAGTCCCACAGAGAACTGAAGCCAGAATATAGGGGAAAGGCCATTTGGTGGATCTGAGTGCTTCTAGGATCAGAGGATGTCGAGATGGAAGGGCCTAATAACAATGACTGACTGATTCACCCAAGAGATTTTTCTTTTTGCCGTTTTTTTTTCTTTTAATAGAGAATGAAAGTATGATCTTAGAGGAAAAACAGACCCCCAGGAACTCAAGCAGCCTGGTGCCTGTGGTAATTGCTTCCGGAGGGTCCTGTCTCTGCTGATAACTGCAAACACCTGTCCTCTGCAGAAGCAGTTGGCATATCACACACCCAGGCACATGACTGTGCAGGCTTGTAAACAGCTGCAATAGGACATGCTTTCTCCACTCTCTCTGGACACAAACCACATTCCATGTGAATGCCTAGGAAGTCTCTGTATTCTGGCACAGATGCTGAGGTCTGAGAGAAGGGCCCAGGGCCAAGACCTGTGGGAATGAAGTCCCCATACAGGAGTGAACACACACACAGGCACAGAAACACAAACATACACACACAGAGGGACACAAATATACATACCACATATCACACACAGAAACATACGCACCACAAATATACACACATATATACGCACAGATGTATACAACACACACACAGACATACACATACGTACCACACACACCTCCACACACACAGATTCACCACATACACACACACATACACACTACAGACCACACATACAAACACACAGAGACACACATATACACCACACCCATCACAAAACCCTCCACACACTTCACCACACACAGAGACATTCACATACACACACACACCACGTACACACACACAGACACAAATATATATGCCACAAACATATACACACAAACACACATACCATACCACACACATGAACATATACCACATATACATACCGAGACACACACACACACAGCAGACACATACTATCACATATAATACATACATCCCAAACATACACACCCACAAACATACACAGTGAACACTTAATACCACATACATATACACAGGCACGAATTTTCTTCTCAATAAGTGCCTCACTATGGTTTAGCCATATTACAAAAGGTTTAAGGTAATGTTTATGTGGACTGTGAGTGTGGCAGTTATGTATACAAAACAGTACCAGCAATGAGAAAAGCAGCAAAGAAGGTATATACACAAAGATGAAATCCAGTGATATGCATGCATGATACTTATAGGAACAGGAAGGCAATGTAAGCAATGCAAATAATTGATGTTTATTTAGTAACCTTTGGATCATTTTCTGCGAATGGATTTAGTTGAACAGTAAAATGTTTCCAGTAACTACTCTTTAGCCTGATACATTCACTATGTGGCCCCTGACTTCTTTCCACGGGGCAGGGTCTGCTCTACCTCTAGCTCACCTCCTTCCATTCTGAATGTACCTGTTGTTAGGGGGACAGCCGCACAGAGCCCCTGCAATGTTTGGTTGATGACAGAGCTTGCCACCCACTCCCTCTTGTCCTTCCTAGCTCCCTCCCTGCCCCAGTGTTCTTGCCTCAGAGTACGTACAGGGAAGTGCAAGGGTTTGGTGCTGACCATAGTGAGACACCATCTTCCCCCAGAGCTACAGTTTTTCTCTGTGTGCCTAGGGGGCGCTCAGGCCCAGGAATTGAAAATGTCAGAAGTTCCCTTTAGCATTTCTAAGACCCAGTAGGGAAGGGCCGGAAATCAAAAGAAGAACCTAGGGGTAAAACGAGAATAAAGACACAGACCCACTTGAGAATGGACTTGAGGTTATGGGGAGGGGGAAGGGTAAGCTGTGACAAAGCGAAAGAGAGGCATGGACATATATACACTACCAAACGTAAGGTAGATAGATAGTGGGAAGCAGCCGCAGAGCACAGGGAGATCAGCTCGGTGCTTTGTGACCGCCTGGAGGGGTGGGATGGGGAGGGTGGGAGGGAGGGAGATGCATGAGGGAAGGGATGTGGGAACAGATGCATATGTATGACTGATTCACTTTGTTATAAAGCAGAAACTAATAAAAAAAAAAGTTAAGGGAGAGCTGATGAGAATGATGGCTGAGGGTTGTGGAGGAGGAAAGGGTAGGCTAGTTGTAAATATACCTCCAAGACCCATTGTCTCATTGAAGTTCAAATCTAAAAGGAATCTTACAGACCATCAGGTCTAATCCCTACATTTCTCCAATGCAGAATCCAAGGCCAGAAGAGTGAGTGACATGTTCAAAGTTAAAACTAATTAGAAGCAACTCTATAATAACAAATGTAGAATTCCTCTCTGTTGGAGCAAATGGTTACCATTTTTTATCTTCCTGTTCGACAGTATTCTTTCATTATTCAGTGTATGGGCCAAGATATTATTCTGGATATGAGATTTTATTAGAGAAGCTAATTGATTAAATATACTTTATTTAAGACTTTCCATTTTATTAGATGAATGTCGAAGAATATTGTATAAAATGCACAAATCAGCTGCTTAATGCAAACACGTCCTGCTTTAATATAGTTCAAAATACAAAAATCCAAAAGTAAGGTGTGATTGCTTCATTACAAAATATATCATTTAGTGGGGTTTTTATTTTTTTTGATAGGAAGTTACCACTACATATTTCGACACTGAAGCTTTCCAGGGAAAAAGGGATGTAACTCAAGAAAAATGATGATGAATTTTTGTGTAGTTTTGGCATTCTATCCTGATAATTCTCAACTGTGTGTTTTTATTACATTTAACAAAACAAAAAGAAATGAGGAAGATGTATGGATTAGCAATGGGAACCCGAGATCTAATCCTACACTGGCCTCTAATCCCAAGGCCTTACATGAGTCTCTGAACCTTTGTGAGCTCCAGGTCCCCTTACAAAAGAACAGGCTGGGACCAGACAAGCTCTATGGGTTCTAATTAGGTTGCAAAGAAGAGTGGGAGTATGGTCAGACGTAAGAGTTAGACCAACTGGAGCTGGTTTATCTCCATCCTTAACGCTTTGAGCAAGTGACTTACCTTCTCCAGACTGCAGTTCTCTTTAGAGTATAAAATGTTTGCTATCCACCATGGAGGGCTATTTGAATGTTAAATGAGAAAATACACACGAAGGGCTTAAACATTACCTGCCACATCATGGGTGCCCAGTAATTTTAGTTTTATCCCCACCTCCAACTTTGCCATTCTGTCATTTGATAACCATATTAATTTTACAAAGAATTCATGGCATCTATCTGCCTTAGGGTAACATCTTAGGGATGCAGTAGTGGAGGACTTGACCTTGTGCTTCCACAAAATGCATTTTGCTATCAGTGTGGGAGAGACGGAAGCCAGATGGGTGGAGGAGGCCCTGCACCCACTCCCCTGCCGCCACTGCAGCTTTTTGGAGCAGCTATTTGCCCCACTGTGGTTTGGCTTTATTCGTTTTGCCTTCTCTTCATTGAGTTTTGCTCATTTGCTTTTTACAGATGACTATTTTTTTGAGATTCATTTTTTCACCTGACTCTTCCTTCATTCGTGCTATTATTTCCTGATTAGGTCATTTCCCCAAACTCCCCTGTCTTTCATTTGGCTAATCCTCCAGGGCTCAGCTTTCCTCATGGAAATTTTTTTGAACCATCGCCACCCTGTTATTTGCTTTCATAGCACCCTGTGCCTCTCCTTCCTAACACCACAATTACAGTTACATAATTTGTGTCGTACTAGTCTGTCTCACTTACCAGGCAAAAGCTCCAAGAAAGCAGCAATCTTTCCTATTTCATTCACTGATCTGCCCCCAACAATATATTGCTTAGCACACAGTAAACGGTTCCGTGAATATGTGTTGAGTGACTGGGTGGATAAATGAAGGAAAAATGAACGAATGAATGAATCCCCAAAGCCATCTGTCATGACTAGCTTATTAGTACAGTTCTGTCCCTTTTCTCCTTCCATATTTCATCTTCACTCTTTGCAGGATTGCTTCACAGCTTCTCCTACACTCTTAAGAAAGGAATTGATTTACAGCTGCCCCAAAAAAATTAACCAGAAGTGCTGACAGATCAAGACTTTAGAGAAACTTTATCTTGCTCACACTGAGCCTCACACATCCACAATAATCCCCCGTGTCCTTTAGTTGGGCACTTAAATCTACTTTGGGGTATCCATGGGATTATCTAAAGAAGCAGAAGGGCTAAAGGATTTTATTGATGACAGATCCCATTTTAGATTCCACCTTGAGAATTTTTCCAGCCCAACAATTCGCTTCTAAAGATTCTATACGCTCCATCTTGGGCCCCTGTTTTGTCTCTGGGATTTTCTACTCTCATCAGGTCCCCAGGTAATCAAATGAGCAGGTGAGCAGGTAGGAGCTCCACAAAAGGAAGAAAGGCATGTAAGTCAAATCAATATTTTCTCCTAATGACAACAGCCCTTAGAGCTAAGAGAACACTTGAGTCTTGGAAAGTGATGTCGAAGAGGGAGCAGAAAGGGAAGACCACACAGTGGGAATGGCTCACACCACTCTTCTTATTTATGTCTTTATGATTTCTCTCCTTAATGGAATAGCAACAAACAGGAGTAGTTTTCCTCTCCAGGTCCAGTCTGACTGAAGATTAGGCTGAACAACTACAGGCAGCTATGGAGGAAACATTTTCAACAATAATTTTCTGGAGCACTGCTATGTTTGTGTCAGCCCTCAAGCTTCCTGACAATATAGCTTTGTTCTCATTTCCTCCCTGATACCTGATCCAGCAGAGTGTCCCGCTCTCAACCTCCCAGAGGTAAATTGTCATTATGAGGGAAACAATAGGCCAAGCTGCGCTGTGGAGGGTATATATTCAAGGATGTCATGTTTAATTTCCCTGCTTCCATGAATAGTCTTCAAGATGAATAGCTTCAAGGTTCCTGGGATTTGTTTCTTTTTTTGTTTGTTTCTTTAAATAGCATAAGGGTCCCCCACTGCAGCCTAAATGGTACCCATTTCAGGGATTCAGACCTGCCTGGGTGTGTGTCACAGAAAGGTTGGCAAGAGTCACTTTGGAAGGGATTTATGTGGCAGGAGTGGGAATGGGTATCTCAGACACTAGCCAATCTCACCCTTGGCCCCAGGGAAAGAGAAGCTACAAGCTGAAGCTACAACAGCCAGTTTTCAACGTTGGAGGAGCTATAAAAAGCAGGATTCTGATGCTAGGGTAACTGAAAGTGGAAAGGAAGAGCATTCTGTTTGCTTCTGTGCTGAGGCTGCGGTGTTTTAGACATACGGAGGACTGAGGTCTTCTGAGACTGTAACAGCTCCTTGATCTACACAGCTTTGGGGACACGGGGTGAGGGCGGGGGGGTGGGGGTGCAGAGAGCAACACCTGCACAGATATCAGCACTGTCATGGAGGGCACTGGCAGCTGTGGTGCTGAAGGGTCCTCAAGTGGCTTCTCAGGCATTGAACGTCTGAAGAGTCCATGGGAGAAGAGGAAGCGCACCGCAGATAGGATGTGGGAGCTTATGAGCATGTGCAAAAGATCCCGGGGGGGGGGGGCTTCCCTGGTGGTGCAGTGGTTGGGGATCTGCCTGCCAATGTAGGGGACACGGGTTCGAGCCCTGGTCTGGGAGGATCCCACACGCCGCGGAGCAGCTGGGCCCATGAGCCACAACGACTGAGCCTGCGCGTCTGGAACCTGTGCTCCACAACAAGAGAGGCCGCGACAGTGAGAGGCCCGCGCACCGCGATGAAGAGTGGCCCCCGCTCGCTGCAACGAGAGAAAGCCCTCGCACAGAAACGAAGACCCAACGCAGCCAAAAGTAAAAATAAAAATAACTAATTCTTTGTTTAAAAAAAAAAAATCCCTGGGGAGTCCCAAAAATAAATCTGGGGGAAGAGGGCATGTAGGGAGGAGCCAGTGAAACAGAAATTACTATTATGAATATAACGCTATTTTTTTATTAAAGTATAGTTGATTTACAATATTATATCAGTTTCAGGTGTACAACATAGTGATTCAATATTTTTACAGATTATACTCCATTTAAAGTTATTATAAAATATTGGCTATACTCCTTGTGTGTACATCTTTGTATCTTATTTATTTTATACATAGTAGTTTGTACCTCTTAATCCCCTACCCCTAAATTGCCCCTCTCCGCTTCCCTCTCCCCACTGGTAACACTAGTGTGTACTCTATGAGTTTGTTTCTGTTTTGTTATATTCATTCATTTCATTTTTTAGATCCCACATATAAGTGACAACAGAGTATTTGTTTTCATCTGTGTAACTTATTTAGCCAAGCAAAATACCTCTAGGAACATCCATGTTGTTGCAAATGGCAAAATTTCATTCCTTTTATGGCTGAGTAGTATTCCTTTTTACGTATATACCACATCTTCTTTATCCATTCATATGTTTTTTGGGTTTTTAAAAAAAATTTTTAATTAATTAATTAATTATTTTTTGGCTGTGTTGGGTCTTCACTGCTGTGCACAGGCTTTCTCTAGTTGTGGCGAGCAGGGGCTACTCTTTGTTGTGGTGCACAGGCTTCTCATTGTAGTGGCTTCTCTTGTCGCGGAGCATGGGTTCTAGGCGCGTGGGCTTCAGTAGTTGTGGTGCATGGGCTTAGCTGGTCTGTGGCATGTGGGATCTTCCTGGACCAGGGTTCGAACCATGTCTGCTGCATTGGCAGGCAGATTCTTAACCACTTCGCCACCAGGGAAGCTCCTATCCATTCATATTTTGATGGACACTTAGGTTGCTTCTATATCTTGGCTATTGTAAATAATGCTGCTTTGAACATTGGGGTGCATATATCTTTTCAAATTAGTGTTTTCATTTTCCTTGGATATATACCCAGGCATGGAATTGGTAGATAATATGGTAGTTCTATTTTTAATTTTTTAAGGAACCTGCATACTGTTTTCCACAGTGGCTGCACCAATTTACCTTCCTAGTGTACAAAGCTTTCCTTTTTTCCACATCCTCAACAACATTTGTTCTTTGTGATCTTTTTGACAATAGCCATTCTGACAGGTGTGAGGTGATATCTCATTGTGGTTTTGATTTGCATTTCCCTGATGATTAGTGATATTGAGCATCTTTTCATGTGCCTGTTGGCCATCTGTATATCTTCCTTGGAAAAACAGATATGACCCTATTTGGACCCAGAGTTGGGTGAACCATGGAGAAAACACAGGTTACAATAGAATTAGAAATGTCAGCGCTGGGAAGGATCTTAGAGATTTTCTAGTCAGATTTCCTCACGATGTCACAAATGGCAAGATTTCGTCTTTTTATGGCTGAGTAGTATTCGATAGTATATATACATAGAGGACCTTGAGAGTACTATGCTAAGTGAAATAAGTCAAACGAAGAAAGACAAATAAACCGTATGATTTCACTTATATGTGGAATATAAAAAACAAACAGAAAAACAAGATAAATGAAGAAACCAAACAAAAATAAACACATAGTTACAGAGAACAGAGTAGTGGTTACCATAGGGGAAAGGGTGGAGGGGAGGGCAAAATGGGTAAAGGGGATCAACTGTATGGTAATGGATGGAAACTAAATTTTTGGTGGTAAACATACTATAGGTTATGTAGAAGTAGAAATATAATGTTTTACACATGAAACTTATATAATGTTATAAACCAATGTTACATCAATTAAATAAATAAATAAACCAGAAGAGGGGGCAACGTGAGGAATTTTTGTAGTGACAGAAATGTTCTGTGCCTTGATTGTATCTATGTCAATATCCCTGGTTGTGATATTTTACTACAGTTTTACAAGGCATTACCATCGGGGAAGCTGGGTGAAGGGTACAGGAGACCCCTCTGTATCATTTCTTATAACTGCATGTGAATCTACAATTATGCCCAAATAAAAAGTTCAATTTACACAAAAAGAAAAAGTCCTCATGACACAGGTGATGAAAATGAGGCCCAGAGAGGTTAAGATACTTGCCCTTGTTTCACAGCCAGTTAACAGCATAGCCAGGGTTGGACCTAGTTCTCCCAAGTCCCAGCCCATGACACTTGATGGACTCCTGACAATCCAGAAATATGTGTAGGGCATTGAGGGCTTCTGCTGTGTCTATGGGAAGGAAGTGTGTTCTTGGCGCCCATTACTTTGAGGAAAGTCCAGGGTGCCTTAAGTCAGATGGAAGTCGTGGTGAGGGATTCTGTGTAGGAGTACCCTGAAAGGTAGAGCCGTGCTAGCACTTACTACAAACAGGCACTGCCTCAACTGTGGCTCTGCAAGGTCAGAAAGGAAAAGGTGTAGCCTCATACAAACAGAACATTCGTTGGATCTCAGGGTGTTCAGTCTGTTTGCCTAACTATACCTGCATCCTCACAGACAGAAGCTTTTCCTATTCAACACTAGATCAACCCACAGGGTCTAGATTCGCCCACTAGGACAATAAGACACAATTGTTTGCATGAGTGAGGGGTTTTATTCTTTTTTTTTTTTTTGGCTGCACCTCATGGCATGTGGGATCCTAGTTCCCCAATCAGGGATCGAGCCCGCACCCCCTGCATTGGAAGTGTGGAGTCTCAACCACTGGGAAGTCCCAGTGAGGGTTTTTTTTTTTTTTTTTTTTTTAACATCTTTATTGGAGTATAATTGCTTTACAATGGTGTGTTAGTTTCTGCTTTATAACAAAGTGAATCAGCTATACATATCCATATGTTAAAAAAAATCAAAATTCTCTCTTCTGCTCTTTCAGGTCATTTACTCTTGATTTGTCCTGAGCAAATCTGAAGCAATGTTATTGTTGTTTTATATTTATTCGTGAAATCTGGTCACCTCTCAGTCTGCCTGAGGTGAAACATCCTGACTCCTTTATCTGCTAGCCCTTAGGAATCTGGGACCAGGTTAGTCTCTTGTTATGGAATGTTCCAGAAGCTGTGGAGAAGACCCAACTTTCCATACCTCATAGCATTCATTTTCAGTGATTCACCTTTATTACAGTATTAATAGACCCTGCTAAATTTAGTGCACCCCGGAGCACTCAGGATGAATATTCTGACTTAGCAAAGGTGCATGTTACTCTGTTGGGTAATTTAAAACTTAATTTTAAAAATGCACACACACCTTTAACCTTAAAATGCACGTACAATATATTAAAATATATATACACAAGAAAAGTATAGCTTTTTCCTATGGATGGGGAAATTTAGATGTAGAATAAACCAATGGCCATCTGAGCCCATTTTAGGTCATGCAGACACCCCATCTCCCTGCACCTTGCAGCATTCTTGTGAATGGGCCCAAATAGTCCCAGATACAGTTTACTTCTTTCTTTCCCTCTTGCTCCCTGACCTCATTGATGTACCCTTTATCCCCTCACCTCCCTTCTTGGTTTGCCTTCACAAGTGCCTGTACCATAATAGAACGAGAGCTTGGTTTTGACTTATTTCTAGTGACTCCCTCTGTCATGGCCTCACACAAAGGCTGCATCTGCAAAGTCTGAGCAGTCTGCTGCAGGAGGCCGTATTGACCGTGGGTGGAGGAGACAGACTCTTTGAGCCATTGTTTCATTATGCAGTGAGCCAGCGGGGCTTCAGGGGAGAATGAACTTTCACCAGGTTTCTGGTCAAGCTCCATCCCCCACCCAATGCAGCCCATGATGCCCTGGGATCCACTCATACACAAAGCGTTCTCTTGGGCCTGTCTATTTACATTCTTAGACTCCTGCCTAATCTCCCTAGAAAAAGAGTCAATCTGAAGAATGTCTACTTCTAGCCCCCAAAACTCTCGTGAGAAAGTTTGCTCTAAAAGAAGGGCCAGACACTAATGGCTAGAACACACAGGGTGAGATGAAACCAACAACATGAAATTCAGTAGAGTTTGGGAAAGTCTCCAGAGATTAAAAAAAAAAAAAAATCTCTGATAAATGTATCATCGAAGGATTAAGGGTCAAGTATTGTGATGAAGGCAGATGGGGTGTTATCTACCCCATGGTCCCACAGCAAGTTGTAAGAGTTCTCACAACCACCTCATGTCTTTCTAAAGAGAGGGATTGTCAGCAGCAGGGCATAGTTATGTCACTGATCAAGTTCCACAAGGCTGGAATGACCCAATGGTCATGCCCCCATGACCATTCACTGCTCTGAGCTAATCCAAGGAGACAGCTCATGGCTTGGGAGAGGTACAGACTTAATGGATCTTTTACCTCTGACCGCCAGCCCTGATCCTGAAGAACTGAGATCTTGTCCTCTATGCAGTTCTTTTGGTCAAAGATACCTTGAGCAGTAGCAGGCAGACAGAATGGCTCTCTGGAGGAAAAAGTCCCCAACTGTTAGAGAAAGAAATTTTCAGCTGCCAGACTAAGGGATCCAAAAGATGTGGAAGAAGCCCCGGGACAAGGATAATGATACTTTTCTTCTCCTGTTTGGGGGAAAAAAAAGTGAACCTCTGGATGGTTAACAAATCCCTCACATTTATTTAGTTTTCAATCCAGTTTTTAAAATTGGTCCCCACTCCTATTCCTCTATGAAATCTTTTTTTATCTTCCAATTTTTAAAATTAATTAATTAATTTTTTTTGGCTGCACGGCATGTGGGATCTTAGTTCCCCAACCAGGGGTGGAACCCGTGCCCCCTGCAGTGGAAGCCCGGAGTCTTAACCACTGGACTGCCAGGGAAGTCCCTTCATCTTCCAATTAAAATGGAATTGTAGCAGCCTGCTCTGAGTACCGGGGGTACTTATGTGTACTTTTATAATGCTTTACGATGTCTATCTTCTCCACCAGAGTGGAAGCTTCTGTGTTACTGTCTGAAAGAGGTTCGCCATTAGAAAGAGAGCAGGCAGTGGGTCGTAAGGACTAGTAATTCATGAAACTTCCCTGGGGAATGAGTAGACAAGCCTTCCTCACTGTCCTGCCCCTTCCTTTCTACACTCTGCCCTTTGGCCAATGTTGACACCCATCCTATGGTCCAGAGAGTGGTACTCACTGAGATTGTGTAGGAGGAGGGACTTTGCTGAACAAGAGATATGCATGACAAAGCCTCAAGTGAACTATCTAGAAAGAAGCATGCAGGGGAAGAAAACCCAATGAAGACTACCAGGAAGTTGTTCGGCATTTCTCAGATTTGAAAGGGATGGGATAGAGTTTTAGAACTATAAGACTTTATAACCAGCCAGCTCTCTGTTTCACTCTACATGACTTAGCCTTTTTCCAGAGGGTGTCCTGTCTCCTTTAGTACATCTACTACTCGAGTGGGGACCAGCAGTTCATGTCCTTACCTATTTATTCAAGATTAACAAATTGGTCTGTATCACTGTCATTAACACCATCATCTCTATAACTACCACTGTCATCACCATCACACACACATGTCTAGTGCCTCATAGTTTACAAAGTGTCTTCATAGTCACTCTCATTCCATGCTAACAACAACCCTCTAAGGACATTCTACAGTTGGGATCATGAGTACTGAAATCACTGGCTTTTCCTTAGGCCTTGAAGCAGGTATTTTCATGGTATGAGAGTATAGACAGTGTAATAAAACGTACTATTTTTTTTTTTTTTTTTTTGCGTTACGCGGGCCTCTCACTGTTGTGGCCTCTCCCGTTGCGGAGCACAGGCTCCGGACGCGCAGGCCCAGCGGCCATGGCTCACGGGCCCAGCCGCTCCGCAGCATGTGGGATCCTCCCGGACCAGGGCACGAACCCGCGTCCCCTGCATCAGCAGGCGGACTCCCAACCACTGCGCCACCAGGGAGGCCCTAAAACGTACTATTGTATAACGTGGGAGAGAAGGATCCTTTAGATAACTGTATCTTTGAGGCTATTTCGCGGGGGTCACCTATTTGGCACTTCTCCTGGTTTTTTGCTACAGAAATAACGATGCCAACCAAAATAAAAATAAGGACATTGGTCATGAAGATTATAATAAAAAGAGTACTTTCCCAAACTGTCCTTTTGCAAAACAAGACTAAGACCCACTGGGTCAAGTTACATGTGGAATGATAATAATGTAATAATAAAATAACAACTACCTTTCAAATTACTAAAATAATCATTATTATCTCCATTTTACAGATGAAAAAGGATCTCAGGTAAATAGCTCACTAAGTTGGTATCAAAAACAAACAAGATCCAAGTCATCTAGCTCCTGGACTAAGGCTCATCCCTCTACTGGGCTGCCAACATGTAGTTCTGCGCTGGCAGCCTGGGCTTTCTCAGAAGCCCCCTGGGAGGGAATAAATCCACAAAACAGTAGACTTCTTTTTCTGATTGGCACATCCAGTAGGAACTTGCTTGCCCATTTACAGAACCCAAATCGAAGACATTGTAAAACAATAACCTTACTTTTTATTGTCTAATTATTAGCAAACAAATTGGTATTAATACATGAAATGTGGATTTGATATAATGGTGCGTTTTAAAAGGTTCACAGGATCTTTGTGGAATATAGAGGCTCACGAATTGTCATTTTAAAATGGGCTTCGGTTTACTGGTTTCTGTAGATCTCTTTTCAATGGTTCTTTTAGGCCTCCCTCTCTCCACCCCACCCCCTGCCAAACGTATATTCTTCTGTGGAGATAGAAATCACCTGGTGCTAGGTTAGGTCAAGGTCTTCTTTGGTGTTTACCCACCAGACTGCCCCTCCTCAGAGCAATTGCATCTCTGAGCCTCAGGGAATAGAGCCCACATGTCTTTTAAAGGCACCACCCCACCAAGTATTTCTCGTCTAAAGTAAAGGTTAAAGATAACAGTTTTACTTTATTTTAAATGTTATCACTATGTTCTCATCGTTATTCTTGCAGGTTGACAAGCCAGTTTAATTTTGTAAGAATGTATGGCAACAAGGGCCTTCTCCTCTGGGTCCCTTGGTCCTTTTTGACTAGGTTTTCCTGGATTTGAGGGTATTTTGTGGTAGCTACAGAACCAGAAGGGGACAAGGGGCAAGGATTCTGTAGGCCAGTCTTTCTTTCCATGATAAAAAATGGCATTTGTTGGTTAAATAAGTTTCTTGGGAAATCTCTGCACAGTTTTTCATTCTCCCTTATCTGCTTGTGGATGAATTGCAACCTGAAATATTTAACTTATATCACCAATCAAGTGTCTAATTGAAAAAAATATCCTCCTTCCCCTGCCCAAAGCTTGACCAGGCTGCTATAAATGCAAATTTAAGCGTACTTCCTACATATCCCTAAGTATGTTTACATTAGATCTGTATTAGTCTTAGCTAATCCTGGTACAGAAAATCACACTACCCTGTTCAGGCTTCTGAGAAGTCTGTGCCAGGAGGGGCCCTAACCCAAAGCTGGGGATAGAGTTTCAGGAGCTATTTGTTTTTGACGTATTCTCTATGTGTGCTATGTACTCTCTGCCATACGGGACCAGCAACACCTTAAAAGGAGAGAGTGGGCCTCCTAAGCCTCTGAGTGATCCTCTGAGATTGGGGAGGGCCCCAAAGAGGAGCCAGGTCAGTCCTGGGACAAAGGGAGGCTCCCTCCAAAAGAATGGAGCTTATCTTTGGAAAATAACATTCCAACCTCTCTCTTACGAGGCCGGGTGAGACATCATTCCTGCTAGAATTATACTCCAGTACATTAGTCCATGTATATTCTAACCTCAGACCCCTTCTCTTGCCACAAAGTGAATGACCATGGGCACTGCTTAGAGCTCTGTTCATTGGGAGGACTTTCTCTTGCCCCTGCCTGTTTCAAGGCCAAGCCTGAGTGAGACTGTCCTGCAGCTGTCATCAACATTCAATCATTCGACTTTCACAGAAATACCAAGCCAATCCATTCATATGCAAGCTTGCGCTTTTTGATCCTCCTTCAGTTGGTTGTTAAGAATCACCCTGGGGATTCCCTGGTGGCGCAGTGGTTGAGAGTCCACCTGCCGATGCAGGGGACACGGGTTCGTGCCCCGGTCCGGGAAAATCCCACATGCCGCAGAGCGGCTGGGCCTGTGAGCCATGGCCGCTGAGCCTGCGCACGTCCGGAGCCTGTGCTCTGCAACGGGAGAGGCCACAGCAGTGAGAGGCCCGTGTACCACAAAAAAAAAAAAAAAAAAAAAAAAAAAAGAATCACCCCGCATACCCCTGAGTGTGAGCTGAGGGAGAGGCATGGATGCAACAGTGATGGGTGTGCGGTGCGGGGGAGCTCTGTTATGTAGCCTGCATGTGCTCAATCCCAGGTGAACCACTTCTCTTTTATGATGAATTATTTGGGGGCCCACTTGGCCTTATGACTTCATGGATATAACAGGATTCAGCTCAAGATGAATAGTCCTAGACTCATGGTCACTTGGCCTCACATGGTCAAGCATTTCTTTCAGGGCCCAGTACCACACCTGGAGTTGTTTTTTAAAACAGCATATAATCATCTACTGCAAATTGCATGGTCTTGATCCATGTGACTCTCCTCCTAGGGCTTTCCACACATTCCAAATGGCACCTTTCCTTACCAAGGATGCCTCTAACACCACTGGATCTGCTGGATCATATGGTCCAAGTGGCAGAAATGCCAGTATTGCTGCCTGGACCTGCCACCGGGCCTTTGTCTGCTCTGAGCCTCACTCAAATCTGTCATCCTTTCATGTCCTCCATTCCTAGGGGTGGAATATGCTGCCTCCGGAACCCCAAAAGGCCCCCTGGGTGTTGTGCTTCCTTTTTTGTAGTAGGAGGTATGTGACGCAATAATTTATATTTTATTTTGAAGGGGATTTCCCAGCACACTCCTAACTACTAGACCTCCAAAAATTGTACAGAAGTGACAGGCACCTGAATCTACATAGGGTTTATTTTCTACTCTCTAAAGTGCACGTGTGCTAGCCATCTGTTGCTCATCCAGCCTGATTAACATAATATCATCAATATAATGGATCAATACAGACAGTAGAACTCTCTTTGGACTTTGTTAGGACAGAAGTCAGGAGAGTTAACATAGCCCTGGAGCAACATGAAAACTGCTTCTGATCCTCTTTTTTATTTTTATTTTATTATTATTATTTTTTATTTTTTTTACGGTACGCGGGCCTCTCACTGCTGTGGCCTCTCCCGTTGCGGAGCACAGGCTCCGGACGCACAGGCTCAGCGGCCATGGCTCACGGGCCCAGCCGCTCCGTGGCATGTGGGATCTTCCCGGACCGGGGCACGAACCCGTGTCCCCTGCCTTGGCAGGCGGACTCTCAACCACTGCGCCACCGGGAAAGCCCCTGATCCTCTTTTTAAAATGGGATTAAAAAGAATGCATTTACCAAATCAATGACGATATACCATGAACCTGAGGCTATATTAGCCTGTTCTAGCAAAAATACCTAATCTGGAACAACAGCTGTCCTGTAATCAGGCTACTCCTTATTTGAGTTTGTAATAATCTGCAGTCATCCTCCAGGATTCATCTAGTTTTTGCAGTGGCCAGACTGGTGACTCACATGGAGATATTCTAGGAACCACTGCTCCTGAATCCTTTGGACACTTAAGGATGACACTTATCTCTGCCACCCGCCCTGGGATGCAATAGTGGTTTTTAAAATTTTATTTACTATCTCGGGAAGAGGCAGTTTCATATACTTCTATTTGGCCTTCTCCACTATAATAACTCTTACCCCATAAGCTAAGGACCCAATGTGGGAGTTGGACCAAGTATGTCAATCCTAATTTTACACTTAAGGGTTAAGGAAGTGACAACAGGTGGGTCTGCACACTCAGTGGGCCTACTCTAAGCAGAACTTTGGCTAGGACTGTATTGAATATCTGACCTCAGGTGCCCTCCAGGAGGGCCACAATTATACTGCAGGTCTCTGCATAGCAATGTCAATTCAGATTCTGTGCCCAGGACACAGTTACTCAAATAAATAGCTATAGATCCTTTTGGAAAAGGACTAGAGAAATACCCTGTTCACTTGTCATGGTGTTGCAGGGTCCTCCATATTGTTGCCTGGAGACCCAGCCACCTCATCAGACAGTGTGTTCCAGGTCTGAAAACTGGATCCGGGGCTTCCCTGGTGGCGCAGTGGTTGAGAGTCCGCCTGCTGATGCAGGGGACACGGGTTCGTGCCCTGGTCTGGGAAGATCCCACATGCTGTGGAGCGGCTGGGCCCGTGAGCCATGGCCGCTGAGCCTGCGCGTCCGGAGCCTGTGCTCCGCAACGGGAGAGGTCACAACAGTGAGAGGCCCGCGTACCACAAAAAAAAAAAAAAGAAGAAAGAAAATATCTGGTCAGCCTGGAAAAAAATCTACGTGACCAAAGTTTCTTGTGTGTTTTTATGTTCTGGGTGGTGTTGATGGTGGTAGGGAGAGTTGATACTTAGTATTTTCCCCAGGAGAGGTAGTGATAAAAACCCTGCATTCCCACCCTTGCCCAGCTGAAGTTGAGCAGCCCTTCTCATCTTAAATAAATGAGTCACTCCCAGGCTTTGGAAAAAGGTCTTTTGAATACACCTTTAATTTTATTGACTGTGTTTTACATCTATTAAAGAAATGCTTACCTTTAGAACTTGATTGTAGACTTTAAAAGAGTGGTCAGAATGGCTCAATCACCAAGTCAGCTATGGGCAGTGGGGAGCTGGGAGGAGAGCATCCATTTAGAAATAACCATATCTGAGCTTAGAAAGACATATTAAGTGTTTTGAGCTTACGTAGCATCAATTGCATTTTATAAATCAGTTATGTGATACCTTCCATCCAAATTAGCAGCAGAGTAGGAACCCTCTCACCCAGGCCACAACCAGGCTGGGGTGCCTTATCAGCACGGCCAGTGGGCGAGTCAGATGATAATCTTCACCTGATCATAATGGTGGGACCCCAGTCCTGGTCTCCTGACTGGCAGGCCCTGTTCCAGGCTGTAATCCACCCAGCCTCTGACAAGACCCACCTCTGCTCTTCACTTTTTCAGCCTAGGGAGGAGTTCCCCTTCAGGCAAGAAAAGTAGCAGAAGGGGGTTTTAGAATCCTAGGTTGGTGATGGTTGGTCCAGGGCCCATCTCTGATCTCTGGCCATATTTTGGCCTGCTTCTCTTTCTTCCTCCAAATTACGTTGACCTGCCAACTTGCTTGAAGCAGTCATCCACTGGGTTCATTAGATGCTATCTCTACGGAAGCCGCTGTGCCTGGCCTGGTGGTTTTGGTGTATATAAGACAGAGGCAAACCATCCTAGAATTTCCAGTCTCTCAAGGTGTGCACCAGAGGATCAGATGTGACCGAAAACAAAAGACAGGGTGTGGTAGTTGGGCATGGGCCTGGGTGGATTTGGATGGGTCAGAGCATTCAGCCTGGGGCCAGTCTTTCTGTGCTGGCTTTAACACAGTGCTTTCAGCAAACCCTGGCAGTGAAGCCTGGCCATTTCTAAGAATGGACCTTGCTGTATCAGGAGACAACGCTTGCCAGAGATGTGGCAGAGAAAGCTTCTTTCTTTCTTTCTTTTCTTCCTTTCTCTCTCTGTCTGTCTTGTTCTCGCTCTCTCTCTCTCTCTCTCTTTTGCTTAATAACAAGTGATGTAACTTTTAGACGTCTAGGGCTTGGGGCCAGTGTCTTTATCCCAGAGCTCACATTTGTGTGTGATCAGTTAGCTAAATCATCCAGAAAAGCACAAGAGCCGTCACAGGGCCCCGTCCTGAGTCTTCCACAGAAGGCAGCTCTGATCTATGACCCAGCCTGCTTGCCCTTCCTCTTGGAAGCAGCTATCTTTTTTCCTCAAGAAAACAAACCACTATGCCTCCCCTCTCACGTGACCGCCCCGGGACTCCATAGCAGCATCTTACCATGAGCCAGCACATTATAGTGCTTGCAGACAAAGCCTTGCTTTATGCCTTTCACTGCTGGTTCTAACTGCTGGGCTCCCTGGGTGCTTAGAGCCGTTAGAATCAAAAGTATCTCAACATACAGCACCATGGCCGCAGGCTTGGCTGGAGTCTAACGGTCGTGCCCTGCGGTTATTTTGCCAGTTACGGGTGAACCTCAAACAGTTAAGAACTGCGACTCAGTTCCAGTTACCTCCCCAGTAACTCGGGTGCTTCTCTTTACCTCATGAGTCTGCAGAAGAAGACAGGCAAGTGTTCAAGAACAGACTGTCTCATGAGATTTCCTGTACTTCCTGCTGCTGCTGCCCAAGCCACACATCCCCCAGAAAGTCTTTCTCATGATAGGTCAGCGCTTCTGCTGCCAGTTGTGCTAGAGGCCAGTTGTAAGGAGGGGCATGAAAAGGCAAAATAATGCGGAAGAAATGCACCCTCTACCTTTTTTCGGAGGGGGAGGGTACAGGGGAAGGAGGTGACGACTTGAAAAATTGACATGTAAGCTCATGTAAAGTTTGCAAGGAGGGCATAGAGTGGGTTGGAAGTAGCCCAAGCCACTGTGGCATTAGCCACATGGGCGTGCAGCTCTCTCAGTCAGACATCTACGTGGTAGAGTATTGCAAGAACTAATACCCAAATTCTTTCCCTGCTTTCACCCAGCTCCTCCTTCATGAGCTCCTTGTACAGCTCATTGAGTACAATTATCTGATATTCAAGAGGGAATCAGCAAGTTCAGGGCAATAGGGAACATTGACAGGATTGTGGTCATCACAGGCAGAAGGCCCCAATCATCTTGGAGAGATAAGATGCTTGTAATGTCAGTGGTGTACCCCCATGCCCAGAAAAGTGCCTGGCACTTAGTCAGCACTCAAGAAATCCTTATGGAGTAAGTGAATGGAGGCAAATTTGACTCAGGTTAGCATTCGTTTTAGAGAAAGATAGTTATTTTAAAGCAAAACAGCTATGCTACTTTATTGCCTGTAGAATGATCTCAGGCCTTTGTCTTTGTCCCCTATCCTGGAGAGAATCTGTAAGTGACTCTTCCCTGCCCCACCCCCCATCATACACCCACTCTGAGTGCTTACCTTTTTTTTTTTTAGATGATCATTTAACAGGGAAGAACATGGTAGTTACCACAACATGACGAGATCCCTGGCCTGTGTATCTTCTCAAAACCTCAAGCCTGGTTTAGCCAAGAGCTAGAGATGACCAGGGGACTGTGGTCAGCCTGGGAAGGCTCTGCCACACCTGGAATCACCGCTGAGCGAAGGGCCCATGGAGACCACAACGCTCTGAGAAGTCCACAGCAATTCCAGGTAACTTTTGAGGGAAATTCCTGACATTCCCAGTTCTTTTTGTCCCTTTACTCCAGAGAGTTTATGGAATTAAGGTGCACTTTCTTGGAACTGAGTGCTGTGGCCTCTTAGGTATCTGGGATCTGAAATACATTTCCCATTTTCATCGGGACCCATCTTATATCTCTTGAGGTGGCCTCAGGTACAAACTCCTGGTGGCATCCCTCCCTCTCTTTCTTCTTTCCTTCTTAGAGAGGTGGCTAATGAATAGTAGTCCCTTCCAAACCCATAGCCTCATGCTAAAATCCAAGGAGCAGAAAGTCAAAGACAGGGGCGACAGCCTCTAAGTTCAGCTGGATAGATAAAAATCCATCCCGTTCTGAAGACTCCGTGAAGGAGATGTTGCTACCCCCCTCCCTCCACCATTGTTTTTGTGTGTATGCACTGTCACCCATCTTCATCCAAAACAAGACAGGAAGTGACTCACCCAAAAGATAACATAAACCAGAACTAGCTACCATAAGAAGTTTTAGAAAGAAAAAGGACGCACTAGAGTTGGGCACGAGATGGTGCCGTGAATGAAGTTAATACACAACTCAGGCTCCGAGGCACTCACCAAAGGTCACAAATCTGGCCCAAAGCTGTTGAACAGGAGATGAGAACAGGAAGTGGGTTAAGATATCCGTTCATGGGACCCAGAGATACACACGGCAGAGCAGCCCAGGTGTGTTTCTCAGCTCCGGCAACTTCCTCTTCACCTAGAAAGCCCAATGCCCAGGTCCTTCTGGGCCTTCAATCTCAGCAACTCCCAACCCCCTTCTTCCTCACCACACATCAGCCACCCTGGTCTCCTTTTTGTTCCTTGAACACACCAAGGTCATTCCTGACTCGAGAACTTTGCACCTGTTTTTCCTCTTTCCTCAGATCTTCACACATCTGACTTGTTCTCGTCATTCAGGCCTCAGCCTAAAGTCCCATCCTCGGAGAAGTGATTTCTAACTGCCCACTTGAAAGCGGCTCCTCTTCCCCTAAGCCCAAGGTGAGATTGCTTCACCCTGCTTGTTTTTTTCTCATAGCCCCTAATCACTACATGAAAAATGTTAACTCACTTATTTGATAATATGTTTACTGTGTGTCTCTCCCATTACAGAAAATCATGAGCACAAGACCTGGCCTGCACCTCTCAGGACAGAGTCTGGCACTTAGTAGGAGCCTCAGTGAATATTGGTTGAATAATTGAACAAAATCTGATACTAAAACTAGGAAAAGCTTTTTCTGAAGTGTCCTCATAAAAGGGACACTGAGCAATATGATGGGCATATCCTTAGCAGCATCCTTACAGCAGTCACTGCAAGGAGTCTCCACAGACTCTTATTTAGTGTCAGGTCAGCTCGGGGCAGGGGACAAGGGGGAGCTTACCATGAATAGTTTTATCTGCACTTGCATCCAGTTCCCCTTTCTGTCTGACTGCATTCTTGCTTGCTGCAACCAAAGGCCATTATGCCATCCCCAATAGAGTCAGATAAAAATTTGCCACCATTGTCTGCCTCAAAAAAAAATCATTTTTATAGATGTGAAAAATTCCACCAATTTGCATTATTTGGAAGGAAACTCTGTGAATTAATAAAAAGGTGGTATTTTGGAATATATTTGGTTTTGTTGCTGCTGTTTTGTTTTGTTTTTTTTTTTTTTGGCCACACCGTGGCGTGCAGGATCTTAGTTCCCCAACCATGATCGAACCCATGCCCCCTGCAGTGGAAGCACGGAGTCTTAATCACTGGACCACCAGGGAAGTCCCTGGAATATATTTAAAATAAATTATTTATTAGTATTGAATAGACACATTGGCATAGTTGCTAATACAAAGGGCTAGACACCTTTACAAGCTCCATTTTACAGAAAGTTATAAAAAGCAAAGCTTGAATTTGCCACGAGCTGGCAACTATTTACACAGAATTTATATTGTACTAGGTATCATAAATACTCTGGTGATGATTTAAAGTATACAGGAGGATGTGCATAGATTATATGCAAATATTACCCCATTTTATGCAAGGGACTTGAGCATCCTTGGATATTGGTATGAGTGGGGGTCCTGGAACCAATCCTCTGCGGATAATGAGGGATGACTGTAATAGAGTTCAGTAGTAATACCAGAGTTTAAATAACAAAATAAACTGGAAATTTTCATATAAGAATGTAACGCAATCTTGGACTTCCCTGGTGATGCAGTGGTTAAGAACCCACCTGCCAATGCAGGGGACACGGGTTCGAGTCCTGGGCCGGGAAGATCCCACATGCCGCGGAGCAACTAAGCCTGTGTACCACAACTACTGAGCCTGCGCTCTAGAGCCCATGAGCCACAACTACTGAGCCTGCGTGCCATAACTACTGAAGCTTGTGCACGCCTAGAGCCCGTGCTCTGCAACAAGAGAAGCCACTGCAATGAGAAGCCCGTGCACCGCAACAAAGAGTAGCCCCCGCTCGCCGCAACTAGAGAAAGCCCGTGCACAGCAACGAAGACCCAATGCAGCCAAAAATAAATAAATAAATAAATAAATTAAAAGAATATAATACAGTCTTAAGAATTTTCTAGAGACTTAGTGGACAGTGTCTGGTAACTGCAACATGGCCATGGAAGGGTATGCTTTTGTAGGTTTCCTGGACCTAGCAGATACAGCAAGTCTCGAGTATCCATGAAGTCAAAGATGAAAGCCCAAAGGGGACCATCTGGGGAAGTCTAAAGACAAGGATAACCAGTAGTAGCAACATGGCTGGACTGAGAATGCTGCTATTCTAACACAGCATAGAAAAGATAGATGTGATGAGGAATTATTTTCAGTTATCTGGAAATCTACTGTAAGCCTTTTTCTTAAAACAAAACTTCTCTGAATTCTTGCACATGAGGAAGCAGTAAAGGAACTGCTATTCTAGACTTAATTTTGATCAACAAGTAAAGAGTCATCAGAATTGCAGAGATGAGGGAAAATTTAGGGGAAAATAACCATGAAGAGGCAAACAAGTAAATGGTGAGTTGCATATTCCCAACTTCTGGAGAGCAAATTAAAGTTCAGAGAAAAAAGAACACTGCTCCCATGGTCAGAAATTGATTTAACAAAATGGACTGAACACATACAAAATTGGCTGATAATTACTAGGCACTCTATGGCTAGAATACAGCATTGCATAAAGCAAAGTTCCCGTCCCCACGGAATTTGCGGTATAGTCAGGGGAGAGAGGAATAAAATACAAATATATAAATAAGTATATAATTTAAAAGTAGTTTGAGCAAGCTCTTTGGAGAAATGGCTGATTCTAGAACTAGGGTAAGAAATATACAAAATAAGCTTGAAACATCTTATAGTGTCAGGAAGTAAGGAAGTGCTCAAAAACAAAAAACAAAAAAATCCACACTAATGGGGGTATGTCAAAGGGACACAGAAGCAAACTGAAAGCGTTCCCAATGGCCAGAACTGGAATAATAAAAATTGAGCAACAAAACAAAGCAGTACTGAATTATAACCCAAGGTGTAAAATGAATATCTCTGAGTTCACACTGATAAAAATAAATGATTCAACAAACAAATAAATGGAGAAGAGGTGACTCTTCCATGAAGAAGAATTCAAATAATTTATGTAAATAATCCTTCCTCAAGGAGGTGGACCATAGCTCCCACCCCATAAGTATGGGCTCCGCATCGTGTCTTCCTCCAAAGGCACAAGGAGGAATAGCAGAGTGTGCGCTCTCCAGCCGGCCTGCCCATGTCTCATCCTGGATCTTCCACATAATAGCTGTGTGCCCTTGGGGAAGTCACTTAACCTCTCTGTGTCAGAAATTCCTCATCTATACGATGTAGATCATACTAAAACCTGCCTCAGAGGGTTGTTGTGAGGATTAAATGAGTTAGTACATTTAAAGCACTAACATTCTTGGCATACAATAAGTGCTGTATATGTAAATAAGTATTTAGCCACTGGAGGTGTTGAGCAGGGTAGTGTTAATGGCTCAGTTTAGTTCTTTAAGGGATCTCTCTGTGTTTTCTGTGGAGAATAGACTCTAGGGTGGCAAGCGTGGGACTGAGAGGTCAGTTAGGAGGCCACAGTGGTGGCCAGAGTGATGGCGGCTTAGACCAAGGTGGTCATAGTGCGTGTGAAAAGAAACAGCTTCAAGATAAATTTTTAAAGTAAAATTGATAGGATTTGCTAATGAATTGGATATAGGGTGTAAGTTAAGGAGAGGAGCAGCAATGTCTCCAAGAATTTTAGTTTGAGTAATTGAGTGAGTGGTGGTGCCATTTTACTGATATAGGATGCTGAGAGAGGAGGGTTGGTTTTCTGTTTTGTTTTTGTTCTGTTTTTGTTGGTTGGTTGGTTGGTTGGTTTTTTTCAGGGCAGGTATTAAGGAATGTTAAGAGAGGAAAGTGAAGTGAGAAGTTCTAAAAAATTCAACTCTGATAATATAAATTATTCCAATACAGGATAAAGAGGATGGCATCTGAAGAAACTTATCTAGTTACAGTGTTTGTTATTTGATGAACTTAGATTTTTTAGGTCAAAAAAATAGTTAGAACGGCAAAGAACTATGCCCACACGTTGCACCAATATCAGTTTCCTGGTTTTGATATTATAGTTAAGTAAGTAGGAACCATTGGGTGAAACTGGAGGAATGGTACTTGGGATCTCTTTGTACTATCTTTGCAATTTCCTGAGAATCTATCATTATTTCAAAATAAAATTTTTAAAAATTACTCTTGTTTAAGAGAAAGAAATAAAAGCAGATATTTTAGAGGTTTTAGTTGACTACAAGAGATTATGAATCAATACTGTGATGTGGTTGACAAACTAATGTTGATGTGGCTAGGATTAATCGAAGTTAAAAAAATTCCAAAGAGGGACTGTAGAAGTACCACTTTATTTTGTCCAGGTCAATCCACATGCGAAGTGCTAAATTCAATTCTTGGTGCCACACTCGCAGATTAACAAGCACATTGAATGACAACTAGACAAAATACCCAGAATAGGGCAGCCCTGTCATATAAGAAATAGTTGAAGGAAGCTAAGGTATTTACCCAAGAAAATTGCAGACTTCCATGAGACATGACAACTGTCTTCAAATACTTGACAGACTGTCATTTGATAATCAAATTTAGAAGAGCCTTTGACATCCCTTTAGCTGCAATAAACTTACACTTTCTCTTCACAAAATGCCAGAAGTATTTTTAAAGAACACTTAGAGAAACCATTTTAGCTGTGTTAAAATTTCTGATTTTTTTGAAAACAACTGAAGCTGAATAAACCTGGAACATCAAAATGTTCTCCCAACTGAATCTTAACTGTTATTTCATTTGGTTTGAAACTGTTACTAATTTTAAGGAGTCTCTACTTTCTTACCACCACCTTCAGCCATTTCTTCCTGCATCTGTCTCAAGAGCTATTAAGATATAAGACCTATGACTCAGAGGTCTGTCAGCTTTTCAGATGGAACCAAGAAGTTTTATATTAAATATTTGCTCTGACTAGCAGAGATGGGAGTACAGCACTTTTCCTATTTCTCCTGATCTATGGATGGAAAGGAAGATGGATTTAATATTGTAAAGTTAATATTGCTACCTCTTAATATTATTTTATATTATACACTGCAATGAAGTTTAGACAGAAATTTAAAAAGAAATAAATCACTTGGCAGTTTGCTATAATAAAAGGCTATAAAAAATATGATAATAAAACCCAATGAAAAGAGTTTTACAGATACTGATTTTCATATCCTGATTATGATGGAGGCACTAATTGATCAGTCTCACTATTGTGTGCCTATTCAGTGTGCTGATGAATTTTTCTAATTCTGAGCCAGCAGAGAGCATGAGATGAATATACTGCGTTGGTAAAAAAAAACAAACAAAAATGCTGAACATCATCATGAACCAGAAACAAAACAAAGAACATTATTCTGCCTTCGAACAAAATTAAACTCTTGTTGCACCTAGAATGGAGAGTGTTTGTAGTTCTGGTTGGTGACTGTCTTAAACTCTCGTGCCATTTGCATCATCATTGGGAAGAGGCAATGAGCAAAATAAATAAGTGAAGATATAACTTGTTAGATGAGATCAGTGTTATAGAGTAAAATAAACTAAGAAAGGAGGTTAGAAGATGCTGAGATAAAGGCCTAAAAATGAGAGTAAGATAAGCAAAACTCAGAGAGAAGAGCAGTTCAGGAAAAGTCCTGGGACTGTGCCTGGCACATTCTGAAGCAGAGTTAACAGCATGAGAAGTCACAGAGAACCTCGCAGGCCACTGTAAGAATTTTGGCTTCTACTCTGAGTGAGAAGGGGATCTGCTGGGGGCTCTGAGTGGAAGATTGACCTGATCTAAACTACAGTTTTATAGGAGGGCTCTGACTGCTGTGTTGAGAATAGACTGGATGGGCTGGGAAAGGAGGTCATAGGTGGAAGCAGAACAGTCTGGAGGCTGTTATCATGATCTAGATAAGAACTAAGGATGGCTTGGAGTGGGTTGACAGTGGTTGAAGTGGGGAGAAGTGATTGGGTTCTGGGTTCCATTTTGAAGGTCAAGTCAACAGGATTTGCCAACTGCTTTGTTGTGGGATGTGAGAGGAAGAGGAGAGTCAAGGAAGGATGAAGTTGCCATTAACTGAGAAGAGGAAGACTGTGGAAGAGCAAGTTTGAGAGATGGAGGACGTCAGAATCTCGTTTGGGGGATGCTTGGCTGGGTATACCTTTAGATATCTGATTGGAGATAACAAGCAGGCAGTTGGATATATGAGGCTGGAAAGCAGGGGATAGGTTGGTGCTAGAGGTATAAATTGGGAATGGTCAGTATTTAGATGAGATATATAATCACTAGACTAGATGAAAACACTGAGGGCAAGTGTAGAGAGAAGGGAGACGAGGCCCACTGCCTGAGTTGTGGAGCATGGCAGCATTCAGCATCAGAGAACGAGAAGGAACAGGAGGAAGGGAGGGGGGAAACCTGGGGGATGTGGGTCCTTTGTTGTCCTTGCTGCTCTCCCTCCATCTCTCATTCTCCATCTTTGCTGTCCACCTCTCTCAGCCTCACCTCCCTCAGCCTCACTCTTAGGTAAACAAAGACATTTTCTGTCAAAGTACATGAGCCAAAACAGATACTTCCCAGGTAAACACTATCCTTTTAATTGGGTGATTTTTTTAAAAAGCACATAGATCGCTGTTAGGTACATTAGTTACAGCATGTGGATCAGCCAGAACATCAAGTTACCCAGCTCTGTGGGTTCCATGGACCCGCCTGCCAAGTGGTATGGAAGATACTCTCATTAGTGTTGCTGTTGGTATTGTTCAGGGAGGCTTTGGCCCTTGCCACACCCCTCCCTCCTTCCTTCTCCCACTCCACCCCCTGATCCAGAGGCCAATGAATGCTCACATCATTTCACTTTGGTCCAGCTGCCAGGCTGGGGAACAGATGTTGTATTGTTAACACCAAGAAAAAAACAAACAGCCCCATTCCTCTGTGTTCTCCCACCTCCCCCTCCATCCCCATTTTAGTCTCCTGGTGAAAATGGGCAAACAATGTTGGGGAGAGGAGAGGCTGGGGCTCCAGTGAGTAATGCCATCCTCCCCAGCCAAGGCTGAGCCTTGGCCGGAGGCGAGTGTTCTCCCAGGCCCTGTTTACAGCAAACACGAGTTCTATCAGCTGAGTGGCTGGCTCGTGGCTGGTGACGTGAAGATGCTCACACTGAGCAGGGCATTGAGAGAAAGAAGACAATGACCCTCTTCTGCATGTGGCCCCAGTAATGCATCTAATTGCATTTGATGAGCAAGAGCTATGACCACAAGACAATCCCAAGGGAAGAAGGAAATGATTTCTTGGCTGAGGTCTTTCTCTATGTTTGTTCATTTCTTCTTTAGAAACGCTTAAGAGATGGAGGGGGCTGGGATGTTCATTTCTTTTCTGGAGACCAGAGGTTTAGATTCTTCTGATTTTTTTTTTTCACTTCTCATGCAGACCCTTTCCTCAGGTTCAGGGACATGCAGGGGTGCAGGGGGTGGAGTAACCATGGACAATCCAGGGCCAAGGCTAGAAGTGAAGTAGCGCATGGAGTTGAGGAGGGCAAATGAGGGGAATCAGGGTGTGCAGGGCCATGGCAAGTAGTTGGATCTTCCCTTGAAGGTACTAAGTGGCAAGGAAAAGATTTTACACAGGAGAGTGACATACAGGAAGCAGATATTTCCTCTGTGAAGAAGATACATCGTCTGTGAAGGACAGATGAGAAGGAAGAGCCAGTTAAGAGGCTGCCGTAGCAAGCCGGGTAGCAGACAGCAAAAGCCCCAACATTCCATTAGAGTTGGCTCAATTGTTGTTAATGAGACAAAATCAACAGGGCTTAGGAACAAATTGGGTGTGGAGAGGGGTTGGGTGAGCATGATCAGGGTTATAGTAAGAACTTACGTACTAGTTCTCAGCCCTGAAAAATTTATGCCCAACCAGCCTCCTGTGTATAAATCATTCAAAATAAAATAGGTGTATGGAATTCCAAAAATTTTCTGTTTTATTCTAGAATGGCTACTTTGATACTGTTTGAAAGCACTAAACTCTTTCCAAATAATTCTTTGGCATCCTGGTTTTGTTTTCTTGGTGTTTCACGCACGTGCCTGTTCATGCTTATTGGACAAGCCAGCACTGGGAGGGAGTTGTGAAATTCATGTGTGAGCCACTAGGTGGATGGCATGCCTTTCACCAAGAACAGGGATGCAGGAAGAGGATATGCAGGGGCAGAGTAGAGCTGAGCTCAGCCTTGGACATGTGAGTTTGAAGTATCAACAGAGACAGACACTGCCAGAAGGCAGCTGATTAGATGAGTCTGGAGCGGAGATGGTAGAACTGGGCATCATCAGCACTCATGGGGTGGAGGTGGGGGAGAGTCATAGGAGAGGATAAGGTCATTCGGGGTGAATGTGTGGAGGGAGAAGGGAGAGGGCCTGGAATAAAACCTGCAGAAAACTGGCATTTTGGGAATTGGGCAGGAAAGGAGTCTGATGAGGAGTATCTAGGAAGATGCAAGAAAATTCAGGAGGTAGTAGAGCCCCCAAAGGGTAAGGAAAAAAGGAGTCTTGAGAAGTAGGAAATAATCAACAGCATCAAATGCTATAGCCCGATTCAAGGCAGATTAGAGGATGAGAAGCACTGATTAGCATCACCGCAGGTAATATCAAAGAGGTCACTTATTATTGAGAGTGATTCCTAAGGAGTGTGGAAGGATATGAATGAAATGATAAAAAAGAGGTAGTGACTTTACACTATTAGTGGTAGCTATAGAAGAATGGAAAGTTGAGGTTGAGAGAGGGTTTTATGTAAAGATGGCAGAGAACACATTAATACCTTATTTAAACCTGCCAGACAAATACATCAAGACTCACCAGATTCAGGGGGCAGGGTGGAGAGCTTTAATACATAAATGAGTTTTAGGGGAAGAATTTTCTTTGCACCGCCTATAGGCTACAGAGAGTCAGCTGAGGCAAAAATTTTGCTTGGTTTGAATGTGGTATTCTGCAAAGTTGGACAGTCATTTATCAGGCACCTATTATGCATGCTGGCTAATGCATGAGCTGCTGTAGGGAGACTCAGGAACAATGAGCTCAAGAAGCTCATCACCCCCTGAAGAGAGAAAACTTATGTCAGAGGAAACAAACCTACAGTATGAAACACCCACTGTGTTTGTCCTACACGGTGTTTTTGTAAAATTGAACCATTATTTTAAAAGATCACATGAAAAGCTGGATATCTGGCTTCTCTCGAAAAACTAGAAGGTATATGACTTTTAACCTGCATTACTGCCAGGCAGCAATTGACTGGAGTGAAGGTGTGACTGCCCATTACTGAGAGCACCCATTCTCCAGTTCACTCCGGTCCCCAGAATTCTCTATTAGCTGACTCATTGAGAAGATGTCATTTACATTATCTGCTAGCCCTTGGGAGTCATGTGTGCTTGTGACCACTCCTGAGGACAGTCTAAGTCATGAATTACTATATGCTAGAATGCATGAGGCTGATAGCTATGTTGCAGGTATTCAGGGAAAGGAGAAATCTGTAGAATTAAACAGTTAAGCAAAGCTTCTCAAACTTGGTCTCAACAAGTAGATAGGATAAGGATAGGTGGTTGGATGGATAAATAATTAGATAGATGAAAGAGAGGAAAGCATTTCTCTTGGGTTCCAGGATGGACTGGATGCATTTTCATGGCATGCCATGGCTGGAATTGAGGGAGTACAGATCTGGCACTTTTCCTTTAAAATATGAAAACTTGTTTTCAGAGCAGGGAGAAGAAATTTCAACTTATTTAAAGACAGTGGTATCTGTAATTTCTCCATTCCCATATGACTGTGCTATTGTAGACAGCTTCCCAGTCAACAGCAGTGATCCTGTAGTGATATTGCAATAAGCTGCTCCCTTGAAAGTCAAACAGAAAGATCATATAACATTAGGATTTTATATCTATATAGTCTCACTCTTGCTTGCCACAGTTGCATCAATCTCAATTCCCTGGATAGTCATAATATCCAAGTAATCTTTCTTTTCATCTTTTCCAGCTGATTGTTTGTGCCCACCCCCCAAAGAGGGTGCTCTTCAGGCTCAATGAGCTGCAGTTCCAACCTTGAATCCAGTTCCAAGATTCGGACTGCATTTGAAATGACCTCAAAGGGATAATAACTTATTAATCCCTTTGATGGTTTCTAAAGTTCAAGAATGAAACAGTCACCCTAATTGAAAGGGAAAAGCACTGAACTTTTACCATACTAATTCATTGACCCCTGTTTCAATTCCACCCCTGTGGCCTTTGCACTGCATTTTCTGTCTTCTGAATATGACCAGCTCTGTGTGAAAAAGCCCACTTGTCACCTGATGACTGTAAAATGTAGCCTACCAGTTGACAGGCCTCACTCTTAAATAAGAGCAGACAACCAGGAAACTTCAGATGCTTAAGGAAACCCTCCAACATGAAAGATGAAAATAATAACAAACACTAATAAAGCAACTTGGAGGAAGCAGAGGCAATTCAGAAAACAGAAAACTACCATGAGTACATGATTAGTATCTTCAGAGAGGTAAGGGAAAGTTTATATCCATGCAACAAGCAGAAGATACAAAACAACAGCAAAAGGAACCAGGAAAATAAGAAAAGGTGCTTGAGAACTAAAGATACAATAAACTCAGTGGAAGATGTAAAAAATAAAATTGAAGGACTCTTCCAAAAGGTAAGAGAAAATGTGTACAGTGATGGATAAGAAGATCTTTTAAAAATAAGAGAATCCAGGGAGTTATTTTTCTGACCAATGATAGTTCCAGAAATAAAAAGAAAAGAAAAAAAAATAATAGAGAAGAAATTATCAAAGATATAATACAAGAAATTGAAGAATCCGAGGTCCCAGACTGAAAGGGCCCATCAAGTGCACAACATAATGAATTTAAAAAGACCCACACTAATGTATAAAATCATAGAATTTCAACATACTAGGGATAAACAAAAGGTTCTACAGAGAAAAGTAAGTTACAGACAAAGAAATGAGATATGAGAATAGTAGTAAATTCTCAACATCAGCACTAGACTAAGCTAGTAGACAAAAAAAAATTTTGAAGGAAAATTATTTTCAACTATTCCCAACTAAAAGTCTAAATTAAATGTGAGCATATAATAGACATTTTCATATAAGCACGATTTCAAAACATTGCCAGTGTACGCTTTCTCAGGAATTCTTAGTAAATGTGCCTCACCAAAATGAAGATGTAAACCGAGAAGAAGGCATGGGATCCAGGAAATGGGAGATGCAACAGAAGAGAAAGTTAAAGGAAATTCTCGGGATGACTATGAAGGGAATTTCCATGTGGTCAGGTTTTCAGTGAGCCTGGAGAGCAAGCCCAAAAAGGAATTGGAGGACAGAGCCTCCTGGAGGAAGAGCTACAGAAAAAAAATGAAGCTGGACACATAACAAGCTTCAAGACAAATGCAGAATTATCTCCATCCTCCACTGACACCTGGTTTGACCACATGGAAATGTATAGAGAGTGGATGTTGAATGGTGTAGGGGAATTTAGCCATAGATACCAAGGTAATTGAAGAAGGAGGAGGAGAGGAAGAAGAAGAGGAAGAGGAAGTGGAGGAGAAGGAGGTGGACGAGGACGAGGAGAAGGAGAAGGGAGTAGGTTATCGTGAATTACCTGAAAAAGCAAAAGGTTGAAATCATAGTCCTTAGGCTTGGCATGCACAATCTTTCAGTGATAATAATAATGTAAACCCTGAATATTGTTTTTAATTCTCTGTTGGAGGAATAGGAATTGGAAGCATTAGAGAAAAAAAGAGGGTATGAGAAATCTAATACCTCATTTACAGTAAAAATTTAAAAATAATGTCAAATCATTAATCAAATGACATCAGGATGAGTATATTATTTAAAAATATGGAAGTACATATCACAAGAAAGAGCTGGAAGTTGAATGTAATTGCCTCTAGGGAGCAGGATGTGGGGGAAGGTGGTCAGGAGGCCACTGGGCTGCTGGGTTGTTAAGTATCTTTAGCACATTTGACTTGTTCCAACTCAGGGCCTATGTCGCTTCGATTAAATTTTAAATTAATTACTCTCCGAAATATATAGTAGCCCCCAGAAAGTTTTAGAATAACTATGCACCTACCAAGGTGAATGCTGGAAAAATAACAGCTCACTTAGATGCATCGTTTGTACATCTGGCATCTTATCAAGCAGTTACCAACCTGGAGTTACAGCTCCTTACCACAGTCACCCGTTCAGACAAACCCTCGCCCGGTATGCTCAGGCAACAGCTGCTTCTGCCAGTCCTCATTTCGGGAAGAGGGAAAGGGATGAGTTAGACAAAAATAGGTGTCTGTGTGGAAAGAGATATTTTTACCTTGATCTTTAAGCCAGCTACGTGTACATCTACTATGATAGAAGCCTGAATGTTGAACAGCGTTGAAGCCAACAGCTAGTTCTCAGCCTCATTCAGAGAGATCTACACAAAGCTATAGAAAAACAGAATGAAATTTGCCAAGTTGCTGAGATTTATAATATCCCCTTCCAGCAAAAACTATCAGCTAATTAGTCAGAAAAAAACCCATCCTACCCAGAGGTGATAGAATGCTTTACACTGAAAGGTAAGTGTTAGAAAGGACCTTAGAAATCATCCAGTTCAACTGTCCCCGGAGAACCAGAGAGGCAAAGAGATTGCCCAAAGCTACCCAGCTTACTCATATCAGAACTGGATCTAGAACCCTGGATGGGACTCCATACTGCCAACCTCAGAGTTTGACCTGTAGCCTTCAGATAGATAAATAGATATAGATTTTAGAACAAGATCAGGATCTGGACACAGTTGTAGTTCTGAGACTTGTGATCCTTCCACCACTCCAGACTGCCTCACAAAGCAGCAACAGTAAAAGGGGAGCTATAAAATCCAACAAGTCAGAGGCTTACCTCTCCCTGAGCTGCCAACCTTTAGGGTTTAGATGGTCCATGAATTCAACAATGACTTATTGAGCACCTACTATGTCCTGAGGGATTTCTAGATAGAGGTGTCTAGTGGACAGGTGGATGTTGGGGTCTGAGGTGAGAGATTTCAGAGTCATGGACAAGTTAGGTGGTGATCACTGTCACACTGAAGAATGAGATTGCCTTGGGAGAATGAGTACACTGGAAAGAGAAGAGGCCCAAGACAAGATCCTAAGGAACACCAGCCTTAGGACAGGAAGAGTAAAGGAGAATACAAGGAGTGCCTGGAACCTATACCTGTCTCTGAGTAACCATCTTATACGTCTTGAACTCATTGCTTGTTTTTCTCCTGAGTGTTAAATGTCTGTCATAAGTATCTTTAGCCAATGCTTGAAGTTATAGAAGGAAGGAAGTGAGAGGATTTAAGGGTGAGCAAAGACATTCAAACTTCTCCAAGTTCATCCTGGAGAAGTTGGTGGAAGAAGTTTGGACTTCCTGTGGAAAAGTAAGCTGCTGCCCACTCTGCCCCCATCCTAGCACTGTTGCCACTAGCAGGGGCCCCAGAGAAACCTGGGGAGGACAGGTGTTTCCTGGAAGGGTCAGTGGAAGGCCATCTACCCCTCTGCCAAATGAACCTGGTCCAGATCAGAGCATGTGCTGCTCAGAGCCATGTGGTATAAAGGTTAGGTAAACATGCACTTGCTCTGTGATGAGGAGAACGACCAGGGAGACTGGACATGACCAAAAAACTTATCATATGCTAAAAGCAAAGGGAAAAAGGCAATGACATGCACCTTTCACCTAGTTAAGTGTATTTCTCAGGGAAATGTCACTTTAGAAAAAATAGAAATTCTAAGTAGGAAAGTGTTGAGTTGGCCTAGAAGGGGTTGTTGGTTGATTGTTAGTTTTTGATTGATCCAAGATCCAGTAGGTTTTATGAGCAAGGAGTTCCAGATCTCCTCCCCCATGTCCTAATTACACTAGGCCCTCCCTGGAGGCTCTCCCTGGCTGGGATTTCATACCCAGAGGGAGTAGAGAGAGCTGGAAAGCACTGTAGTGGAGAAGAAAGAGCCCAGGCTTTGGAGTTACGCAGCCTAAGTTTGAACCCTGACTTTAACAATTAATCAATGTGACCTTGTGAGAGTTATGTAAACCCCATGAGTCTTGCTTTCTTCATCTTTAAAATGGGGAAGATGCTTACCTCAAAGGATCGAATGAGATAGTATTTACAAAAAGGTACCAGTAGGTACTCAACAAGTGCTCCCTCACCTCCTACTTCCTTCTGCTCATCTTCCCCTTGAAGGCCACCCTTGAGTGGGCAAGATAACACTTAATAATCTTGGCTTTCCTCCAACTCCTTGCAAATTAGACACATTGCCCAAGCTGACAATGACCTCAGCATTTTCTCTGTGGACCATTGGTAGGGATTCTACCATCACGTCACCAAGATATTGCACCCTGAGCATTGCATGCGTCAATCACTGGGTATGAGCTGACATGCTTTTGTAACTCTCAGCTGTTCACCCGGTTCTTTGAGAAAACATTGCATTTCTATCTGTCATTAGAGGTAGTGGAAGCTTGATGAGGTTCCTCGTCTTCTGTCATCTTTAAATCCTCGGGAAGGCTCAAGTGTGTCAATTAAAGACAACCCCTCCCACACCCACCCCAGCCTCGTCCCCCACATACTGTGATGTATACTGGTCAGCATTGATGAGACTTCCCTCTTTTGCTGCTGTGATTCACCAGCCATGGGTACCATGTTTTCTGTTCTCTCTCCGTGGCATATAAGTGTTTCCTCATTTGTATTTCTTTCCCTGAAGTTCATGCCCTCAAGCATCTGCGGCAACTTGGATAAACTTAACTCTTCTCAGGGACTTTTGCTGACTTGGTTCCATGACTGTTGAATGTTTGGCTGCCCCCCAGAAAGAGTTTGGGGCTGGCTCCCCTCACTTGGAGGTCTCATCTGGTTCTGGTGACTACTGCGTCACTTGCGTAATTGGTCATTTGAGTCACCTCAGGCCAACCAGTTTGAGAACCAACAAGTTTGTGTTCTCGGAAGCTGAAGTCCTTCATTCCTGCTTCTGACCCTCTGACCCCTTGGTACCCCTTCCTTGTTTTTTTCTTGCCCTGAACAGCCTGTGGCTACTGCTCTTATCTATCATGGTCACTTCCCATTAGGGCTAAGAAGGCAACTAATAAAGGCTTCTTGACTCTCTTCTCCAGGAGCAGGGCCTCAGGTCTCATTACCAGGATCCATCAGAGTGAAGTGTACTTAGCAGATGCTCATTTAATGTTTACTAATTTGACTTGTTAGAACTAAACATCAGAGAGATTAAAGTCAGACTCCCTTGGTCAGCAACTAAATGAAAGAGAAATGCACGCAAAGGCCATTATGTTTTTAGACACCCTCATTTTCAAGGATCCAAAATAAGGCTCCTGGGTCATGTTGAGTAGGTTTGTGTCGGTCTTTGAAGGATGGGAAAGATTTGAATAGATACAGAGGAAAGGGAAGGACTTATTAGGAGAAAAGAACAGCACAAACATAGAAGGCATAGACCAGAGGGGAAAACTGGCACAAGATGCATGTATGTAATGTGACTTGGGGGTGTCTGTAAAGAGCTAGTCTTATTCCAGTGAAAATATGTATAAGGGGAAGAGGAAGGAAAAAATGATAGTCACCCTTTGCTGGGCCTTGAGAGCTTGGCTGTGACCTAATCAACCAACCAGCTACAGACTCCCCCTACCTCTCAATGTCCTTGTTCCTTATAGGAACAACTAGGTATGGCCTCTTTCTGGTCCCATATTCACCCACACCCCAGTTTAGCTGCTGTTGTTTCATGGAAAACCAAGTTAAAAAGTGTCTGTAGAGCCAAAGTAATTTACTCCAGAGACCACTCATGTGCATGCCCCATAGTGAGGGTGTCTAGCAGTGTCTGGGGCGGCAAACACTCATCTGCGGACTCTAGCACTTGGTGGTGATCAGGGCTACCAAAGGCTACAGCTTCAGGAGGCAGTGAGATGAAGGAACAGCTGTGCCCTGCATAAAGAACCCACGCACTCCTGACTGGCCATTGTTCTGGCATGTGAGTGGGACCAGTGACCCAGATGTCACTGTTGCCATCCTGGCTGATCCACAAAGAAGTGAATCAGGTCTATTTTAAGAATCTGTTCAACTGGTCACATGGAGAAATTGCTATTAAAAAACAGCTATTTACCAGGAAAGCAAAGCTCCTGCAAAACAAAAGGTTAGTATACTCCCCCCAGTAACTCTTTAAACTAAAGCAAACACTGGTGCAGGCCATGTTTGCTCTGTAGTTCTGCTGTCTGCCCTTGGTCATCTTATTCCCAAGGTTCCTGGTTGATCTCCTCCTCGGGAATAAGCTGAGAAAGGCAGCTGGGAATATCAAAGGACAGGGGTTTCTAGAGGGTAAGAGGTTTAGGGTCACATAGCAGTTCTCTTGTTAAATGATTGGTTGATTTTTCCAGGGAAGTCAAGGGGCTTGACCAGGCAAAACTCAAAAGAATCTGGAAGGTCTAAGACCCTTTATCATAAAAGTGTCCCCTCCACTTGTATTTGAGGATTCTGTATTACTGGATAGGAAGTACATCAAGTATAGTCCATAGAGATATTGCTCAAACTAGAGGACCAAACCATCAAGGCAACACCAAGAGCATTAAGATCAACATTGAAGAGATGACAAATGCGCTGATTATGGTGCCCATGCAGTGGCTGGGACTTCCTACAAGCCGTCACAACCGTATGACCTCAGCTTCTCGATGGGTATCCCTAAGCCTTCCTTTCCTCTCAGTTTCTAAGGTGTGCTACCACTCTGAGTCATGTCAAGTTAGGAAATCCTTATGTGACCTGTCCTACGAAACTTACAATCTTGCTTTGTGCACAGTGTGACACATATATCTAACAGAGAAAATAAGATAAGGCAATATACAAATACTAGAGAATAAGTGGCATAAAAAATACAAGTTGTGGCTGGGGACAGATCAGTGTGCATCTGGTGGGCAGATCAGATAGTGTGGCCTAGAGACAATGAAAAAGACATTGTCTATAATGGAAATTGAAGTCCCTAGCCTGACTTCCAGTGCTTTCCATAATCTGACCTCCACCCGCATCTCAGCCTTACCTCCCAGGGCTCCTCTTCTACAATCCAACCAGACTGCACCCTAAGTTCACCTTGCTCCACGGGTGGTTTTTGACCATGTAGCACAATTCTTCCTTTCCTCTGCTTCACCAAATGCTAACCATGTTTGAGGTCTGGCTCACATTTCTTCTGTTCCTTGACACAATTCCAGCCAACCAACCCCCCAGCCCTCAGTGGCCTCACACTGCCCTTTGTCCACCTGTACTTTACTCACAGTGCTCACTGTCCGGATGCTCATTCATTCATCAATCACAGACAGCTTAGGATGGCTCTCAGCTAGTTATCTCAGACTATTACCTAACTTTGACTCTTTGTATATCATCCCCCCAGCTGTATTATTCTCTCTTTGAGAGCTTGCATCTTGGATATCCTGCATCACCTAGCACAGGACCTAATACATAGTAGGTGGTTGATAATTTGTAAAATGAATGACAGTACAGACAACCTTTTGATGCACAACTACATTTTCTAATTTATTCCACCTGAGGGGGTAAACGAAGGGGCTACATTTAATGAAGGTCTATCATGTGCACTTGTTTGGCATTTTCTGAACATCATATCATTTAAACTTCACATCAGTCTGAGAGGTAAGAATAACATCTTCAGTTTATACATTATGAAAATAAGGATCAAAGATGTGAGATAATTTGTTCAATGTCAGTCAGCGACAGTGAGCTAGAGTCGAGAGGCAAACTCTGGTGTGCCTGACTTAGAATACCACACTCTTTCAATGGTCCTGCACTGCCTTCCATCTGAACATCCACGGGAAGGTTGCTGAGTTTCTTCCTGTGGGTCTCATGCCCTACCCATGACTTTCACTTCATCACTCCATGCATTCCCTCTCCCTTCAAGCTACCTCCCAAGAGTTGCTTCTCCTGGAACCCATTGCATGCTTTCATATTTCCATGTAACTCCCTTAGCCTGGAAAATGTCCTTCCATCTTTTCTACCTGTGACATCTTACTTATCCTTGAAGGTCCACCTGAAATGAATATCGTTTCCATGAAATTTTCTGTAATCCTGCATGATAATTAAATTAAATGCCCTTACGTCTGAGTCCCCACAACCCACTGCCCCTTCCACAGTTCAGAACTCACTTTATTCTGCTTCAAATTCCAATCTTTTGTTTACCTTCCTGCTTTTTCTCCTAGGCTGTAATGCAAGGGCAGGGAATGCATCCTCTTCATCTCTGTAACTCAAGCCTTACATGACAGCAGCCCGGTCTCCCAAGAGTCTTTGATGGTAAAGGCAGCTGATGGTGTGGAGCATGGATTCAGCAGCATCACACACACCTTCCATGATTCTGCCCAGGTAATGAGCCATTGGATACCAATCAGAGCCAAGAATAAGAAGCACTAAGCAGATTTCCCACATTTCCCACGTCTGTCCCCAATGCTCAACCTTGAGGGGTTTCACCTCGAGGCTATATAGTCCCCAGTGTTCAGTGATTCAAGAATGGTTCTACCTCCCTTCCTAATCTGGTCTAAGGTCTAACTTGTTACTAAGATAATTAATGCCAAAGGAAGAGGCTGATATAACAGCTTTTCCGGTGCTTTAAAGTGCTATAGAGGGATTTCCCTGGTGGTCCAGTGGTTAAGACTCTGTCTTTCCACTGCAGGGGGCACGGGTTTGATGCCTAGTCAAGGAACTAAGATCCCGCATGCTGTGAGGCAAAAATAAAATAAAATAAAGTGCTGTAGAAAAGAAATGGCTGGATATATTCTTTTTAACCTCACCTTTAGCAATAAGGTATGATCTCTAAGTTTGAAAAATGAACAAATGAACAAATGAATAAATAAATGGTGAACATGCCAGATTCTATTTAAATGAAGATATTTGACATTTGTTTGGTCTTCCTTATAGAGTTGCAGCCCCTCCCCATGGCTCTAGAACACATCCATCTAAAGATGGAGATTGGGTTTCCTCCTGAAGAACAGGCAGCCATAAAGGGATGTTAGTTCAGGAGCCAACCCAGTGAATACGACCAGCATGATATCTGGAGCCCAGAAATCTGTACACAGCCTCTGACTCCATATGACTCATCCAAACAACAAAGATCTCTAGAAGCAATCACTAGGGCAGGGCTTAGGGAACACATTTTCTGTGGTATGCTATCCCTTGAAGGCACAGCTTGAAAATTTTAATTCTATGTTCCTAGTTTCTAGCACAAAGCCTACAACATAATTAACACTTAATACATATTTGTAAATGGATTCTATCCTTGCTTTTCGTTCTCTCCTTTTATCCTCCAACTTTTTCTTTTTCCTCCTTTCCCATCTCCTTTCTGTCCGTTAGGACTTGTTGAGGTCCTAATAACTGGAAATAATTAAGGCCTTAATCACTTTCCCCTTGTCCACCTTACCCTAACCTCCAGGCAATACATGAATGTTCTTTATGAAATATTAAATATTGGGTTCCCTTGTTCTTGGATACCTGAGCATGATAGTTGGCTTCTTGGTGATCAAGCCCTGCTCCTATTCCTTCACCTTTACTCTCATTTTTCCTCTCGCTTCTTTCCAATCTCCAGTGGTGTTGAAAGCTGCATAAATGAGCTGCTGACCCTCCAAGCTGAGAAACTTGGCCCTAAGAACCATTCCTTGGGAACTCTCACTTGCTGCTTGTGTCAGGTTTCTTGCAGATGGGTTCAGAGCTGCTGTTGGCCATAATTCCCACCTATACCCCCATTCTCCTACCCTCTGCTCGCCCCACCAAATCCAAAATATTACCAGAACTGTGCCCTAGGGGACTGGACACATAAGCTGTGCTGGTGGCCTTTAGGGCTGTGCTGGCCACCATCTCCACAGAAAGGATGCTTCTGTTCTGGAGTGTGTGACAGATTAAGGGCAGCCCAGGGAAGCAGGAAAATAAACCACGATGTGGAGAATGTCAGCACTCCCAGGAAAACAGATAAAACTCCCTGTCTGATCCATTTTTATTTGGACAGAGTTCATGTTGAATCATTTTGCTTGCTTGAACATCAAAACATACACCCACATAGTTTTGAGCCCTGGTCCCAGCACAGTCCATCCCAGATGAAGTTCTCTGGTTAAGGAATGGGGCCTTCAAGAGTGGAAATGAGTAGCTATAAACAATCCCTGTGTGCTTACCTCCCACCCCCGGGCTTCCACCCCACCCCAAGCCTACAAATCCCATCTGGAGAGTCTGCCCCTCATAGTGAGGAGTATTTGATCCACCTGACTTCCTGACAAACTTTCAGACAGAAGTGTGTGTGTGTAGTGTTGAGTGGGGATGTTAATGTCGTCAATAATAATTCAAAATGAATTCCTGCATATGAACATTGTCTAGTCTTAGAAGGCAAGTATCTCTTCATTAAATGTCAATCATTGCTTTAGAAGAATTTTTAACGGGGAAATACTCAAAAAAAAAGCCAATAGGAAAAAAAAAAAGCAGACTTTCAAATGGTAGATACCATATATTATAGGTAGAGATAGAGACAAAAATATGCATTGAGCAAAGAGTAGAAGGAAATACATCAAAATGCCTGGAGAAATTTTCCCAGGGTTGTGAATTATGGGTGATTTTGCTTCCTATTTGTCTTTATGTTTCTGTGCTGTCCGAGTTTTTTTACTATAAACAAATGTGACTCTAGTAATGGTGGATGGGATGAATTTTTAAATTTTTTTTTAATGTAGATCGTCTTGCCTTGACCCGATCCCATCAAGAAGCCTCACTGAAAGCTGAGTGACCTGAGTACAAAGGCTTCAGCTTTTCCTACCTCACGGCCCAGCCCTCCTTCCTGTTGTCCAGCACAGCATCCGGCAAAGGCCATTACCCTTATTTAAGGGCAGATGGTGAGTTGAAAACCACACAACAGAGGTAGTTCAGGCACATAGGTCTGTAGGAACCAAGTTCAGACATAAGCCAAGAGGTCACCAATGGCTCCACAGCTGTGCCCCTACCCCCAGCGCACCCCAAGAGCTTGCTCCCCAAAGATTCATTAGCAAAATGGGAAAGGGAGGAGATCAAGAGTAGGAGGGGAATGAGGCAAAGGAGCCAAGAAGGGGATTTCTAACACAGAATTGAAACTGCCCTGTTCAGGGGCTGGCAGATTTCCAAGGACCTCTAAGGATGCGAAGAGAAGGTCTGGGAGAAAACCAGGGACAGGAGGCAAGGTTCACATCAGCTCAGACACACTCCACCTCCTCCTCTGGCTCCAACCCCCTCTACTCATGGTCAGACGTCTTAAATTCCCTTTTGTGTTCCTTTTATCTTCCTCACCCAAACTCTAGCTCCCACCCCCACCCCCAACTTAATTCCATCACCCCCTGACAATCTGAGCTTGTTTCTCCAGGGCTTGCAGCTCCTGCTGTGAGGGTGACAGCCACACCCGGTTCTTGCAGAGGGAAGTAGCTTGTGAGCTCAGGGAGGAAGTGGGGGGTGGGGGTGGGGCTGGGTGGGGAGGAGGGAAAAAGCTTGGAGTAGACTTTTCAGAAGTGTGGAGAGGGCAGCTGAGGGCACCCAGCTCCACACCACCCCCATTACTCTGTTAGTGTGGCCCACCCTTGAGCTGCTCTCAGTGTTGGGTTCCAAGTGGGTGGGTGTCCAAGGAAGAGAAACTATGGAAGCAGAAGACAGGAAAGTGCAGGCACTGCTGGGCGATGCCCACCTTTGCACTCACCTGACAGGGCCCACTGGAAGCAGTGGCAATAGGTTGACATCTGTTCTTTAGATACTAATGCCAAATAGATTGCTTGACAGTAGTTTAACATGCACGCCTAAGATGGTGTGTGTGGGGGTGTGTGTGTGTGTGTGGAGGGGGGGTTAGTGGAGGGCAGTGGGAAGCAATGAGGGGAGGGTCCCTGTGGAGACTGAGATGATTTCTGCATTCCTCCAAATTTCTGGGGGAAAGAACTAGATAACAAGTTCAGAAAAGTCATTAAGTCTTGGGGGATTCGGAGACAATCTTCCCACGGTCATCTTTGTCCCCCATTTTTTCTTTTGGAAACCCGACCTCTTTTTGATAAAATATATCTGTGTTCTTGAAAAACATAAGCCTTCACATATGGTTTCCACAGCACTGACATTTTGCCACAGGAGGCAGTATGATGCAGTGGTCAGAACACATACCTCGGAACCAGACAGACCTTCAAAAGCCTGACTCTGACAGTTAATGGGCTGGGTGACCAGTTTGAGTCCCTGTAAAGTAGGGATGATCCTAGTTCCTTCCTCCTGGGATTTTTGTAAGAAGTAAATGAGAGAGCAGATGAAGCGCAGAGCCCAGCTCTTGGTGAGGCTACTATGGTCCTATGATAAAGTCAGCACTCTCCATGTGGCTTTGCTCCCAATAAAGCTACTCCGGGTAGTGTAGTAGTGGACTAAGCACCAGAGCAGTAGTAGTAAACTGTGGCCTGTGGACCATATCCTGCCTGATGCCTACTTTTGTATGGCCTGAGAGCTAAGAATGGGTTTTCCATGTTTAAATGGTTGGGAAAAAAATCAAAAGAAGAAGACTATTTTACAACACGTGAACGGTATATGAAAGTCACATTACAGTGTTCATGAGTAAAGTTTTTCAGGAACACAGTCACGATCATTTGTTATGTATCTTTTATAGCTGCTTTTGCAAAGGACCCATAAAGCCTAAACAACAAAAAAGTTGGTCAGCCGTGCGTTAGAAGATGAGTAGCCCAATTCCAGCCGTGCTTCCCACCTCCCTAGAGATAATACCTTCCCCTCTATCACCACAAAAATGCCCCCCAGCGTACATACACACCATTTGGCTCATTCACCATGTTGCTGTTAACACCAGCTGGCCTACATGCTGGGAAGTGTAAGACAGGACCTGGCAATAAAGCATTACTGTTATTTTCTGAGCAAGCATTGGGGGTGGTGCAATCCCAGTCACCCCTACTGAAAAGACTCAATGTGTTCTTTGTTCTCCTAGCCCTTGATCTTTCACTCTTATTACTATTTCTCATGCCTTCTGTGTCCATTAGCACTGGCTCAGCTGGGAAAATATGTGTTGGGCTTTGTCTATACCTTTAATCAGTTTACTGGAAAGAGGTCAGAAACAAAAAAGGGAAGAAGCATTAAAACATATACATTGTTGAGTGCTTACTATAGGCCAGGCACTTGGGGATTATAGTGGTGAATAAGGAAAGATCCCTGAGAGAGGAAGAGAGAAACAATAAGGCAAAGAGTTATGAAACAATGCAATAGCTACTATAATAGAAGCATGTACAAAGTACCGAGGGAGCAAAGAAAATGATTTCATCTATTGGGATATTGAAGAGGAGCATCAGGAAAACTCACAGGGAGGTGACAGCTTTGAAGAGTGGAGAAGAGTTTGTTAGGTGTGAAGAAAGGGTGAAGTCGTGAGGGTACAGGAGAGCAGCAAGGGCAAAAGCAGAGGCAAGGCGCTTCCCTGGTGGCGCAGTGGTTGAGAGCCCACCTGCCGATGCAGGGGACATGGGTTCGTGCCCCGGTCCGGGAGGATCCCACATGCCGCGGAGCGGCTGGGCCCGTGGGCCATGGCCGCTGAGCCTGCGCGTCCGGAACCTGTGCTCCGCAGCGGGAGAGGCCACAACAGTGAGAGGCCCACGTACCACAAAAAAAAAGCAGAGGCAGGGCACCAAGGGCATGTTCAATAGAGGGGGTGACCCATGGGAAATAAGCTGGCACTAGAGTGTGGATGACCCTATGTACCATAGTCAGGGGTAACACTTTATTCTATATGGGTAGCCTTCAGAGACTTCATAGACTTAAAAGAAGGGAGCGAGATCATTAGATGTGCTCTTTAAAAGTGATTATTGGTAGCAACAGAGAGGGATGCACTAGTATAGAGAGATACTGGGTTAAGAACAAGTCATGAGTTGTTAATCAACTATACTCCAATATAAAATAAAAAGTTTAAAAACAAAACAAAACAAGTCATGGGTGTTGGAGAAGTGTGGCAGGAAGAAAGATCTTGGATGTAGTGGTAACAGGAATTCATGACATATTGAGTCTTAGGTGAGGTAGAGAAAGGAGTTGAAGAACAAATCCCGGGATTCTGGAGTGGTACCTAGACAGATATTAATGCCATTAACTGAAACAGAAAATGCTGGAGTTCTACTTGGGATGTGGGTGATCCTTGGGCATAGTTAACTTGTGGAAGATGGCATGATTTTAGTTCATCCAGGTGAAGAAATCCAGTAGGTGATCACTGACACTCTAAGTCGAGAGCCCGGAAGATGTAGGGGCTATAAATATACGTTTAAGAATCATCAGTCAGGACTTCCCTGGTGGCACAGTGGTTAAGAACCCACCTGCCAATACAAGGGACAGGGGTTCGAGATGTCATCTGGGAAGATCCCACATGCCATGGAGCAGCTAAGCCCGTGCGCCACAACTACTGAGCCTCCACTCTAGAGCCCGCGAGCCACAGCTACTGCGCCCGCGTGCCACAACTACTGAAGCCTGCACACCTAGAGCCCGTGCTCCACAACAAGAGAAGCCACCACAATGAGAAACCCTCGCACCACATCGAAGAGTAGCCCCGCTCACCACAACTAGAGAAAGCCCATGCACAGCAACGAAGCCCCAACACAGCCCGAAAGAAAGAAAAAATCATCAGTCAATGATGTGTGAAATAGAGGACATTATTCAGCAAATATGAAAGGAAAAAATTACAATTAGAACCCTGAAGATGTAGGAGCTAGAAATATACATTTAAGAATCATCAGTCAATGATGTATGAAAGTAGAGGACATTATTCAGCAAATATGAAAGGAAAAAAAATTACAATTAGAACCCTGGGGAGTACTAGCATTTAATGGGGTGCGAAGCTAGAGAAACCAGTCAGAGATGGGAAAATAAAAGGAGAACATGGAATGAGGAGCATCACCAAAGCCATGGAGAAGAGAACCGTGAAAGTTTTCTCCTGCACAGAAGAGGAAGGTCAACAGAATGCAAATGCAAAGAGCAAAAACTCCTCAAATAATGGGTTCCCATAGCCCCACTTGGAATCCTGTGAAACACTGTCACCACAGAGAGTTATAAAAATCAATCTGTCTGTTTTCAGAACTCAGTGCACAGGATTTGAAAAGCAGAGGTATTTTTCAGGACAGATCATTGGTTTTGCATGAGCACAAAAAAGAAGCTGCTGGGTGTGCAAAAAAAGGTAGTCATTGATGAGTTGGACAGGAGCAGTTTCCATAGAGCAGTAGGAACAGAAAGCAAATTCCTGCGGGTGCAATTGTCCATGGATCTGAAGAAGTAAGGACGAGGAGCATAGAGTGGACTTTCAAGAAGTGATATTTCTGTAACTTTTTTTTTCTCTCTCAAAAAACAATTGTCTGTCCTGAAAATCCCTCTGCTTTCCAGTTTACTAACCCTGGGCACTGTGTTCTGGATATAGACCAAGTGACTTTTACAACTCTCCTAGGTGACATTTATCCTTTCACAGAATTCCAAGTGGGCTTTATGGAAACACTATTTGAGGGATTTTTGCTTTTACCTCAAAAGTATTTCTAGATAAAATCAATGAAAAGGATTAAAAAGTCTTGCTGTGTGTGAACCTACAAGGATAAGTTCCTCTAAAGGGTTCTGCCATGAGTCCATGCAAGAAGTCAGCCCTCCTTTCTCTACAGCTATGGCATGGTATTGATACAAGTAAAGAAGGAAAAGGGGGCCAGCTGTGCTCTTAAGCTTCACTTCTAACCCAAGGTCCCTTTTTCACTTTAGTCTGAGACCAACAAAGAGCAGAGAATAGAGGGTGGTAAGAGACCAGGCCCCTGGAGAGCTGCTATCTAGTTCCAGCTGTACTTCTTATCCACAGAACCTACCAAAAGGAGAGCGTTGTCCCTTTTCTAGTCTGATTTTCCTAAAATATAAATATTAAATTTATAAATATAAGTTTGCTTAAAACCTGGAGTGGCTTCACCTTGCCCTAGGATTAAGTCCCATATTTTAAACAGGGCAAACAGGGCCATCCACATCTAATGACTCCCAGATAACTCCTCAAATTCTCCTTTCCAACCCACTGGGCTTTTTTTTCTTCCAAAGCACGCTGCTCTGTATTCTTGTAACTTTGGAATAGGCTAACCCTCTGCCCAAACGACCTCCATTTTCCCACTTTATCTAGCAAGCTTAAACTCATCTCAGGTTATGTGTCAGGTGCCTCACAAAACTCTTTGCAATCCCTGAGGCTAGGTTAGACCTCCTACATCAGACGATATGTCCCTTTCCTAGCACTTCCATGCCTATGCTTGCTTAAGGTCAGTCTCTCCTCCTAGAAGATTAGGCGCCCATCAGGGCAGAGAACGGGTCTGACTTTTCACTACTATGATCCTAGTGCTAGTCACAAAAAAGTGAATGGTGTGCTCTTTTGTTCATTTATTCATTCATTTATTCACTGAACATGTAAATAGCAGATCACATAATACATGGAAAACTTTTTGAAAAGTATAATGCAAGAACCAAGTATTTGGAATGTTCTATGCAGAAAATTGCAAAGTCAATTTCAATTCAGTCAACACTTCTGAAAAAAACTCAAAATATTCTCCATAGTATAGCCTTTATAATCAAAGGACAATGCTATTATTATTATACATACTTCAAACAAGTCTTTATACCTTCTTGCTTTTATAATCAAAGGCTAATATTATTATTACTATATGTGATCTCAGACAATTCATTATACCTTACTTCCAGAGGGATGTTAGATGTCCTCCACCTCTACTCCTTGTATTTTCTGGTGCTATATCAAATTTAAATATCCCAGCCCTCATAGAGTCCTGCCAACAATATCTGAATGAATCCATCAGTAAATATTACGACTGAGTAACCTGTATTCTTCAACACACAAATATAATCAAAGTAATATTCTTTCAACTTCTATTGTCAATGAATGGTAAAAATCACAACTCAAATATTTTATTAACTAACATTTTTTCTTAACTTTTTATATTAATTAACTAAGTAATTAATTATTTTTGGCTATGTTGGGTCTTTGTTGCTGCGCGCTGGCTTTCTCTCTACTTGCGGCGAGCGGGGGCTACCCTTCTTTGCAGTGTGTGAGCTTCTCATTGCGGTGGCTTCTCTTTGTTGCAGAGCACAGGCTCTAGGCGTGTGGACTTCAGTAGTTGTGGCTCACGGACTCAGTAGTTGTGGCTTGCAGGCTCTAGAGCGCAGGCTCAGTAGTTGTGGTGCACGGGCTTAGTTGCTCCGCGGCATGTGGGATCTTCCCGGACCAGGGCACGAACCCGTGTCCCCTGCATTGGCAGGCGGATTCTTAACCACTGCATCATCAGGGAAGTCCCTTAACTTTTTATATTGAAGTAAAATGCCCAAATCTTTGAGTGACACTGGATCAATTTTTACAAACATATACAACCTTAAAGCTGCCACACAGATCAAGCAAGAGCATATTATCTACACCCAGAGGCCTCCCTCTGCCCCTTTCTAATCAACCCCTGCTCCCACCCCCACCAAAGATAACCAATATCCTGACTTCTTTCACCACAGATTAGGTTCTCTTGTTCTTGAGCTTCAAATAAATGCAGTCATACAGTATGTCCTCTTTTATGTCTGGATATGTTTGCTCAGTATTATGTGGCTGAGAATCATATATGTTTTTGCATGCAATAATAGTTTGCTGGGTTTTTTTTCATTTCTGTATAATGTTCCATTGACTATATATGCTACGTGCATTTGTCCATTCTACAGTACTATTGACAGACATGTGGATCGCTTCCAATATGAGGCTTTGATGAACAAAACTGCTGTGAGCACTTTTCTGTTTGGATGCACGTATGTCTGAGTTTCCGTTGGGTCCAAACCTAGGTGTGAAATTGTTAAATCATAGGGTAAGCTTATGTTCAACTTCAGTAAAAATTTTCCAGTGTGATTGTGCTAATTTACTGTGTAAATTTACCCACCCACCAGTAGAGCATGAGCGTTCCAGTTGCTCCACATCCTCTCTAACACTTGGTATTGTACTTTTTCATTTTATATATATATATATATATATATATATATATATATATATATATATATATATATAAAATTCTGGTATAGATATACCTCTTTACAGTTTTCCTTTGTATTTCCCTGGTGAATAATGATGTCAAGCATCTTTTCACAAGCTTGTTAGCCATCTGAACATTCTCTAATATAGCTTCTAGAAGAAGACATATAATATTGCCATGACCTTGGGACAGGCAAAGACTTCTCAAACAGATCACACAAAAAAGACTATCCATAAAGGAAAAGAGTGATAATGTAGACTCCCTTAAAATTCAAATATTCTGTTCATAAAAAGACACCATTAAAAGAATGAAAAAGCAAGCCACTGAATGAGAAAAGATATTTGCAATCATAGCCAGAATTCTTAAAGAACTCTTGGAAATCAGTAAGAATGAAAACAGACAACTCAACGCAAAAGTGAGCAAAAGACTTGAATTAAGTCTTCTTTGTTGTGAAATGTTACAAACATTAAAATATTTTTGACTGTACTTTTTTCTTTTGTGTAATTATGGTCCTTAATAAAGACCATTCATTCAAGGCAATTTCATTATTTTATATCTTCTCATGATCTTTACATAAATAAAATCACAAATCAGAATTTAAACAATTCTTTTGTGCCATAGTTTGTCCTATATTGGTTTTGAAAATTTGGTTACAATGATTACTTCATCTAGTGCAGCTCCCCACCCACCCTGAGTCCTTATCTGATGAATGAGCTCTCTATTTTTAGGACTTCTAAATGCTCAACAAAAACATGGAAAAGAATGATTGCCCCTCTGCCTTACAAGATCAGGTTCAGATAATGCTCTCCAAGCCTCCAGGCCCTTCGGGAAAGTGTACAACCTCATCTTTTTTAATCTCTCTTGGGACTGCCTCAGAAAGTTGGACTTCCCCCCCAGGCTACCTACAAACTCCCCTTCTCCCCATACACCACCACTACCACCACATTCTTTGAAAATCTTCAAAGCGCCAGGAACGGACAGAGAAGGCAGTATGAGTAGGAAGGGATCTCTGCAGGGAAGGAGGTGGACCAGTGGGAAAGACTAGGGTAGGCGCCAAAGCTCTCTTATCTACAGAAATAACATCTCCCTGCAGTCCTTTGGGAGCTGGACCACAGCCCAGGGTTAAGAAATCTCTATAAGTAAATGCAAATATCCCCTCCCCCTTTTCTTCTCATCTTACTCAATTTTTTTTTTTTTTTTTTTTTTTTTTTTTTTTGCGGTATGCGGGCCTCTCACTGTTGTGGTCTCCCCCGTTGCGGAGCACAGGCTCCGGACGCACAGGCTCAGCGGCCATGGCTCACGGGCCCAGCCGCTCCGCGGCATATGGGATCCTCCCAGACCGGGGCATGAACCCGTATCCCCTGCATCGGCAGGCGGACTCTCAACCACTTGCGCCACCAGGGAGGCCCTCATCTTACTCAATTTTTAAAAAGAAAAAATATATATTGAATTGAGAACCTGAAGTGGCAAAGCCAACATTGAAAACAGGAGAAGGATATAAAACCCAAATATCTACTGAACACCTCCCAGATGCCAGGCAGTATACTAGATATTAAATAAATCATTGCCCTCAAGCCACTTAGAGTCTAGTATGGATGAGCAATTATAACAGGTAGAATAACAGTGACATTTATTTAGTGCTTACACTATACAAAGAATTTTAATATATGTTTTGATATATGATATATAATAATATATTTAACATAAAATACTATATTCTGATATATAATATATTTAACATATGTTGTAATACACTTATTTTAATAAACTTATTTATTTATTTATATATATATATTTTGGGCTGTGTTGGGTCTCTGTTGCTGTGTGTGGGCTTTCTCTAGTTGCTGTGAGCGGGGGCTACTCTTCATTGTGGTGCATGGGCTTCTCATTGCAGTGGCTTCTCTTGTTGTGGAGCACAGGCTCTAGGCACATGGGCTCAGTTGTTGTGACTCATGGGCTCTAGAGCGCAGGCTCAGTAGTTGTGGAGCACAGGCTTAGTTGCTCTGTGGCATGTGGGATCTTCCCAGACCAGGGCTTGAGCCCGTGTCCCCTGCATTGGCAGGCAGATTCTTAACCACTGTGCCACCAAGGAAGCCCCATGTAATACATTTTAATGTTTTAAATATCTTGAATCTTCAGAGCACATTTATGAGAAATGACATTTTCACCCCCTTTTATAGATGAGTAAATTGAGGAATCAAGAGTTTGAATAACTTGCATAAGGTCAAATGGTTAGGAAGAAGCCAGACTAAGAGTTGAATCTAACACAATTAGAAGGCAATAGAAACAAGTGCATAGATAGTAAAGAATATATAAATTATGCTGGGGGCACCAAAGAGGGGCTTTTAGACCAGCCAGGGGAAGTCAGGCAAGGCTTCCTGGAGGAGGTGACATGTACACCATCCTGAAGGTTAGGTGTGGGATTAGGAAGTCAGGTAAGGGGAAAGCATTCCAGGCACAATTATAGCACCTGGGAAGATACAGAAGGGTGGGATAGCAGACCATGCAGTGTGACTGAGTCACAGGTGGAAGACAGAGCTAAAGGGGGTGGGCAGAACCCTCACCAGGAAGGGTTTGTGTGTCAGCAAAGTCAGTGAGAATCCAGAGGAGGATTTTAAGTAGGAATGGATGAGGTCAGATTTGGATGGTGTTGAAGATATTTGCCGAGGGCGGGAGAGTGGTGGTAAGGAAGCAGGTGAGGAGGGCATGGGAAGCCAAGGGAAAGAACTATTATAGAAGTAAGAATATTTTGACTTTCTTCAGAACTGTACACCACGCAGAGGTGTGGACTTCCTAGAGCAAGCAAGACCCAGCACACCACCAGCTGTGGCTAAGCCAGCTTCATCCTAGTTCCTGACCCTGCAAACAGGCATAGAGGCCATCTCCCATCCTTGCCTCAACCCACCATATCCTTCACCCTGCACTGTTATAAGCTTCATGAGGTAAGGACATTTTGGCATCATGCACATGCGGCAAGATGTATGACCAAAGGCCTAGGCTTTGGAGTCAAAGAATCCTGGGTGTGAATTTCAGCTAAACCATACCAGATACGTAGCCTCTTGGCTTCCTCGCTGTAGTGTGTGAATAATAACATAGAGCCGATTAAGCACTAGTGGTCTTGTAGGTAAAGTCTGCTTTGTTAATTGTAGCCTTTATTGTTCTTATTATTATACAGATCCCTTATGATTTGGTCCCTACCTACTACTCCGGGTTCACCTCCTACCAAATATCCCTTTGTCATGTACTTTACATTCCCGTCAATATCCCACTGCTCATGTGTTATCAGATATGCTATTTGGTTTCACAACCTCATGCCTTTTACATACTATTCTCAATGCCTAAAAATACCATAACTTCCATGCTTGTCATGCAAATTACATTTCCATTTGTCTTTCAAAACCCATCTCAGGCATCATCTCCTCAAGGAAGCCTTTCCTCATATTCCATCTCCCAGTTAGTCCCTCTACTGTGCTTTCTCTGTGTCTTGCATCTTTTTTTTTTTTTTAATTTTATGGCTGCACCAGGTGGCATGCAGGATCTTAGTTCCCCAACCAGGAATTGAACCCATGCCCCCTGCAGTGGAAGCTCAGAGTCTTAAGCACCAGACCACCAGGGAAGTCCCTGTGTCTTGCATCTTAAATGTTTCTATTTTTTTACTTCCCTCTGATGATGTCTTACAGTATACTTCTCTGATTGTTTACCTGTCTCCAAATGCCCAGTCCCTTGTGGGTAGGGGTTGTATCTTATTTATCTCTGTACCCTTTAGCACAGGGCCCAGTGTCTAGGATCTAGTAAGGAAGGGATCAATCCATTGAATGAATGATATGACAGGGAGCATAAGTCTAAATAGCCACAGGTTTTTGGTAATGTCAGTCCCCAAGATAAGGATAACAGGAGAATAACTGGCTTAGGGGTTAAGTTCATCCAGTGAAGGTCTAGCAGGCAGTTTATCACATGTGACAAGTGAGATGAGTGATAAGGGCCTGATGCAGTTTTGAGAGCCCAATCCATGTCTATATGGTAGCTGAAGCTGTTATTTTGGTTATTGATGCCCAAGAACTATGAATATAGTGAGAAAAGGAGAACGCCAAGGACTCCTAAGGACTCCTTTTCTTTTTTTTTAATTTTATTCTTATGAATTTTTTTTTAATTTTTTGCTTTATAACAAATTTAATCAGTTATACATATACATGTTTCCATATCCCCTCCCTTTTGCGTCTCCCTCCCACCCTCCCTATCCCACCCATCCAGGCGGTCACAAAGCACCGAGCTGATCTCCCTGTGCTATGCGGCTGCTTCCCACTAGCTATCTACCTTACGTTTGGTAGTGTATATATGTCCATGCAGCTCTTTCACTTTGTCACAGCTTACCCTTCCCCCTCCCCATATCCTCAAGTCCATTCTCTAGTAGGTCTGTGTCTTTATTCCTGTCTTACCCCTATGTTCTTCATGACATTTTTTTTCTTAAATTCCATATATATGTGTTAGCATACAGTATTTGTCTTTCTCTTTCTGACTTACTTCACTCTGTATGACAGACTCTAGGTCTATCCACCTCATTACAAATAGCTCAATTTCATTTCTTTTTATGGCTGAGTAATATTCCATTGTATATATGTGCCACATCTTCTTTATCCATTCATCCGATGATGGACACTTAGGTTGTTTCCATCTCCGGGCTATTGTAAATAGGGCTGCTATGAACATTTTGGTACATGTCTCTTTTTGAATTATGGTTTTCTCAGGGTATATGCCCAGTAGTGGGACTGCTGGGTCATATGGTAGTTCTATTTGTAGTTTTTTAAGGAACCTCCATACCGTTCTCCATAGTGGCTGTACCAATTCACATTCCCACCAGCAGTGCAAGAGTGTTCCCTTTTTTCCACACCCTCTCCAGCATTTATTGTTTCTAGATTTTTTGATGATGGCCATTCTGGCTGGTGTGAGATGATATCTCATTGTAGTTTTGATTTGCATTTCTCTAATGAGTAAAGATGTTGAGCATCCTTTCATGTGTTTGTTGGCAGTCTGTATATCTTCTGTGGAGAAATGTCTATTTAGGTCTTCTGCCCATTTTTGGATTGGGTTGTTTTTTTGTTATTGAGCTGCATGAGCTGCTTATAAATTTTGGAGATTAATCCTTTGTCAGTTGCTTCATTTGCAAATATTTTCTCCCATTCTGAGGGTTGTCTTTTGGTCTTGTTTATGGTTTCCTTTGCTGTGCAAAAGCTTTTAAGTTTCATTAGGTCCCATGTGGTTATTTTTGTCTTTATTTCCATTTCTCTAGGAGGTGGGTCAAAAAGGATCTTACTGTGATTTATGTCATAGAGTGTTCTGCCTATGTTTTCCTCTAAGAGTTTGATAGTGTCTGGCCTTATGTTTAGGTCTTCAATCCATTTTGAGCTTATTTTTGTGTATGGTGTTAGGGAGTGATCTAATCTCATACTTTTACATGTCCCTATCCAGTTTTCCCAGCACCACTTATTGAAGAGACTGTCCTTTCTGCACTGTACATTACTGCCTCCTTTATCAAAGATAAGGTGACCATATGTCCGTGGGTTTAACTCTGGGCTTTCTATCCTGTTCCATTGATCTATCTTTCTGTTTTTGTGCCAGTACCATATTGTCTTGATTACTGTAGCTTTGTAGTATAGTCTGAAGTCAGGGAGCCTGATTCCTCCAGCTCCATTTTTCGTTCTCAAGATTGCTTTAGCTATTTGGGGTCTTTTGTGTTTCCATACAAATTGTGAAATTTTTTGTTCTAGTTCTCTGAAAAATGCCAGTGGTAGTTTGATAGGGATTGCATTGAATCTGTAGATTGCTTTGGGTAGTAGAGTCATTTTCACAATGTTGATTCTTCCAATCCAAGAACATGGTACATCTCTCCATCTATTTGTATCATCTTTAATTTCTTTCATCAGTGTCTTATAATTTTCTGCATACAGGTCTTTTGTCTCCTTAGGTAGGTTTATTCCTAGATATTTTATTCTTTTTGTTGCAATGGTAAATGGGAGTGTTTCCTTGATTTCACTTTCAGATTTTTCATCATTAGTATATAGGAATGCCAGAGATTTCTGTGCATTAATTTTGTATCCTGCAACTTTACCAAATTCATTGATTAGCTCTAGTAGTTTTCTGGTAGCATCTTTAGGATTCTCTATGTATAGTATCATGTCATCTGCAAACAGTGACAGCTTTACTTCTTCTTTTCCAATTTGGATTCCTTTTATTTCCTTTTCTTCTCTGATTGCTGTGGCTAAAACTTCCAAAACTAGGTTGAATAAGAGTGGTGAGAGTGGGCAACCTTGTCTTGTTCCTGATCTTAGTGGAAATGGTTTCAGTTTTTCACCATTGAGGACGATGCTGGCTGTGGGTTTGTCATATATGGCCTTTATTATGTTGAGGAAAGTTCCCTCTATGCCTACTTTCTGCAGGGTTTTTATCATAAATGGGTGTTGAATTTTGTCGAAAGCTTTCTCTGCATCTATTGAGATGATCATATGGTTTTTCTCCTTCAATCTGTTAATATGGTGTATCACGTTGATTGATTTGCATATATTGAAGAATCCTTGCATTCCTGGAATAAACCCCACTTGATCATGGTGTATGATCCTTTTAATGTGCTGTTGGATTCTGTTTGCTAGTATTTTGTTGAGGATTTTTGCATCTATGTTCATCAGTGATATTGGCCTGTAGTTTTCTTTCTTTGTGACATCCTTGTCTGGTTTTGGTATCAAGGTGATGGTGGCCTCGTAGAATGAGTTTGGGAGTGTTCCTCCCTCTGCTATATTTTGGAAGAGTTTGAGAAGGATAGGTGTTAGCTCTTCTCTAAATGTTTGATAGAATTCGCCTGTGAAGCCATCTGGTCCTGGGCTTTTGTTTGTTGGAAGATTTTTTATCACAGTTTCAATTTCAGTGCTTGTGATTGGTCTGTTCATATTTTCTATTTCTTCCTGATTCAGTCTTGGCAGGTTGTGCATTTCTAAGAATTTGTCCATTTCTTCCAGGTTGTCCATTTTATTGGCATAGAGTTGCTTATAGTAATCTCTCATGATCTTTTGTATTTCTGCAGTGTCAGTTGTTACTTCTCCTTTTTCATTTCTAATTCTATTGATTTGAGTCTTCTCCCTTTTTTTCTTGATGATTCTGGCTAATGGTTTATCAATTTTGTTTATCTTCTCAAAGAACCAGCTTTTAGTTTTATTGATCTTTGCTATCGTTTCCTTCATTTCTTTTTCATTTATTTCTGATCTGATTTTTATGATTTCTTTCCTTCTGCTAACTTTGGGATGTTTTTGTTCTTCTTTCTCTAATTGCTTTAGGTGCAAGGTTAGGTTGTTTATTCGAGATGTTTCCTGTTTCTTAAGGTGGGATTGTATTGCTATAAACTTCCCTCTTAGAACTGCTTTTGCTGCATCCCATAGGTTTTGGGTCGTCGTGTCTCCATTGTCATTTGTTTCTAGGTATTTTTTAATTTCCTCTTTGATTTCTTCAGTGATCACTTCGTTATTTAGTAGTGTATTGTTTAGCCTCCATGTGTTTGTATTTTTTACAGCTCTTTTCCTGTAATTGATATCTAGTCTCATAGCATTGTGGTCAGAGAAGATACTTGATACAATTTCAATTTTCTTAAATTTACCAAGGCTTGATTTGTGACCCAAGATATGATCTATCCTGGAGAATGTTCCATGAGCACTTGAGAAAAATGTGTATTCTGTTGTTTTTGGATGGAATGTCCTATAAATATCAATTAAGTCCATCTTGTTTAATGTATCATTTAAAGCTTGTGTTTCCTTATTTATTTTCATTTTGGATGATCTGTCCATTGGTGAAAGTGGGGTGTTAAAGTCCCCTACTATGATTGTGTTACTGTCAATTTCTCCTTTTATGGCTGTTAGTATTTGCCTTATGTATTGAGGTGCTCCTATGTTTGGTGCATAAATATTTACAATTGTTATATCTTCTTCTTGGATCGATCCCTTGATCATTATGTAGTGTCCTTCTTTGTCTCTTCTAGTAGTCTTTATTTTAAAGTCTATTTTGTCTGATATGAGAATTGCTACTCCAGCTTTCTTTTGGTTTCCATTTGCATGGAATATCTTTTTCCATCCCCTTACTTTCAGTCTGTATGTGTCTCTAGGTCTGAAGTGGGTCTCTTGTAGACAGCATATATATGGGTCTTGTTTTTGTATCCATTCAGCCAATCTGTATCTTTTGGTGGGAGCATTTAGTCCATTTACATTTAAGGTAATTATCGATATGTATGTTCCTATTCCCATTTTCTTAATTGTTTTGGGTTCGTTATTGTAGTTCTTTTCCTTCTGTTGTGTTTCTTGCCTAGAGAAGTTCCTTTAGCATTTGTTGTAAAGCTGGTTTGGTGGTGCTGAACTCTCTCAGCTTTTGCTTGTCTGTAAAGGTTTTAATTTCTCCATCAAATCTGAATGAGATCCTTGCTGGGTAGAGTAATCTTGGTTGCAGGTTTTTCTCCTTCATCACTTTAATTATGTCCTGCCACTCCCTTCTGGCTTGTAGAGTTTCTGCTGAGAGATCAGCTGTTATCCTGATGGGGATTCCCTTGTGTGTTATTTGTTGTTTTTGCCTTGCTGCTTTTAATAGGATTTCTTTGTGTTTAATTTTTGACAGTTTGATTAATATGTGTCTTGGCGTATTTCTCCTTGGATTTATTCTGTATGGGACTCTCTGTGCCTCCTGGACTTGATTAACTATTTCCTTTCCCATATTAGGGACGTTTTCAACTATAATCTCTTCAAATATTTTCTCAGTCCCTTTCTTTTTCTCTTCTTCTTCTTGGACCCCTATAATTCGAATGTTGGTGCGTTTAATGTTGTCCCAGAGGTCTCTGAGACTGTCCTCTGTTCTTTTCATTCTTTTTTCTTTATTTTGCTCTGCAGCAGTTATTTCCACTATTTTATCTTCCACCTCACTTATCCGTTCTTCTGCCTCAGTTATTCTGCTATTGATCCCATCTAGAGTATTTTTTATTTCATGTATTGTGTTTTTAATCGATGCTTGATTCATCTTTAGTTCTTCTAGGTCCTTGTTAACCGTTTCTTGCATTTTGTCTATTCTATTTCCAAGATTTTGGATCTGGGAAATAGAATCTTGGATCATCTTTACCATCATTATTCTGAATTCTTTTTCAGGTAGACTGCCTATTACCTCTTCATTTGTTAGGTCTGGTGGGTTTTTATCTTGCTCCTTCTCCTGCTGTGTGTTTTTCTGTCTTCTCATTTTGCTTATGTTACTGTGTTTGGGGTCTCCTTTTTGCAGGCTGCAGGTTCGTAGTTCCCGTTGTTTTTGGTGTCTGTCCCCAGTGGCTAAGGTTGGTTTAGTGGGTTGTGTAGGCTTCCTGGTGGAGGGGACTAGTGCCTGTGTTCTGGTGGATGAGGCTGGATCTTGTCTTTCTGGTGGGCAGGTCCACGTCTGGTGGTGTGTTTTGGGCTGCCTGTGGACTTTTTATGATTTTAGCCCACCTCTCTGCTAATGGGTGGCGTTGTGTTCCTGTCTTGCTAGTTGTTTGGCATAGGGTGTCCAGCACTGTAGCTTGCTGGTCGTTGAGTGAAGCTGGGTGCTGGTGTTGAGATGGAGATCTCTGGAAGATTTTTGCCGTTTGATATTATGTGGAGCTGGGAGGTCTCTTGTGGACCAGTGTCCTGAAGTTGGCTCTCCCACCTCAGAGGCACAGCACTGACTCCGGGCTCCTCAGTTTGGGATGATGTGTTGTCTATTCATGTATTCCACAGATGCAGGGTACATCAAGTTGATTGTGGGGCTTTAATCCGCTGCTTCTGAGGCTGCTGGGAGAGGTTTCCCTTTCTCTTCTTTGTTCTCACAGCTCCTGGGTCTCAGCTTTGGATTTGGCCCCGCCTCTGCGTGTAGGTCGCCGGAGGGCGTCTGTTCTTCGCTCAGACAGGACAGGGTTAAAGGAGCAGCCTCTTCGGGGACTCTGGCTCACTCAGGCCGGGCGGGAGGGAGGGGCACGGAGTGCGGGGCAAGCCTGCAGCGGCAGAGGTCGGCGTGACGTTGCACCAGCCCGAGGCGCGCCGTGCGTTCTCTCAGGGAAGCCGCCCCTGGAACCCGGGACCCCGGCAGTGGCGGGCTGCACAGGCTCCCAGAAGGGCGGTGTGGGCAGTGACCTGCGCTCACACACAGGCTTCTCGGCGGCGGCAGCAGCAGCCCCAGCGTCCCACGCCCGTCACTGGGCTCCGCGCTTTCAGTCGCGACTCGCGCCCGTCTGTGGAGCCCCTTTAAGCAGCGCTCTTAATCCCCTCTCCTCGCGCACCAGGAAACCAAGAGGGAAGAAAAAGTCTCTTGCCTCTTTGGCAGCTCCAGAGTTTTCCCGGACTCCCTCCCGGCTAGCTGTGGCACATTAGCCCCCTTCAGGCTGAGTTCTCGCCACCAGCCCCAGTCCTCTCCCTGCGCTCTGACCGAAGCCCGAGCCTCAGCTTCCAGCGCTGCGCGCCCCGGCGGGCAAGCAGACAAGCCTCTCGGGCTGGTGAGTGCCGCTCGGCACCGATCCTCTGTGTGGGGATCTCTCCGCTTTGCCCTACCCAGGTATGTGGGGAGTTTCTTGCCTTTTGGGAGGTCTGGGGTCTTCTGCCAGTGTTCAGTAGGTGTTCTGTAGGAGTTGTTCCACATGTAGCTGTATTTCTGGTGTATCCGTGGGGAGGAAGGTGATCTCCGCGTCTTACTCTTCCGCCATCTTACCCGGAAGTCCTGAGGACTCCTTTTCATTTCAAAAGTCAGCCAAAGGAGGTGAAAAAGATTAAAAGATGAGCAGCTGGGGGCTTCCCTGGTGGCGCAGTGGTTGAGAGTCCACCTGCCGATGCAGGGGACATGGGTTCGTGCCCTGGTCTGGGAAGATCCCACATGCCGCGGAGCGGCTGGTCCCGTGAGCCATGGCCGCTGAGCCTGCGCATCCGGAGCCTGTGCTCCGCAATGGGAGAGGCCACAACAGTGAGAGGCCTGTGTACTCCAAAAAAAAAAAAAAAAGAAAGAAAAAAGATGAGCAGGTGGAAATGAAGGAGGAGAACCAATGAAAAGAGGTGTCACAAAAAACCAAAGGAAGACATAATTTCAAGAGATGTCAATACTCCACAGGTGGGGACTTCCCTGGGTGGCAGAGTGGTTAAGAATTTGCCTACCAATGCAGGGGACATGGGTTCAAGCCCTGGTCCACGAAGCAACTAAGCCCATGTGCCACAACTACTGAGCCTGCACTCTAGAGTCTGCAAGCCACAGCTACTGAGCCCGTGTGCCACAACTACTGAAGCCCATGCGCCTAGAGCTCGTGCTCTGCAACAGAATAGCCCCTGCTCACCACAACTAGAGAAAGCCCGAGCGCAACAATGAAGACCCAAAGCAGCCAAAAATAAATATAAATAAATAAATTTATTTTAAAAAATACTCCACAGATGCAAGTGGATATGGATTTGTCAAAATGGAGGTCATTGGGAAATTCAGTGGAAACAACTTCAGCAAATAGCAGAGGGATGGAGTGGTTGGGATTGCAGATTACTAGGGAGAAGGGATAAAAGGAGGAAGTGGAAGATCCACCTGCCTGCTCATTCAGTTGAAGCATTTTCTTACCGACTTAAAGATTTTAAGGCAATATTTGTGGTTTTCTCAAAGGACAGTCAACAACTCTAGAAGTCCAACTCATAGTGCTAGCAAAGGCCTAACACACTATAGGCGCTCAATATTTGTGGAATGAATGAATTAATGAGTGGAACTGGAAGAAATTAAGGGCAAAGTCTTAGTCCAACTCCACTTGGCCTGGGGGCTCTTTCAGCTTTTCTGTTCCCAGAACAAGGCAGTTCCTAGCTCTGTCTCATTCCTTCCCATCCTCTCCCACCCATTACCATGTCAGGGTAGGGCGTCTGGCTTCAAAACTTTTTTTAATTTCCATACTTCGGTAAATTTTGTTGCATTGAATTATGACCCAGACTCCCCAGGATTAATCAGATAAACCCACCTAATCAGTTAACTATGAGCTTTTACTTCTCTCTAACTTGAAGTTTTAATCCCCCTTTTGTGTCCAGAAGCCCTTAAAAGGAAAGCTGGAAAAAAATCAGTAGGGCTTTTCCTATCCCCATAGTTATTTCCCTTCCCCCACTCCACTTTGACTCTCCAAATTCTGCAACTCCTCCCACAATGCAAGCAGGAAGATGTGCTTTTGAGGTGGGCTGATGAATGAGGAGACTTCTCTGCCAGCCCCTTGGCTTACATGTTTGGGGGGAGCTGCACCAGGGCTGGCTGAGACCAGGTTCAGTGACCTTCTGCCTTGTTAACTTGTTTTATTGCTTGTGTCAAGATGATCCTGGGAAAATTGCTTGTGTCACCTCCTAGGCCTAAGGGAAGATCTCTGGCTGCTGAAACTGCTCACTTCATCCAGCCACCATCCCAGGTTACCCTCTTGTTCCCTAATCCCAGTTTGCCTTCCTTGGCTTGCTGCTAGGAGCTAAAGGGCTCAGGGGATTTCTTCCGCTGATGGTGTTGTTGTGGTATTGAGCTTTGATTTGTCTTTCTCCTAATTTGGAACAGATGGAAGGAGGAAATGAAAAACATTTGACTTATCTTTGGTAAATTTCAAAGAGAGTGGAAGCAAATAACCATTCAATAAACAAGTATTTAATGCACATTGAGGAGCGTTTTGGTGATCCAGATTTGTCCTGGTCAATAGAAGTATAATGTGAGTCATGAATGCTATTAAAATGTTTTAGTAGCCTCATTATAAAGCTAAAAAAAAGATAAAAAATAGCAATGTTAATTTTTATAACAGGGACTTCCCTGGTGGAGCAGCGGTTAAGACTCCACGCTCCCAATGCAGGGGGCCCAGGTTCGATCCCTGGTCAGGGAACGAGATACCACATGCATGCCACAACTAAGAGTTCACATGCCACAACTAAGCCCTCGAGCCACAGCTAAAAAGGGGCCCTTGAGCCTCAACTAAGGAGCCCGCCTGCTGCAACTAAGACCCGGTGCAACCAAATAAATAAATATTAAAGAAAAAAAAAGTTAAAAATATTTTAAAATATAATTTATTTAAACTAGTATTTCCAGAATATTATCATTTCAACATGTAATCAGTATAAACTTATCCATATGATATTTTCATACTAAATCTTCAAATTCTGACATGTGTTTTATACTTTAAGCACATCTCAATTCAGACTAGCCACATCTCAAGTTCCCAGTAGCCACACGTGGGTCTAGTGGTTACCATACTAAACAACACAGATGTAGATAGAAATCTCTCTTGCCGTCATACAAGTGGGAAAGTTAGAAAATAAATATGTAAAGAGATAAATAAAGAAGATGATTTTAGATTATGAGAAATGCTAGAAGTGAAATAATGGTGATGAGATAGCCACTGAGGGGTAGGGCTGGGGAGTATTGCTACTTTATTGTTTGTTTGTTTGTTTTTTTCTTTTTGCAGTATGTGGGCCTCTCACTGTTGTGGCCTCTCCCGTTGCGGAGCACAGGCTCTGGATGCGCAGGCCCAGCGGCCATGGCTCACGGGCCCAGCCGCTCCGCGGCATATGGGATCCTCCCAGACCGGGGCACGAACCGGTATCCCCTGCATCGGCAGGCGGACTCTTAACCACTGCGCCACCAGGGAGGCCCAGTATTGCTACTTTAGATGAAGTCATCGTGGGCCTCTCATGGGAAGCATTGCAGTGGGTACCTGCAAGGTAAAAATGGACCAGCCAGGTGAAGAAGTGAGCAGAACATGCCAGGCAGAGAGCACTGTCAAAGCAAAGGCCCCTAGGCATCAAATGCTTGGCAGGTAATGTTTTCAGTGTGGCTAGAAGGCAGTGTCAAGGGGGGAGAGTGGAGTGAGAGGACTTTGAAGAGGTGAGCAAACCCCAGAGCACATGGGGCTTGTAGGCCTTGGAGGAGAGCTGGATGTAATTCTAGCTGAGATGGGATTTAAGCAGGGAAGTAATATGATCTAATTTGTACTTATAAATGATTTATCTATCATCTGCATGGAGAATTAATTAGAAATTAGCAAGAGAGATGCACAAAAACTAGTTGGAGGAGGTAATCTGGTTGACTAGGTGAGAGATGGCAGAAGCTCGGCTAGGGTGATGGCAGTGAGGGTAAAACAGATAGAAGTGACTTCAGGACAAGCTTTGAAGGTGGGACTGCCAGACTTGCTAATAGACTGGTTATGAGGGGTGAGAAGGAGAGAAAATCAAGAATGTCACCTATGACTTTGTCTTGAGCACATGGCTTCCTTCCCCCTCTCACCCCTAGCCCCAGCCTCTGTTAACCCACATCCCCAGAATTTCCCATCTCCCTAAGACTTTAGCCAGAAAACTACCTTTCCTGGGCTTTGAACAGGAATTTGTCTCCAGAATTTCAAGCCAGCATATGCATCTCTCCTCTCTGTTGGCTTGTGCTCATGCACTCCTGAAATCTTTAAGGAATTCCTGAGCTCCCATGCCAGGACTACATTCCTTTTTTTTTTTTTTTTTTTTTTCTGGCCGTGCCTCAGGGCTTGCAGGATCTTAGTTCCTCGAGCAGGGATGGAACCCGGGCCCCCCCAGGCAGTGAAAGATCGGAGTCCTAACCACTGGACCACCAGGGAATTCCCAGGACTACATTCCTGAGTGGAGTGTGTCTGTGCATTGTGGCCAGTGAAGTGCAGAGAAGACGGCCCCATTCACATCACTCAGTATTGAGCAGGTGAACCAGCCTCAACTGGCATGTGAATTTGTCCTAACGATCAGAAAAAGGGTTGAAATTTCTCCTAGGGGTGAGTGTCAGCCAACAATGCATTCAAAATAAGGGGTCAGAGGGAATTCCCTGGTGGTCCAGTGGTTAGGACTTAGTGCTTTCACTACCTGGGGCCTGGATTCAATGCCTGGTCTGGGAACTAAGATCCCTCAAGCTGAGCGCTGTGGCCAAAAGAAAGAAAACAAACAAACAAACAAAAAGGGTCAGAAAGGCAAGCCTATGTGCACTGAAGAACAGCTGTAATAACAAAAGGTGCTGGTCTTGTTTAAGACATAAATAAGATCCTAAGGAACAAATTTCCTAACAGCACTTCCTTATTTACTCCAAGCAAATGTTAAGCCTTAGTATACTTGATATGGAATTCACAGAAGCATTTAAATCATGTCATGGCTTGAAAACTAAGGGTGGGTTTGGCTGTGTATGTGTGGGTCAAGGAAATGAGGGGTGTTTACAGAAAGCTGGGTTAATAGGCACAATATAAAAAAGAGGGTAGGGCCTCCCTGGTGGCGCAGTGGTTGAGAGTCCGCCTGCCGATGCAGGGGATACGGGTTCGTGCCCCGGTCTGGGAGGATCCCATATGCCGCGGAGCGGCTGGGCCCGTGAGCCATGGCTGCTGAGCCTGCGCGTCCGGAGCCTGTGCTCCGCAACGGGAGAGGCCACAACAGTGAGAGGCCCGCATACCGCAAAAAGAAAAAATAAATAAATAAATAAAAAAGAGGGTGAACTGGATGGTGGCAAACGCCTGAGCCCTACCCTTGTTCCCTGCCGCCTGGGATGAGGCTAGTGGGAGGCGTGCCACATAGCAGCTACACCAAAATCGAACTAATAGCATTTTTGCTGCCCAGAAATAAGTACCCCCAACAGATGGCATTTCCCAGAAGAACTGAATAGGAGACATAATGGGCCTAAGCTTAAATCCTGGAATTGACTGAGTCACAATAGCTATGAAAAAAGAGTCCCTGTTCAGTTTATCTTTCAGGCTCTCTCCCCGGCCCCTCAAAACACACACACACACACACACGCACACACACACACACACACACACACACACACACACACACACACACACCACCCACCCCCAGTCCAGGAACCAATGCTGCACGGACTTACGAGATGGGAGGACACTGTGCCTAATTATTTCAGTCTGTGCCATGCCACTTTCTCAGCAATGGGCATAAATCCTAGGCCTGGCTCTCCAGAAATAGCCAATAGCTTCCTGGGAAGGAAGTCTGACTTTCTCTCCAGTTCAGGCGCATTTCCTTTTCTGACTCTTTTTTTTTTAAATATTTATTTATTTATTTGGCTGCATTAGTTTTTTTAAAAATAAATTTATTTACTTTATTTATTTTTATTTTTGGCTGCATTGGGTCTTCGTTGCTGTGCGTGGGCTTTCTCTGGTTGCGGCGAGTGGGGGCTACTCTTTGTTGCGGTGCACGGGCTTCTCATTGCAGTGGCTTCTCTTGTTGCAGAGCACGGGCTCTAGGCGCGCGGGCTGCAGTAGTTGTGGCATGCAGGCTCTAGAGAGCAGGCTCAGTAGTTGTGGCGCACAGGCTTAGTTGCTCCGCAGCATGTGGGATCTTCTCAGGCCAGGGCTCGAACCCATGTCCCCTGCATAGGCAGGCGGACTCTTAACCACTGCGCCACCAGGGAAGCCCTGCGTTGGGTCTTAGTTGCGGCACACAGGATCTTTGTTGCGCCACGCAGGCGTCTCTCTAGTTGCGGTGCGCGGGCTCTAGAGCACACGGGCTTAGTTGCCCCGTGGAATGGGGGTTCCATCTTGGGATGGAACCCAAGTCCCCTGCGTTGGAAGGTGGATTCTTAAGCACTGGACCACCAGGGAAGTCCCTCCTTTTCTGACTCTTTCCCATGCTTTTGCTGGGGGATTGAGGAGGGTGATATTGTCTAAGGGAGACCCCCAAAAGCTAACTCATTTCTAAGGCTAATAATACCATGACCTGAAGTCCATCCCCAGAGAGACTCTCGGGAAAGGGGAATGTCACTTCCCCACCAGATCCAAGATATGAACGGATGGGAGGGAGACACGGAGTAGAGGATGGAGGTACAAAGAAAGGAACAGAGAAGCCATCCACGAGTTCAAACCAATTCAGATCCCCTTTGGACCACCGATAGGACTTTAGGTACTGACCTGGTAACTTTAATTGTACATCATCATTAACCTTTCATTATGCACCCTCCAGATGATATCCATAACCTTCCCCAGCTTCTTTTTTTTTTAATTTCCTATACTTGTGTTTTCAAAGTGTAATGACCATGCACTCCAGTTTCATTGACAGAGTCTGTTTTTCTTTTCATCAGAATTGGCCTTTCAGTTGGCGGTGTGACACTTTCCCAGAATTAGTAAGGACTGAACATTCTAATCAACTGACCCCCCCCTCCAACAGCATTCTGATAATATTGTGTGCACATGCATGTGTAATCTGAGCCAGGCCCTTGGATCTAATCTAGTGCCTGGAGAACAGGGACCCAGAAATCAGGTGTTCTAGAGTCGGATTGCGCTTTGCCATTGAGTTGTAACACTTTCAGCAGGTCCCTCCTTTCTACTGCCCACCCCCAAAGCTGAATTTAGGAAAACACCAATTCAAAAATAACAACAATTCTATGAGTTTGTTCAAGATTGGAAATGGGGGCAGGGGGGTTAACTCATTTGTATTTTTTTTTTTTGTTTTTCTTTTTGGCTGCACCACATAACATTAGGAACTTCCCCAGCCAGGGATCAAACCTGTGCCCCCCTGCAGTGGAAGGACAGAGTCTTAACCACTGGACCACCAGGAAAGTCCAACTCACTTGCATTTTTAAACAATAGAGGTGCACACGTGAAAATCCACTCAGCGGTGCACAAAAACCTGATCTGAGATAAAATTGTGAACAATATCCTCATTATGAGAATCCACAAAGTTTAAAAATTCACCAAAGCTTCTTGGTGGTTTGCCTTTCTGAGTCTTTCAGATCATTTAGTCTTGCACAAGCAGCAGTTGTAATCAGCAGGGAGATTCTGCAAGGGGAAAGTACGTGGCTGACCCTGGCCAAACAGACCTGTCTTTCATTTCTAGAGACCTGGAATTATCCTGCCTGCCTGGGAGGCAGGGAGGAATGAAGGGTTAATCTAATCAGCCTGGCTGCACAAAGCAACCCTGTTAACATGGAGAGGAGTCAGGAGACTTAGGGACTTAACTACATACCTTCAAACTACAACTGAGAAGTCAAACTGAGTCTGCTTCCAGTGGGGTTTGGCTTTCTCAGTTGAGGAAACCTCTATATTTGAGTCCAGAGAGAAAGACAAAGTCTAGCTAGACCAGTAGTTCTGAACCTGTTCAGGTGTTATTTCATGTTATTATTTGCTTATTATTTATCATTTGCCTCCCTCACTAGAATGTAAGTGCTATGAGAGTAGGGGTCACATCTATTATATTTCTATTATATTCTCTGGGCCTAGTAGAGTACCTCACACACAGTAGGCACTTGAAAAATATTTGCTGAATGAAAGATTAATGAATGCATTACTTAGCCTTTTTTAAGGTCCTGGACCCCTTTTTTAAAATTGGATGAAATTGGGCTTCCCTGGTGGCGCAGTGGTTGAGAGTCCGCCTGCCGATGCAGGGGACACAGGTTCGTGCCCCGGTCCGGGAGGATCCCACATGTCACAGAGCAGCTGGGCCCGTGAGCCATGGCCGCTGAGCCTGTGCATCTGGAGCCTGTGCTCCGCAACGGGAGAGGCCACAACAGTGAGAGGCCCGCATACCACCAAAAAAAAAAAAAAAAAAATTGGATGAAATTTATAAGTCCTCTCTCCATTAAAAAAAATTATATATATAGTTGAATCGTCCCATGCAAAGACTCTAGTTTCCAAAGGATATCCCTGCATCACCCATAACACTTGATATCCCTCAAAAGCACATAAACAAAAGCTTTTTTGTCACTGCGTTCTCCAGAGGAGCAATTCTGAAGAGGACCAAGATTGGGACTAGGGTCTCCTGACTCCTGGCCTAAGATGTCTGAAAGTGGCCCTTGGATGGCCAAAGGATTCCGGGTCACCTTTGGACACAGACCAAGTAAAAAGAGACCCTCGGTGAAAGGGAACAAAATAATCCTAAGTTTGTGACTCAGAAAACTTGAGTTGAGACCCAGGTCTTGCCCCTTACTAGCTGTAGTATCGTAGCCGTAACAGATCTCTCTGGGCCTTGGTTTTCTCATGTGAATTAAGAGGTGTGGCCTAGACCCAACATCCCATAATATAATAACTTGTAAACCAGGCCAGTGAAGCAGCTGGCAGAGTTGCTATGTAGTTCAAACATCTGTCTCATGGCAGGGCTCCCTCACTCTGGGGGGAGCACCGTCTTTGCTGAAGCAGGAGAGATTCTATGTAAGACATTGGGAAGAACTCTAAACTACAGAAAGATTGTGAGACACTGAGTCAGGCATCTGGGTGGTGGTGGAATCTCCCTCTGAAGGTGCATCAGGATGATGGCTGACACTCAGCTCTCCGATGATCTACTCCCAGTACCGCCTGGAAAGGAGTCATCAGTCAGAATGTCTCCAAAATTTACCCAAACTTTTGATTCTTAGAAAAGCCCTAGGCTTACCTTTGCCACAAATAAGATCTTAAGTGCAAAGTTCCTAACAATTTATTCTAATTTTTTGAAACAGAATAGTAGTTCTCTTGGGGTGTTTTTCTTCTGGTCAGTTCTTAAAACAAAGAAGCCTGGTAGAAAGCAACATGGGTTGAGGCCCTACCTGACAGTCCTTTCCATTTCCTATCTTGTTTAATCCTAGAGCAACCCTGCAAGGCACGTTTTTCCATACCAATTTTATAGATAAGAAAACTGAGACTCAGAGAAAGAAAGTAACTTGCTGTTACATAGCGAGGAAGTAGAATTTAAATCCGCGTCTATCTGGCTTGGAAATAGTTTCTACAACACCTGGCTGCCAGTGGGCAGGAGCTAAGTGCTGGTTGGGCAACAGAGGGGTTTCCAGGCCTCAGGTAGTGTTGCATACAAAGCACAGTTTCCTCCTTCTTCCCACTGAGGACCAGTGTGCACTCTGTATCTGCAGTCTTCTCAGTTTAACCTTCTCCTGAGTTACTATCTCTGAGTCTTCTCCTGAAAACAATGGACTTTCAGATCCCAGCACATAGTTGGAATGCAAAAATCTGAGGAAAAAAAAAAGAAAAGGGCTTCCCTGGTGGCGCAGTGGTTGAGAGTATGCCTGCCGATGCAGGGTACACGGGTTCGTGACCCGGTCCGGGAGGATCCCACATGCCGCAGAGTGTCTGGGCCCGTGAGCCATGGCCGCTGAGCCTGCGCGTCCGGAGCCTGTGCTCCGCAACGGGAGAGGCCACAACAGTGAGAGGCCCGCGTACCACAAAAAAAAAAGAAAGAAAAAAGAAAAAAGAAGAAGAGACAGTGAATTTGTGAAAAGATGCTCAACCTCATTAGAAATCAGGGAAATAAATGCAAATTGAAATCACAGTGAGAGGGCACTTCTCACCCACTACAAAGGCAAAAGTTTAAAAGACTGATGATACCCCATGTGCAGTGAGGATACTGAACAAAGGGAACTAATGTATACCAATGGAAGAATAATATTTGTACCATCATGTTGGAAAACAATTAACCTTATTTTGCAATGCTAAACATGCCTATAACCTTTGACTCAGCAATTGTTAACTAGAACATGTTACATATATTCTTCTGTATGTATCAACCATTTAATAATAAAAATATTTTAAAATAAATAAATTAATCGATGATATACATAGACAATGAGGGACTATGGGACTGAGGGGGTTCACAGAAGCCTTGGATGAAGAGGTTCCCAGTAGAAAGGGGTCAGCCATGGAACAGAGCAACACAAAGTGTCCTACAGAGAGACTAAACTCACCAACCTGGTCTCATTCATTATGAATATGGATGCCAGATAAGACAGGATGCCCAGTAAATTTGAATTTCAGATAAACAAAGAATAGTTTTTTAGTGTGAAGCCTGTTCCATGTAATATTTGGGATGTACTTATACTAAAAATATTTAAACTACAAAATTAATGATCTATCAGAAATTCAGGGCTTCCCTGGTGGCCCAGTGGTTAAGAATCCGCCTGACAACACAGGGGAGTTGGGTTTGTGCCCTGGTCCGGGAAGATCCCACATGCTGCAGAGCAACTAAGCCCCTGTGCCACAACTACTGAGCCTGCGTGTTGCAACTACTGAAGCTTGCGTGCCTAGAGCCCGTGCTCCACAACAAGAGAAGCCACCACAATGAGAAGCCCGCATACTGCAGCAAAGAGTAGCCCCACTCACCGCAACTAGAGAAAGCCTGCATGCAGCAACGAAGACCCAACACAGCCATAAATAAATAAATAAATAAATAAAATAGAAAAAGAATTAAAAAAAAAAGAAAATGAAAAACACTTGGCATTCTATATTTTTATTTGCTAAATCTAGCAACCCTAATAATGAACCTCTTTTTACTTGAAGGGAAAGGTCTTTTGACCCATAAATCAAAACCAATTTTTCAGCATATAAAGAGAACCTTTTCATAATGGCAGGACTTCCTTGCCAGTGGGGAATAGAATAGGACTGTTAAGAGTTTGAAGTGTGAATCAGGCATAATTGGGTCTGAGCCCTAGCTCAGCCACTTGCTAACTGTGATCTAGAGTAAGTTATTTACTCTTTCTGTGTGTTGGTCTCTTGATCTGTATAATGAAGTGCCTGCCTCATTAGGGCTGGTGTGAGTATTAAATGAGGTAGGATGCATTGCATGTGCTCAACAGGGTGTCAGACACAACATTATGTGCCCTCGATAATAAGAATCACTCTTATCCATGCACTGTGTCCCTTTAAAACTAAACACTAGGGACTTCCCTGGTGGCACAGTGGTTAAGAATCCGCCTGCCAATGCAGAGGACATGGGTTTGAGCCCTGGTCCAGGAATATCCCACATGCCACGGAGCAGCAAAGCCCGTGCACCACAACTACTGAGCCCGCGTGCTGCAACTACTGAAGCCCGTGTGCCTAGAGCCCGTGCTCCGCAACAAGTGAAGCCACTGCAATGAGAGGCCCACACACCACAACAAAGAGTAGCCCCCGCTTGCTGCAACTAGAGAAAGCCCGCACGCAGCAACAAAGACCCAACACAACCAAAAAATAAATAAATATTTTAAAATATAATAATAAATAAATAAACACTAGAACAGATCGATAGCATCTTGGTGGCCAAGACATCATTCTCATTTCTGGGATATTTAGGACAAAATCAGAGGCAGGAGCTCCCCCCTACCCACCCCCGCTCCTTCCACCAACTGACTCATTGTCTGAGAGCTGGAAGGCAGAAGAAAGGACTAGATGACCTACAGAGTCCTCCCAGCCCTAGCATTTAGTGGTGTCTATGTCCTGAGCAATCTTAGGTTCCTGATGGCCACCTTTCTTTGCAGCTGTAACTGAGGAACATGTCAAGTTGTGTTCTGCCTGGTATGAGTCAGTCCCAACATGGGGATTCACTTTGAGGCTCTAAACCACATATTCATACCCCTACTCTGGAAAATGCACTTTCCCAGGCTTTTTAGTTCTTGTTTATATGTTGTTATTACTTTAGATCCAGAGAAAACAACATATATGATTAGATGAGGACATGGCTGAGAGTTTAGAGACACAAACTTCAACGCCCTCTATCATCTGCAAAACTCTCGTCTCTGTGTCTTTTCCCCTTTCCTTGCTCTTATCGTCCCTACCCCCTCCATCACTTGATCTCTATACTCTACCTTAAAAATGATTTTTACTACTGTAGTCACAGGTATAATTAAAAGTTCCCGTCACTGCATAATTTTTTAAGATTTTTTAAATTAATTAATTAATTAATTTGGCTGCATCGGGTCTTAGTTGCCAGCACATGGGATCTTCATTGTGACATGTGGGATCTTTCATCACGGCACGTGGGCCTCTCTTTAGTTGTGACGCACAGGCTCCAGAGTGCACAGGCTCAGTAGTTGTGGTCCACAGGCCTAGTTGCCCCACAGCATGTGGGATCTTAGTTCCCCAACCAGGGATTGAACCCGCATCCCCTGCATTGGAAGGCGGATTCTTAACCACTGGACCACCAGGGAAGTCCCAGTCTTTGCATGTTAACTTTAAGAATGTGGTTAACAAATAATTGATACTTGATGATATTGCCAATCATAAAAAAGTCTACATTTATCCCACTGTCACAAGAATAAGGAATAAACTATCTAGAACAAACACTGCCATGCTCTTCATCAGTGGTTCCATAGCATCGAATGACATGAAACTATGAGGCCCAGCATTTAAACTCAGCCATCACCTCATGAGAGATGGAGTTACACAGGGGCTTCAAATGATGTTGGAGTCCTGGTGGGTTTTCCTGTGCCTGGGGTATTCCACACCTTGCTCCGTGTCCCTCTTTCTCCATCGCAGATCCCTCAAACATTGTAATTTGGGCAAACTTATTTTGGCAGAGTGCTCAGAAATGCATCAAGCATGTTTTCAATACCTTTAGGTTTTAGGATAAGCAGCCTTTATTTGCAGGCTGGTCATCTCATCCCTATCTCAGCCCACCCTGTCCACCCATGAATATGAACAAGCTGACCAAGTCCTTAGCACGATCCAGAGGATGCTCCAGCTCAAAGTTTCCAAAAAGTGTCATGTCTTGCATGCCATGCTTCAGAGAGAGCTGCAGAACTTGTGACATTGCCTAACAAAGTCTATTCCCACTTCTAGCCTGGAGCAGTAGAAAGGGGCAGTGTTGTGATGAAGAGTCCTGTGCAAGAGCTCACCATTTGGCCTCCATCTTCTTTGATAGGATGGGTCAGGACAATGCCTGAGGTCCCTCCTTATTTTGACATTCTAGGCATCCACTGTGTCATGGAAGAGGAAGCCCTCCCCTTACTCCTACATGCAGATTCTGATGGCTTTCTATTGTTACCTTTCTCAAATGAGCAATATTTTGTTATCCTTTCCTCTTTGAGAGAAAGGGAAGAAGGAAGGAAGGAAAGAAAGGAGGGAGAGAGAGAAGGAGGGAGAGAGGGAAGAGAGAGAAAAGCTCTTGGAAACAAAATAAAAATCACAAAACAGAGCCATGCTTTTTAGTGTTGGTTGGTTGCTGGGGGTAGGGAGTGCAGTGCTCCCCTGCAATTCAGGGGCTGGGTAAGTGGCATTACATCCTATAAGCCATGACTCTTTGACCCCACTTGGTTATCACATCCCACTTGTTTATTCAAAGTGAAATGTGGAACCCAGACAATTTGCCAGGTGGTGTCAGAGGTCTCCAACAGGTTAGGAGACAAGGCACCCCACTCTTCCCCACTCCTGCCCCCAAAAGATTTGGGCCTATCAGCCTCTGCTTCCTAATCTAAAAACACCATCTCCTAGCAGAGTTTCGCTAGGATGACTAATGGAAACATCACCCATCAGCCCCAGATGGGTGCTTTGTTACAAGAATATAATAAGACACTGAGAAGTATTTGATTTAAGAAAAGGCAGAACAATCCTTCCAAACACAGGAACATTTTAGTGTCCTTCCTCTTCCCACCAACAGTCAGAAGTGGAAAGCAGATTTTGCTGAGGAGTTTGGGGAAGGGTTTTCTCCTCGTTTCCATCACCACAGTTAAATAAACTGTCCCCAAACTGCAGTGACTACAGCAATGTTAATCATTACTGGAAAATGAAGACAAAATCACTTAGCCACGGGATCTAGGCAACCAGGGATGCAACATTCAAATCCACTTAGTTCAAAAGGATTTCCAGAGGAAAATTCCACTTGCTGTTCCCTAGGCCAGCACTTTCCTGGCTGCCTATCACTTATGCCCAGAGCTTCCTCCTCCTCCACCCACCCAAACTGCCCCATTAAAAAGCAGCCCCTGTGCCCCACCCAGGCAGCAATTAATGTCATACCTTGGGGCAGCTTCACATCTGGAAGGAAAGAGAACTGAAATGGCCATTCTGGACACTTCCTCTCCTGCCTATCTAGGGATTGAGGCTGGAGGCAGCCTTGTGTGTGTGTGTGTGTGTGTGTGTGTATCAGATTGGTCTTGTATGCCTACATGAAGTTGCCATCACAAACAAAACAAAATTCCTCCCTTTGAAGAAAGAAGGCATTCAAAAGCAGTGCTTCTCTAAGTATGTGCCACAAAGCACGTGTTATAAGCAAAAATGCTCTTTGGTCCTATTTCCAAAGACTGAGTTTAACAATCTTAAGTTGATTTCTTGACCACAAGACTTCTCAGACATGTCCTGTGGATCTCTGAGAAGAGGATATGGCTTTCAGAATCCTCTCATTTCATCTGACTATGGAAGGCTTTTGTCATGGTGCGAGTCTATGGAACAAATATTCTTCAGAATACACTTTGGGAAAAGCTGACTTTGGATGAAGATGAGAATTCCCCCTTTTTCCACTCTTTAACCTTTGGGTTAGATCTTTTGGGATTGTTGGAGGCAGAACTCATTCAGAGCACAAATCACCACTGCAAGTCAAGAATATGACGGGAGTTCAGTTTGGGAGCCTACAAACCATTATTTAGCTCTGCTTGTTCTGGCAGCTGAGGAAGGAAAGATCTGTTTATCCACCATGGCTTCCTCATTGGAAAAGTAGCCTTTTATCTCTGAAGTCCAGGATCTCTGAGTAGAAAGAGACCCAACCATTGTCCTGGAGCCCCTTACCTCTTCCACGGTACCTTTGAGGTCAGCTTGTCTTGATTTCTCCTGTCCCTCAACATGAACTCTCCCCTCCCAGGCTCCTCCTGTGACTGGTCAACAGATACATTTTAATGGGGTACAGATGGGGGTGCGCAGTGTCTCTCAAACTATGGTCCCTGGACCAGCAACATCAGCAGCATTTGGAAACTTGTTGGAAACCCCTCAGCTCATTCAGATGTTCAGAATCAGAAACTTTGGGAGTGAAGGTCAAACAATCTGTGTTAAAAATCCTTTCCATGGACTCCCTTACATGCTGAAGTTTGAGAACCCCTGTCTTGAGGAATCCTCTTTTACATTTTCATTCACTCATTCCTCAAATATTTGCTGAAGGCCTTGGCTAGAGTAATGTTCAAGACAGACAAGGTCCTTAGCTAGAAGGAAAGGACATTAATGGGAGAACCAGCAATAAACAAATAAACCAGATAATTAAACACTGCTGTGAGCATGACAAAGGAAGTAAATAGGCTGGTAGGCAAATAAATGAAGGGGGGTGACTTAGGTCAGCAAGGGCTTCTCTAAGTTGGTAACATCTAAGTTGAGATCTGCAGCATGAGGATGAGCCATCCTTTTAAGGAACCAGAAGAAGAACTATTCAGACAGCAGGGGCAGCAATGTCAAACCACCGAGGAAAGAAAGAGCGCAGGGTTTCAGAGGACAAGAAAGAAGGCAAAGAGGTAGAAATACACTAGGGGCTTGGCAAGGTCAGCTGCAGTCAGATTGCAGTTAGATTTTACTCCGACAGCAGTGGGAGTTCATGAAGGGAGTCATGTAGGCTGGTTTCTGTTCTGGGTGCATTGCAAGAACCAAGGATATGTTCAGCTATTGGTTTTGCTCCTGGGTCTGACCCTTAAAATATACAAAAAGCCCAAAACATAGTATTTAATTTCAGATGGGTTTCTTCTAGGAACAAACTACTTTCCTTAGTTCTTGCTATGATGGGCCAAGGGTAAACAACCTCTTTTAAGAATCACTGAAGCCAAACAGGCAATTTGATCATGAGGACAGTAAATCAGTAGGGGGAAAGCCTTACATGCTGTGTTGCAAAGCCACAAGAGGAAATTTAGATGGCACCCCTTCCCCTTCACCTCTGCCTCTTAAACACACATTTTTTCAGCACATGGCACCCAGCCTGCCTTTGAACTTATATCTTACAAACTTTTCTTTCAGGTAGAGTCCTGGGCTCTTCCTGCACTCTTCTGGTTGCCAGTTACAAACCCTTCTCCCTGCCATATAAGTCAGGTGCACACCTGCACTGTTCTCTGGGTGTGAGCATATGAGAATGCTTCCTAGAGCTGGGAGACCTTTAACATAAAGGAGACTCAGAAGTCCTAGATGTTGTGTGATATCAGAACCAAGCCACTTACACTCCCAGAATTTTTGCAAAATGGCCTGCAGTGTATGAGTTCGTTCATTCATTTGTCCAATTTTTTTTTTTTTTCGGTACACGGGCCTCTCACTGTTGTGGCCTCTCCCATTGTGGAGCACAGGCTCCGGACGCGCAGGCTCAGCGGCCATGGTTCACGGGCCCAGCCGCTCCGCGGCATGTGGGATCTTTCCGGACTGGGGCACGAACCCGTGTCCCCTGCATCGGCAGGCGGACTCTCAACCACTGCGCCACCAAGGAAGCCCTGTTTGTCCAATTTTTATTAAATGACTTTTATGTTCCATGGACTATGATAATCACTGGGAGACAAAACTAATAAGGCACATCCACACCACAGAGGAGCTACATTTCGGTTGGGAGACACTCAGTGACACTTGCTGGAGCTGACTCATGTGGACAAATGCTATACAAATGCTGGTGGTTACATTTTCAGGAATTTTAAGAGCCAGTTGTTAAACACAGCCATTATTTTTAAAATTATATAAACTTACCATTAAGTAAATTATATTACAAACAAAAGTAGTACTCATCACTTCCTAATTACTTATTGCTTCATTTTGGTCTTTTACTATTTACTACATTTCACTGTTATCTATGCTCCTGTGATGACTTACCTGTACTGTGTCTATGTGGTACAAGTATGTATAGTGCTATGCTCCCATGCATCTCTTTCCAACTCTTCATTCAACATCACCCTAAAACCCTGAATTTTCCATGGTGGGAGAATTTACACCATGGAAATTGGCAAACACTACAAATCAGTGCTTGATTTCTTGTTTTGTTGGCTGTCAAACCTGAGTGATGGAGAAAATGTTAAGAATGAAGATAAAAACTCAAAGTGTCTCATGTCTATAGGTACTACATTGTAAATGGCACAGAAAATTGAGGAAATATTCTTCCAGTACTCAAAAGTTAGCATCCAGGGATTCCCTGGTGGTGCAGTGGTTGAGAGTCCGCCTGCCGATGCAGGGGATATGGGTTCGTGCCCCGGTCCGGGAAGATCCCACATGCTGCGGAGCGGCTGGGCCCGTGAGCCATGGCCTCTGGGCCTGCGCGTCCAGAGCCTGTGCTCCACAATGGGAGAGGCCACAACAGTGAGAGGCCCGTGTACCGCAAAAAAAAAAAAAAAAAAAAAAAAAAAAGTTATCATCCATTTCAGCAAAGTCATCAGCAAACGAACAAATGAAGTCCTAATGTCTTTATTATTTTACTTTTTCTTATTAATTAATGTAAGACTGTCTATGCATTCAAGATTCTGCAGACAATAAAAAACATTCTGTGAGAATCAATTTGGCTACATAGAATTCACACAAGGAGACTGAATATTTTATTATTTATAGATTATGTGCTATATATCCTTTATATCAGTAAAATCTGTAATAAATTTGTATGCAGGTAGATAGATGATAAATGGATAGATAGATAGATAGATAATAGATAGGTAGAAAGATAGGTAGCCATGGAAATCCAGTTAGTAACCAGCTACCAGCACACGACTGGCTCAGACATTGACAACATGATGTGACAAGAGCTGTGACAGTGTATGTGCAAGGGAAAGATATGTCTGGACATATAACTTTACTTGGAGCCTTTGGGGAAGGCATCATAGAGGAAGTGACTTAAGTTTTATCTTGAGGAAAGAATGAGAAGTTCTTAAATAAAATAAGGAAGGGAATTCCAGGGAAAGAAACCCCAAAGATTCTAGAACATAAAGTTTTGTCCAAATTTGATAACCTATTCTGTTTGTTCTGTTATTGATCTTTATTTATTTATTTATTTTAAAAGAATCTATTTTATTTATTTATTTATTTTTGGTTGCATTGTGTCTTCGTTGCTGTGTGCGGGCTTTCTTTAGCTGCGGAGAACAGGGGCCACTCTTCTCTGTGGTGCGCGGGCTTCTCATTGTGTTGGTTTCCCTTGTTGCGGAGCATGGGCTCTAGGCACACGAGCCTCAGTAGTTGTGGCATGCGGGCACAGCAGTTGTGGCTCGCGGGATCTAGAGTTCAGGCGCAGTCGTTGTGGTACACGGGCTTAGTTGCTCCGTGGCACATGGGATCTTCCCGGACCAGGGATCAAACCCATGTTCCCTGCATTGGCAGGCGGATTCTTAACCACTTCACCACCAGGGAAGTCCTGTTATTGATCTTTAAATCAGGGGAATCATAATGTAAATTCTTCTGTGACTTGGCTTTTTTCAATCAATACTATACTACTGAATTTAATTTATATTGGTGCACAACTGTAGTTCATTTATTTTCATGGCTATATAGTTTGCCATTGTATGTGCTTAATGGTTTCTTTATTCTACCATTGATGTACGTTTGGGCTGCTTGTTTCAGGTTTTTGCCATATAAAACAGTGCTGCTGTGAGCATTCTTATATGTTTCCTGTATACATGCAAGAATGGAGTAACTCCCTAGAAGTGGGAATGCTGAGTCATAAAACATGAAGACACATTTGCAACTTTGCTTGAGGATGTCTACTCTTCTTCCAAAGTGGTTGACCATCCTCAGTCAACTAGTTTTTATCATACTACACATCCTTGCTGACACTTGCTATTGTCAGACTTTTTACTTTTTGCCCATCTGGTGGTTCTAAAATGGTTTTCCATTTTCAGTTTAATTTGCTCTTTCTTTGCTTCTAATGAGGTTTGTTATTTAGTAAATTTTCCTAATGGCCCAGCTGTTCTGGCCCTGGTGTTTAAGGGGAAGAAAGGGAAATCAGTTACTCCATCCTTTCTCATTACAATAGAAATTGCATGACTCACTTTGTTATGCCCAGTTATTATCTTTGCCTGTCACTGGGTATCAAAAATCTCTTGAAGTCCTGGGGCTTCCCTGGTGGATCAGTGGTTAAGAATCCTCCTGCCAATGCAGGGGACATGGGTTCAAGCCCTGGTCTGGGAAGATCCCACATGCTGCAGAGCAACAAAGCCCATGCGCCACAACTACTGAGCCTGTGCTCTAGAGGCCGTGAGCTACAACTACTGAAGCCCGCGTGCCTGGAGCCCGTGCTCCACAACAAGTGAATCCACCGCAATGAGAAGCCCGTGCATTGCAACGAAGAGTAACCCCTGCTTGCTGCAACTAGAGAAAGCCCGTGCACAGCAACAAAGACCCACCGCAGCCAAAATAAATAAATAAATAAATAAAATAAATTTTAAAAACCTTGAAGTCCTAACCTGATTTTTAAAAATATTTATTTATTTATTATTGATTTATTTACCTGGTTGTGCCAGGTCTTAGTTGCAGCACGCAGGATCCTTAGTTGCGGCATGCAGGGTCTAGTTCCCTGACCAGCAATTGAACCTTGGACCCTTGCATTGGGAGTGCAGAGACTTAGTCACTGGACCACTGGGGAAGTTCCCTGAACTTGCTTTTTAATCACACAATGCTGATCCTATGGGAGTCTATTTAAATCAGGTATTTGGGGAATTAGGGAATTTTGTTAGATATGGTAGGTCTATTTCACTGGGCTTTTAGACATTCTCTCTTTCCCAAGGGAGAGAGAAGTGGGTGGTGTCATTAATTCATTTAGCATTTTCAGTATGGATCAGGCCCTGGGAATAATTAAGAATTATTATTCTTACTTCCCTACTTTTTTGGAACTTACATTCTGGCAGCACAAACGTAATTAACAGCCCACCCCCAAGTGCCCTTCCCATCTCTCTGAGTCTCTGGGCCCTTCATCCATTCAGCCAACATTCGCACACACTCTTGAGCCCCACACCCCGTGAAGCATCGGTGCCATCTGAGAGGAGGCATTGTCACCTCTGCTGCCTGCATAAACCCTGTCAGGCAGCCTGGCTTCAAGGCTCCCTGAGGAACCATTAGTCCTTTAAGGGAGGAGTGAACTGAATTACGTCTTTAAACAGCCATGTTTCCTCAGCTGCAGTTTACCTGCAGTCAGAATCGCTCTTCAGTGCCTGTTAAAAATGAACATTCCTGCACTGCTACTCAGTGAGCTACTGATTTAGCAGGTCCAAGGAGCTGTGCTTCTACAACCTCTTAGAGAATTCTGATGGCCGCTGAAGTTTGAAAACCACTGTCCCTCTAAAGTCACTCAGCTAGAGAATGTTAGCACCAAAGGAACATAAAACTGCAGAGCAGCTTCCACGCTTAGCAGGTGGAGACCCTGGCGTTGTGTGCCTAGAAAGGATGTGAAGCAGCGGCCCTGCTGTGCCACTGTGCTGAGGCTGGCTCACTCAGTCAGTTGGGGAACTTCTCTGCTGGGGTGCCCTGAGGGAGATGCACCGCATGACTCCTCCACATGCCCCTGGATATTTGTCCACAGAGAGAAGACACACGTGGAAACATTCCAGCCCCAAATGGCCCCTCTGGGTGGTAAATGGCATCAGTTCACAATCGCAGCATGCTTGGAGTCCCATGCTTGGGATCTAGCTGGACAGCAAAATAACAAACAAAATGGACAGCAGGCAACTTGGACCCAAACATGGACAGGCTGGGAGAAGGGGCCTCCCACAGGCCTGAGTTCCTGCTTAGAGGAGGGGAGAGTCCCTGTCTCTCAGAAGGTGCTCCATAAATGCCAGCTGAATGTTGCAAGCACGGTGACAGAGAACTGAAGCATTTGGGGACATGAGTCTCTGGGAGGAGAAGGGTCTGCCTACGTAGACTGGATCATCATGTCCTCAAAGAGAGCAGAACTCAGTCCACCCTTCTTTCCACCACACTCTGGGACTGAAATTGTCCTCACACTGCTTTCCAGACACTGGCCAGTGACGCCAACTCCAGGCTGTGATCGAGGAATGCGAGGCAAAGCCACAGAGGATGAAGGCGATTTAACTCCTATTAAACTTGACATCTGCATTGCACTCTACAGTTTGTAGAGCATGTTTACTTTTGTTAGCTCAGAGCTCTGCCTGAAATGCTCTTCCCTGGTGGCAGGGCTGGCCCCTTCTCAGTTTGCAGGTGGAGGAGTCTTTTAAATAAATGTCACATCCTCCCAGTGGCTCTCTATTTCATCATTCTATTTATCTCCCTCAGAGCATTTGTCACAGTCAGTAATTGTCTTATTTACCTATTTCCTTCGTGCCTCCTCACTCTGGAATGCAGGCTCCAGGAGGGCAGCAATCACAGCTATCTTGTTTAGCACCATATCCCAGCACTAGAAGAGCCGGCACACAATTTTTATTAATGAATGAGTAACAGTTCTAAGGTGGGTGTCGCTCAGATGAATCCCTGGGGCACAAAGAGAAAAGGTGTGCTGCCTATAACCCTGAACACCTGATTAGTGGCAAAACCTGTACTAGAATCTGGGGTCTCTGGCTCCTAGTCCAACAGTTAGCAGGATGCCAGCACCTGTCCCTGTCCTAGAAAGGAAAGAAAACTCAATTATATGCCTGCAGAAAAGGGAAATGAGGAAGAACCAGACCCAAGACCAAAATCAGCCAAAGTCTGTCCTCTCTATGATCAATGTTCCCAGTGGATTTCCTCCTTTGTGCTTGGGACCTGGGGCAGAGGAGAGATAGAGTCTGGGGTCCAGGCGAACCGCACCCAAGGGTGCATCCTCCTGCACCAACATTGCTGCCTGCCTGAGCCTTGATAGAACTCAGAGGTGAGGGCTCAAGTCAGTGGGACTGTCTTAGCTCAGGCTGCTGTACCAAAATACCACATACTCTGTGGCTGAAACAAATTAATTTTCTCACAGTTCTGGAGGCTAGAAGTTCAAGATCAGGGTGCCATCAGGGTGGGGTTCTGATGAGGACCCTCTTCCTGGCTCTCAGATGGCCACCTTCTTGCTGTGTCCTCACATGGCTGAGAAAGAGAGGGACTCTCAACCTTCATGACCGCATCTAAACTAATCACCTCCCAAAGGCCCACCTCTTAACACCTCTTAACATTGGGGGGGTTAGGGCTACACCATGCGAATTTTGGAGGGACACAAACATTCAGTTCTTAACAAGGACTCAGAAAGTGGCAGCCTCAGGGCAGAGGGGAACCAAATGTGCAGCTTCTGTGACCCCTCAGCCAAAGGTGAGAGGGGAGGAAACAGGAAGTGGGCAGGGAGCTGGAGAACTCCACCCATGGGTTAGTGTGCTACAGCCCTCAGGTGGTTCCCATAGGTTTCCTGGGCTCAGCAGACACACTGGGAAGGAAGGCTGCAGGGCTGGACCCCATCAGCAGGCCTGTTTTCCACTGCAGCTTGCTAGCGTGCTGCCCCAGGCTGGGAAACAGCAGTGCACCACCCCGTGTTGAGTCACCCAGTTCAGGGACCAGGAAACTTACATAACGAGTCGGATTCTGAGTGTTTGGACATCAGGCTCAAGCTCCAGGGGCAGGAAAGAAAGAGGCAAGGCGCAGGGCAGTGGAGGGCAAGGGAGGTGGACCCTGAGTCTATCTGTGCCAGGAAGTCGCTGGGGACCCAGGAGATCGTGAGAGGATACATGCCATGTCAGGATTGCTAGGGATTACAGACACAGATTAAAGAGAACGACAAGAACAAGGACCTCTAGCTTTAAATCAGTTCGCACGATTTCCTTGAAGCCTGTTCTCCAGGGCTGGGGAATGTTAAGCCAGGCCAAAAAGAACACAGGTGGCAAATGAGAAACTTCATAAAAATGTGAACTCCTGAACTGTCTAAGATATGTCTTCAGCGCCACAGACAGCAGTGCAGTGACACAGGACGATGTTTGTTGGGCAGGGAAACAGCCTGTGGGCTAGAAAAATGTGGGTGGGTGGCTGTTTGAACTTCACTGCAAAAGCAAAGCTCCTTTCAGTCAGGCCCCTTTATAGATGAAAATAGAAGACTGGCTAGGGTAGGAGACATTCCTGAGAACTGGTAGAAAGGACATATTTTCCTTTGTAAGAATATTTTTTCCACCCCAGCCCTTCAATCACTTTTGCTGATGCCATTCCTATTCTCTTCTTTCTTATTTGTTAATGGTTATATTAAATTTACGGTGTCAGAGCATATAGCTATTACATTCACTATGCCCTACGCCTTTTAACTCTCATTTAATCTAATTCTACAAGTAACTATATATTTAATACTCACCAACAGTCCTTATATTAATTATTCCTAAGTCACTGTGGTTGTCTGGAGCACATTTTTTAGAAAATTCTTTAGGAAGGGCTCATGGGAACAATATTCCTTGAGCTCTTGCATGTTGATAGATTTGTCAGGGCCCTTTCTATTTTAAGGTAAATTTTGCTGGATTTAAAATCCTCAATTCATATTTACTTTCCTTGAGTACCTTAAAAATGGTACTCCATTTGCTTCTGGCATAATGCATTGCTGTGAAAAAGTCTGATGATAAATGAATTTTCTTTCCCTTATAAGTAACATGCTCATTTCACTTTCTTCACAATCTAAAAATTTTACTAAGATATGTTTATTCTCCAGCACATTATATGCTCTTCCAATATGTAGTTTTAAATCTTTTTTCTTTTTCTTTTTTTTTTTGCAATTTAGGCAAATGTTCTTAGGTTATAGTGTTTAGGATTTAGTTTCCTTGCTTTGGTTTTCTTCTTCAGGACTCCCATTACCTTTATTTTGTATCTTTTTGCCAATCTGAAATATTTGTCACATTCTCTCAAATCCTTATCTTCTTCATTACTTCTTTTTTTTAATATATAAATTTATTTATTTATTTATTTTTGGCTGCTTTGGGTCTCCGTTGCCGTGCGCAGTCTTTCTCTAGTTGCAGCGAGTGGGGGCAACTCCTTGTTGCGGTGCGTGGGCTTCTCATTGCGGTGGCTTTTCTTGTTGCAGAGCACAGGCTCTAGGTGCGTGGGCTTCAGTAGTTGTGGCTCATGGGCTCAGCAGTTGTGGCTCATGGGCTCTAGAGTGCAGGCTCAGTAGTTGTGGCACACGGGCTTAGTTGCTCCGAGGCATGTGGGATCTTCCCAGACCAGGGCACGAACCCGTGTCCCCTGCATTGGCAGACGGATTCTTAACCACTGCGCCACAGGGAAGCCCCATTACTTTTTGATATTTAAAAATGTTCTGCCTTTTTACTTTCTATTTCTGTTAAGGTTTTTTTTTTTTAATTTGCTTTCATGGTCTTTCTATTATGATATTTATTTCATTTGTTTTTCTTTTTATTTCTGATTAGTTCTTGAGTTTTGTCACATCATTTCTCAGCTTATGTAATTTTGATTTCCATTTCTCTAATTCAAATATAAGACATTTTATTAGCATCTTTTATTTCATTTTGAAAAAAAATATACTACTGCTTTGATTTTTTGCTTTTTGTGCATGCCTTTCTGGCATGATTTCATGATCCATATTCTGTTTTTCTTATAACAGTTTTGTATGGACTTAAATTTGATACTTTTCTGTTGCTCATTTTTATGTGAATTAAATTTTCTAAAACTGTTAGAAGGAGCCTTGGTTCAGATAGCTTCTCTAATTTCAAAGAACCTCCTCCTCTGTTGTTTTGGGTAATATTGAAAACCAAACAAAACAAAATGAGCCATGGTGGCTTTTTTCCTGAGATTTCCTGGTTCTGTTTTCCTCTACCACTTTGCTTCTCTTTATGCATCTCTGTTGTGCTATTTTGTTGTATTTTGAATCCACTCCCAGCAGTTTCTCCTCAGATAGGACTGTGTCCAGGAAGGGAGCCTGGAATGGGCAGTTTCAAAAGTTCAAAAGGACTGGTGTGCTCCAGCCCTGACCTTAACCCAGGCCCTGAAGTCACCCACCAGCAGAATGCTCTTCTCAGACTGGCCTCCTGTGTCTTCCAGTGAATAACTGTTGGCTATTTTGTGATTCTCCTGTCCTCAGGTCCATCAAATCCCTTCCTTTCCTCTGCAGAGAAGCTGATACTATGCAGGTCTTGTGGCTTTTGGTGATTTGTTCTGTCCATTTCTTTTCTGGGGAGTTGTGAAAACACCTTGTCACCTAGTTTTTTTTGTTTTTTTTTAATTGGAGTATAGTTGCTTTACAATGTTGTGTTAGTTTCTGCTGTACAATGAAGTGAATCAGCTATATGCATACGTATATCCCTTCCCTCTTGGGCCTCCCTCCCACCCCACCTCCACCCCCCAATGCCACCCATCTAGGTCATCAGAGAGCACCAAACTGATTGTCACCTAGTTTTGAGCTAAATGATGTCTAAGGCTTTTAGTTTTCATTCTAGTTTCTCTGTCTGTTTCTATGTGGAGATTCAGAAACATCCAAAAAGTATGCCACCACTGCTGCAGCCGTCTTACCAGAATGATCCTTTTGAATCATGTCAGATCATGCCACTTCTCAAAAATCCTGAAATGACTTCCCATTTCACTTAAAGTGAAAGCCAAGGTCTTTACAATGGCTTACAAGACCCTGTAAGGTCAGTGCCTCCCCCCATACTCCTCACTTCTTTGAACCCTTCTTTGCTGTCTCCCCTCCAGCTACGCTGGTTTCCTTGCTGTTCATTGAACAGTCCAGACATCCTCCATCTCTGCACCTTTGCTCTAGAAGTTAACTCTACTTTGATCACTCTTCCCTCAGATATAACCTAAGTTAACCACTTCCTTCAAGTCTCTGAAGGAAGACTTTCCCAATGACATCTAATCTGACCACCCTGGCTAATAGTGCAACCTCCCCACTGGCACTCCTGATCTCCTTTGTTCTGCTCTTTCTTTTTTCCGTAGCATTTAACATCTTCTAACATTAAACATTTTACTTATTTATGATACTTATTCTTTCTTATCTATATTCCCCTTGCTAGAATATAAAAGCCATGAAAGCAGGAATGTTCCGTCTGATCTTTTCTCTTATGCCTGTCAAGTTCCCAAAACAATGTCTGACAAGTGTAGTTGCTTAATAAATGCACAAATGAATAAATAAATGAAGCAGCCAAGGGTGTGGCTTGCTCTGAGCCAGCCACGAGAGAGCAGCTTTGGTGTGTGCTGGGTCACCACCTCCATCACCCTTCTGCCCTGGCCCCTCTGGATGCCATGGTCCACAAGCTTATTGTCTGAATGAGTATCAGGAACAGCCAGGCAGAGCATCATGAATTCTCAGAAGGCAAGTAGTGTCAGAAACATTCTTTCTAGGACTTATGAGTTCAGCCCAAGCCAGAAATAGCATCGCGGCGCTCCATGTGCCTTCCAGCATTTCAGCACATCTGCTCCTCGTCCCACTGGAAGGGCAGAGGAGGCTGGAGGGCTGAAAACAGAGACACAGCCCCAGGCCTTGAGAAGGAGCTCGAGATGAGAATTCATGACAATCTCCCAGCCCCTGGCTGCCAGCCCAGGCCCGCTGTGTTTTGTTCGAAGCCCAGTAAGCGGAGTCAGTTGTGTCCTTGTCTCTTTGAATGGAATTCGTGGCCATTATTTACGTAGTGTTCTCAGCTTACACTCAGGGAACAGATGTCATGTGGCCCATCTTGTAGCTGTTCCAGCAAAACTGATGAAGTCAGGACCGACCAAGCAAGCATGGGACTCAACAGTCTTCCCTTCTAAGCAAAACTAGTAGGTCTCAGGCAAGCAAGGCCTCCCTCTCTCCTCCCCTCAGGACAAGGAAGCCTAAGGTGGAGGCCATTTTAACAGGAAAAGTCTCTCCGAAACTCTAATTA